>NW_011494901.1:1274424-1275333 GCF_000754665.1 Bison bison bison | reverse complement strand
ATAGCCACTATGGAGAGCAGTGTGGAGATTCCTTAAAAAACTGGAAGAAAAAAAAAAAAAAAAACTGGAAATAGAACTACCATACGACCCAGCAATCCCACTGCTGGGCATACACACCGAGGAAACCAGAATTGAAAGAGATACATGTACCCCAATATTCATTGCAGCACTGTTTATAATAGCCAGGACATGGAAGCAACCTAGATGTCCATCAGCAGATGAGTGGATGAGAAAGCTGTGGTACATATACACAATGGAATATTACTAAGCCATTAAAAAGAATACATTTGAATCAGTTCTAATGAGGTGGATGAAACTGGAGCCTATTATATAGAGTGAAGTAAGTCAGAAAGAAAAACACCAATACAGTATATATATATATATATGGAATTTAGCAAGATGGTAACAATGACCCTATATGAGAGACAGCAAAAGAGACACAGATGTAAAGAACAGACTTTTGGACTCTGTGGGAGAAGGTGAGGGTGGGATGATTTGAGAGAATAGCATTGAAACATGTATATTATCATATGTGAAATAGATCATCAGTCCAAGTTCAATGCATGAGACAGAGTGCTCAGGGCTGGTGCACTGGGATGGCCCTGAGGGATGGGATGGGGAGGGAAGTGGGAGGGGGGTTCAGGATGGGGAACACATGTACACCCATGGCTGATTCATGTGAATGTATGGCAAAAACCACCACAATATTGGAAAGTAATTAGCCTCCAATTAAAATATATAAAGTTAAAAAAAATAAGAAAAAAAATGCTTCAAAGGAAAGCATTTTAAAATACAAAATTCTACCCATTGAAAATAAAAACTTATAGCAAACTAGAAATAATAGGGAAATAATAGGAGTATTAGGAAGTAATATTATTATTTCCTAATAATATATAATAAATAAACAAT
>NW_011494901.1:1231742-1274324 GCF_000754665.1 Bison bison bison | reverse complement strand
AGGAAATAATAGGGAATATTATTTCCATAGGAAATAATAGGGAACTTTCTCAAAATGTTAAAAAGCATCTGTAAAAATAATCTATAGATAACATCATACTTAATGACAAAAGATTATAAGTTTTTTCTTTTAAGATATGTTGTTGCTGTTGTTTAGTTGCTAAGTCATTTCCAACTCTTTGTGACCCCATTAGACTGCAGCACACCAGGCTTCCTTGTCCTTCACTATCTCCTGGAGTTTCCTCAAACTCATGTCCACTGAGTCAGTGATGCCGTCCATCCATCTCATCCTCTGCCGCCCCCTTCTCCTCCTGTCCTCAATCTTTCCCAGCATCAGAGTCTTTTCCAGTAAGTCAGCTCTTCACATCAGGTGGCCAAAATATTGGCACTTAAGCTTCAGCATCAGTCCTTCCAATGAATATTCAGGGTTGATTTCCTTTAGGATTGACTGGTTTGATCTACTTGCAGTCCCAGGGACTCTCAGGGGTCTTCTTCAGCACTACAATTCGAAAGCATCAATTCTTCGTCACTCGACCTTCTTATCTCACACTCACACATGACTACTGGAAAAACCATAGCTTTGACTATACAGACCATTGTCAGCAAAGTAATGTCTGTGCTTTTAAATGTACTGTCTAGGTTTGTCATAGCTTTTCTTCCAAGGAGCAAGCGTCTTTTAATTTTGTGTCTGCAGTCACCATCCACAGTGATTTTGGAGCCCAAGAAAATAAAGTCTGTCACTGTTTCCACTTTTTCCCCATCTGTTTGCCATGAAGTGATGGGACCAGATGCCATGATCGTAGTTTTTTTCATGTTGAGTTTCAAGCCAACTTTTTCACTCTCCTCTTTCACCCTCATCAAGAGGTTCTTTATTTCCTCTCCACTTTCTGCCATTAGAATGGTATCATCTGCATAGCTGAGATTGTTGATATTTTGCCTGGCAGTCTTGATTCCAGCTTGCAATTCATGCAGCCTGGCATTTCGCAAGATGTACTCTGCACGTGTGCCTGTATGTGTGCTAAGTTGCTTCAGTCGTGTCGACTTCCAGGGAATCTTCCCAACCCAGTGATCAAACCCACGTCTCCTGTCTCCTGCATTGGCAGGCAGGTTCTTTATCACTAGAGCCTCCTGGGAAGCCCTGTACCCTGCATATAAGTTAAACAGGCAAGGTGACAAATACAGCCTTGACATACTCCTTCAACGAGTTTGAACCAGTCTGCTGTTCTATGGCCGGTCCTGTGACTTCTTGACCTGCATACAGATTTCTTAGGAGACAGGTAAGATGGTCTGATATTCCTATCTCTTTAAGAATTTTCCACAGTTTGTCGTGATTCACATAGTCAAAGGCTTTAGTGTAGTCAATCAAAGAGAAGTCAATGTGTTTCTGGAATTCCCTACTTTCTCTATGATCCAATGGATATAATGAGATATATTATAAGGCAAGATTGCTCATGTTCACAACTTCTGTTCAACCTTATTATACAGTATCTAACTCCTGCAATAAGGCAAGAAAAAGAAATAAAAAGCATTAAACTTAGAAAGAGAGAAAGAAAACTCTATCTTCTTGCAGGTACAATAATAATTTATATAAAAATCCAAAGATTAAAAAAAAAACCCAAAACAACTAAGAAAACTAATAATTGAAGTTAGCAATGTTATAGGATAAAAGGTTAAAATATCAAAACTAATTGTATCCTTACATATTAATATCAAATAATTGATTAAATTAAGAAAATAGTCCCACATATAGTAGCACCAAATAACACTAACTACCTAGGAAGAAATCTAGCATAAGATAGTCAGGATTTCTACATTGAAAACTACAAAGTACTGGTGAGAGGAATTAAGAAAGACCTAAACAGATGGAAAATGTCATGTTTATGGTTTCTAAGACACAGTAATATTAAGATGACTCTCTTCCCTAAGTTGAACTACACTCAATGCAATCTCAATAAATGTTCCATAATTTTTGGTGTAAACTGACAAATGAATTTTAATAATTATGTTGAAATACAAAGAGTGTAGAATAACAAAAGCAATTTTTATAAGAGAGTTGGATAACTTAACCAACTTGTGTTCAAGGCTTGCTATAAACTTACTGCAATTGAGATAGCTTGGGGACTAGTGAGAATATAAATATATAGATCGATAAAACAGATTAGAGAGTCCATAAATAGATGCACATGTATTTGGTCAGTTGTTTTGACAGAAGTGAAAAGGCAATTTTGTGAGAAAACAAAAGTCTTTTCAACAAATAGTACAAGACGTTCATGTAAGGAAAAAGTGAACACTGATGGTTAACACATACCAAACCATAAAAGAAGAAAATAATAAATTAGGTTTCAATTAAAATAAGAGCCTTTTGTTCTTTGAAGGATATCATTAAGAAAGTACAAAGGCAAGCCACAAACTGGGAGAAAATGTTTGCAACATATACGTCAGAAAAACAATTTGTATTTGGAATAAAAGAACCCTGACAACTCAATAATAAAAAGACAAATAATCCAGTGAGAAAATAAACAATCCAGTGAGAAAATAGGCAAAAGATTTGAACAGATACTTCTCAAAAGAAGCACTGAGAAAGATGCTTAGCACCATTAGTCATCAGGGAAATGCAACTTTAATGGTAATGAGATACTACTACATACCCACTAGAATGGCTAAAATCAGTGGTGTGCTTATAAATATTTAACAGTTAACTCTCGGAGGGATAGGAGTAGAGGAAGCCTGAACAGTAGCATTTGCTGATTTTATGGTGTAAATATTCCCACCGCAAATAATTTCAAGCTACCAACAAGAAGATGTCAACAAACCCATAGTTGGTAAGAGATGCCTATGATTGGCTCCCACAAGCTGCTGCAAGCTAGCTCCAGCATGCTACTAACTAAAATGTTTAAAACTGACCATCCCTCTTCCATTGGTGGAAATGTAGGGCAGCTGTAACGCTCATACACCGCTGGTGAGGATGTAAGATGATAAAGTGAAAAGTGAAAGTTGCTCAGTCATGTTTGACTCATTGTGACCCTAGAATTCTCTAGGCTGGAATACTGGAGTGGGTAGCCTTTTCCTTCTCCCGGCATCTTCCCAACCCAGGGATCAAACCCAGGTCTCCTGCATTGCAGGCAGATTCTTTACCAGCTGAGCCACCAGGGAAGCCCAAGAATACTGGAGTAGGTAGCCTATCCCTTCTCCAGGGGATCTTCCCAACCCAGGAATTGAACCAGGGTCTCCTGCATTGCAGACAGATTCTTTACCAACTGAACTATCAGAGAAGCCCTGATAAAACCACTGGTCAAAAAGAGTTTTATAGATTTTTTTTTTTTAATAAAGTTAAACATCATCTGCCATATAGCTCAGTCACTGAACATCTGGGCACACCCAAGTTCAGAGCAGCTTCATTTGTAATAGCTTCAAATTGGAAACAACCCAAATGTCTATCAGCAGATGACACACTGTGGCATACTCATATAATGGAATATTAATCAGCAGTAGAAAGGAATGAGCTGATAAATCAATCTCAAAATTATTATACTGAATGAAAGTTTGAAAAGAAAAAGAGTACTCAATGTCTGCTTCAATATACAAAGTTGTTGTTGTTTTTTTAATGCAATCTACAGTGAAAGAAAACATATCAGTGGTTGTCTAGAGAGGGGCTGGAAGGCAGGGGATTACAGTGGGCACAAGGTAATCTTTGGTGGTTTCAGGAATGCTTGTAATCCTGACTATAGAGAGAACTTCAAGGATGTCAAAACCAATCAAACTATATATTTTTACATATGTGCCATTTCATGTACTTCAATTATATCTCGATAAAAGATGAAAAACTATTTTTAAAAGTGCAAACTCCTTGACTTGAACCCAAGCTCAGAGATGAGAGAACTTAGAGAGGAGCTGAACTTGTAGTTTAACAAGCCCCTCAGATATTTTTTATAAAGGTGAAGACCTACTGAAGGGGAACCCAGAATTTAATAAATAAACCCCAAACTTAAATTGTGTGACAAAGCTTAATTTTCAAGGTGGATAAAAGAAAAGTGTATTTACACTTCAGAATGGAACCTGAGTTTTAATAGCAGCACTTACATCGTCTGACAGTCCTAGCTTGTGCTAGGTGCTTTCCCATGCCTAGAGATTTGCCTGATGTTGCCCCCACCGGGTGGCAAAAATGGGAGAGTTGGTTTTCAGGTCAGCTGAGAATTACAGGGTTAGGTTCAAATCTCCTTTCCACCACATCCTAGTTGGATGAACTCCTGCACATGTCTCTCTGTTTCAAATATCCACTGTTTTGGATCCAAGCCATTCCAAGAAACTGTAACTCAAATTCTCACCATCTGACCATCTGGGTAGGGCTTGGTGTGGACAGCTAGTCCCTGCTTCATGTGGGGAGGGGCAGCTGGGGTGCTCCTCCAAGACAGAAGGATCCACTGCTAAGACCCCCGGATGATGGCTACCTCCTAGGAGCTGGCATGATTGTAGGCTGAGCCTCTCTCTGTCCCTTTCCAGACAGATCTATCCACAGACTGCTTGCTCTTCATGCCTTCTTTATAGCTTCACTTAAAAGCTAGTGTCGAAGAGATTGAGCAGAAGTTGTATCCCCTCTTATGGTCTAACCTCAGAAGCCACAGTGTCACTTGGCCTGGCTGAGCATCCTTTAATGCCTTCCCTCTTGTTCATCCTCCTGCAGCTAAGCTGGTCTTTCTGCTGCTCTGAAGTCTAAGCCTGTTCCTGTTGCAGTGTGTTTGCACCTGCTCTTTTCTTGGCCTGAAACACTTCCGCTTGCCCTGCAGATCTACACAAGCCAACCTCCTTCCCATCATTCATGTCTCAGACAAATGTCATCACCTCAGAGGAGCTTGCCCTTCTGATTTTCATCCCTTCCCATCCCTGTAAATCTTACCAGCACTATTCAATGGAATTATCTGGCGTGATGGAAATAGTCTTTATTTACATTATTCAATACAGTAGCCACTATCCACAAGACTATTGGGTACCAGAACTGGATTTCAACTTTTACTTGATTTTAATCAGTTCAGTTCAGTTGCACAGTCGTGTCTGACTCTTTGTGACCCCATGGACTGCAGCACACCAGGCTTCCCTGTCCATCACCAGCTCCCAGAGCTTGCTCAGACTCATGTCCATCGAGTCGGTGATGCCATCCAACCATCTTATCCTCTGTTGTCCTCTTCTCCTCCTGCCCTCAATCTTTCTCAGCATCAGGGTCTTTTCCAATGAGTCAGTTCTTGGCATCAGGTGGGAAAAGTATTGGAGTTTCAGCTTCAGCATCAGTCCTTCCAATGAATATTCGGGACTGATTTCCTTTAGGTGGACTGGTTGGATCTCCTTGCAGTCCAAGGGACTCTCAAGAGTCTTCTCCAACACCACAGTTCAAAAGCATCAATTCTTCAGTGCTCAGTTTTCATTATAGTCCAACTCTCACATCCATACATGACTACTGGAAAAACCATAGCTTTGACTAGACAGACCTTTGTCGGCAAAGTAATGCCTCTGCTTTTTAATATGCTGTTTAGGCTGGTCATAGCTTTTCTTCTAAGGAGCAAGCGTCCTTAAGTTCATGGCTGCAGTCACCATCTGCAGTGATTTTGGAACCCCCCAAAATAAAGTCTGTCACTGTTTCCATTGTTTCCCCAACTATTTGCCATGAAGTGATGAGACCAGATGCCATGGTCTTTGTTGTTGAATGTTAAGTTTTAAGCCAACTTTTTCACTCTCCTCTTTCACTTTCATCAAGAGTTCTTCTTCGCTTCTGCCATAAGAGTGGTGTCATCTGCATATCTGAGGTTATTGATATCAATAAACTTTAGTTTAAATTTAAATATGTGCATAGAGCTAGTTGCTGCCACATTGGTGAGCTCAGCTCTGTTCCATCATTTCATCCTATTTTCTTCAAAGCAGTTATCACCATTCAAGTTATTTATTTCTTTTTACGTTTTCGACTTTTTATGATGACAAATTCAACTCTATAGGAAATTGTAAGAGTAACAGAGTGAACCCTTCACCTAGATTAATTAATTGTTAGTGTCTTGCCAGATGAGCTTTATCGTCTGTATTGTGCTGCTGTGCTCAGTCGTGTCTGACTCTTTGTGACCCTATGGATCATAGCCCACCAGGCTCCTCTGTCCATGGGTTTTTCCAGGCAAGAGTACTGGAGTGGGTTGACATTTCCTCCTCCAGGGGATCTTCCCAACCCAGGGATCAAACCTGTGTCTCGTGCAATGGCAGGCAGATTCTTTACCACTGCGCCACCTGGGAAGCCCATTATCTTCTATATGGCTGTATATAATTTTTGGCAGGAGGTGGCTGAACCCTTTGACAGTTAGTTGCAGATAGGATAGTATTTCACCCCTAACACCCCTAAGAACAAGGACATTCTCCTAATGCCATCACCACGCTATAGGAACTCAACATGAACACATTACAGTTATCTAATATTGATATTATAGCATTGTTTAATATGTTGTTTGTGTCCCCAAAATGTATTCTGTGGCATTTTTTTTCTTTTGATCTGGGATACAATACAGAATCATATGTGGTGTTTGTCTTATCTCTTTATTCTCCTTTAATCTGAAACAGTTCTTAGCCTTTCTTGGTTTTTCTTGACCTTGGCGTTTCAGAAGAGCAGAGGCCAGTTTTATTGAGACATGTCCTTGGGTTTGGATTTGTTTGCTTGCTTCCTCAAGATTGCATTCAAGTTATGAATTTGAGCAGAAGAGCCAGTTAGTGATGTACTCTCAGTGCATCAAATCAGGAGGCACTTTGTAATAATTTGTTCTGTTGTATGGGACACTTATTTTGATTACCTGGTAAAGTTGGTATTCTCCAGAGCTCTCCATTGTCAAGGAACTATTTTTCTCCCCTTGGCAATTTATAACTAGTCGATGTTGTTGTTGTTGTCCAGTCACTAAGTTGTATATGATTCTTTGCAACCATATGGACTGTAGCACACCAGGCTTCCCTGTCCTACACGGGCTCTCATGTCCATTGAGCCAATGATGCCATCCAACCATCTCACCCTCTGTCATCCCCTTCTCCTTTTGCCTTCAATCTTTCCCAGCATCAAGGCCTTTTCCAGTGAGATGGCTCTTCACAACAGGTGGCCAAAGTATTAGAGTTTCAGCTTCAGCCTCAGTCCTCCCAATAAATATTCAAGGTTGATTTCCTTTAGGATTGATTGATTTAATCTTCTTGCTGTTCAAGGGACTCTCAAGAGTCTATAGGGAGATCCTTTGAGAATATATGAATATCCTGTTTCTTACCAAATCTTCATTCAATGGTTTTAACATTTATTGATAATTAACCCTGAACCAATTATTGCTATAGAGTTACAAGATGATTTTTTTCCTCTTTATTTCCTTCTGTATCTGTGAGTTGGTATTATATTGTAAAGAAAAGATTTACTTTCCCCTATGATATTTATGTATTCATTTGTTTGAATCAGAATGAACTCATGAATTTCATTTCATAATCCATTGTTGTCATTATTCATTTTGATACTAAAATTGATCCAGTCCAGGCCAGTGGAAGCTCCTGCAAGCTAGCGTCTATGTTCTTCAGACATGCCCCTGTCACTTCTTGAGATTTTCTTACTTTCTGGCATAGTAAGATATTCCAGGCTTACCTTAATTAATTTTTTAAATTGAAATGTTTATTATGTTTGTCTCCCATCTGAAGGTAAGCTTTTCTCTCTATCAAGATTTTTAGCACTTAAACGTATAGGTACAAACTGGACAACAGAAGTCTTAGAAATCTATTTCTGGAACTAATAAAGGTCACTGCATGAACAGCAAAGAAGGTCCAAATTCCATCCAGTTCTTAGCTGTTTGATCACAGCAGCAGAGTGTTGAGTCAGTGAGGCAGCATAAGTGGTGAAGAACACGGGCCATAGGGCCAGGCCTTCCCAGGTTTCTTGCCGCACTTCTTTACTTAACTGCACACTTTGGATAAGTCACATCTCTTTAAGCCTCAGTTTCATTATCATCAATGTGGGACAGCACTTACAGTACCTCACCACATGATTGTTATAAGGACTAACAGAGAGAATATACATAAAGTGCTTGGTGTAGTGCCTGGCACATGCAGATGGCCAATAAATAGCAGGTATTATTTTTGTATACATTTTCTCATCCAGTCTTCCCAGCAGCTGTGAGATAGCTTCATTTGTAGATGAGGAAACTGAGGTTCAGAGTGGTTACTAAATTACCCAAGGTCACACAGCTAGATGGTGAGGAAGTCCAGGTATGAACCAATGAAGAGGATTTTCTGCATGTACTGGAGAGGGACAGCAGACCTAGGTGAAACAGAGACCTTTTTACCTGGCCTGGCCTTGCACCTCCCCCAATCTCTTGCAGAGTGTAGGCAGAGGGGGTCACTGCTCATTGTACAACAGAGAAGTGATCGGGGCCTGGCCAAGGAGTAACAACCGTTTTTACTACCAAAAGCTTATCAATGTTACAACAGATCATATGTGGCAGCAGAACAGTGGTTAAGATCATAAACCCTTGTGAGACCTGGATCTTCATTCTGAGTGGGAGATCCTAGGTTACTTAACTTCTCTGGGTCTTGGCTTCCATGTCTGTAAAACTTCCGGGCTTTTGCAGTGACTGTTCTCTCTACCTGCAATGCCTTTCCCCTACACTCACATAGTTAACCCTTTCATATCCCTTATTTCCTTATTTAATCACTGAGCCCTACTTTGATCACCTTACTTAAAAATAATATTCACCTTCTCCACCCCATCACCTTTTCCTGGCTCTACTTCCCCCCAGCACTTCTCACCGTCTGACACCACATCCTTCTCTTGTTTATTATTTTCTTTGCTCATTGTCTTTCTCTTTGCAGTAGAATGTCATCTCCTCCAAGGCAAGGTCTTTGGTCTGTACTGCGTCACTGAGAAAAGTGCCTGGACATAATAATAGCTTCAAAAATATTCCTCATTGTTGTCACTGTAAACAAACCACACCAGAGTGCTAATTTTTTAGGAAATGCTCAAAACAAACAATGTTATCATATCATGGGATGTTTAAGTCCCTCTGGAATTTGATCATGGTTTTTATTCCAAATTCCTGTCATTTTTAGTTGTGGCCTAAAGTGAAAGTTAAAGTCGCTCAGTGTCCAACTCTTTGTGACCCCATGGACTGTACAGTCCATGGAATTCTCTAGGCCAGAATACTGGAGTGAGTAGTTGTTCCCCTCTCCAGGCATCTTCCCAACCCAGGGATCGAACCCAGGTCTCCGCGGATTCTTTATAGACTGAGACACCAGGGAAGCCCAGTTGTGGCCTAAGGCCTCCAAATAAGCCTGGGACTCCTTTTCTACCTTAGATCCCACTTTCCAATGTGACCTGCAGCATATCCTCACCTGAGAGTTTGCAGAAATGCAGACTCTTGGGCCTCCCCACCCCCAGTCTGACACAGTCAAAATATGCATTGAAACAAGACCCCCAGGGTGACTCGTGTGTGTGGTCAAGTTGCTAACTTCCATCACTTTCTTCTTTCCTGGAATCTCTCTCTTCCTGCTCCCCAAATCTTTCATCCATTCCTCCCTAACTTTCTGATTTGACTTAGAGCTTTTTTCCTTGGCTCTCTCCTGCTTTGAGGGGACTTTTCATGTCCCCCTATCTACACATCATCTCTCCTTGAGGTGCCCCTTCATTAGATGAAGCGTTTGTTGAAGCCAGAGCCTCTCCCTACCTACCTCCATATCCCACCACCTCCACCTGCCTTAACTTAGCATCTTTACTGGGAGCGAATGAATGAATGCGATGAATGATGAATGAATGATGAAGCAAATGAATCATTTCACATCTTTGTTTCCTTCGTTTACTCCAAGCGTATAAAGATGTTGAATACAGCATTGCTTTCATGGATCCTTAGCCCTCCCTGCTTCCTGAAGACAGGACCATTCATTTATCTTCCTTCAAACTTAAACTCACTTTTGTTTTATTCAAGGAATGTTGGGAACAGCCTGAGTGCCAGTCCCTAGATAAAGTGGCTACCAGGGAAATACATATGCTTGATACACAATTCTTGGAAATAAGCTCCCAGCCTTGTGGATGCCCCATATGGACACACTAACAGGAGTCTTCATTGTAACATCATCCGATCCAGTGGCAAACAATCTAAATGTCCACTTGCAGAAATAAAAAGAAAAGTCTATGGAACAATTAAAATTCTACGTAGCAGTTTTTATAGAAAAGGAGATAAATATATAGAGTTATTACCAGAGAAATATCTCTAGGACAGGATGAGTGAACACAAACATCTTACAGATAATGTGCTTTTTGACACTGATTAAACCTTAAATATAAACATTTATATTCAATGTGTACAAAATGGGTTGAACAGGCATACAAATTAATGACAGTGATTGAGGGGGACTTTAGCCTTATTTGTCATTTTTTTTTTTTAAGGTGGAGAATACATGTATGTCCTAGTATTTGTGCAATTATAGAATTCATAATAATTTAAAAATGTAGGACTTCTCTGGTCATCCAGTGGTTAAGACTTTGCCTTCCAGTGCAGGTGATAGGGGTTTGTCCACAGTGGGGGAGTTAAGGTCCCTTATGCCTTGCAGCCAAAAAGTCAAAACATAAAGCAGAAGCAATATTGTGGCAGATTCAATAAAGACTACAAAAGAAAGGTCCATATGAAAATTTCTTAAATGTAATATTATTCAATTCAAATTAAAGAAATAAATATAGGGCAAGAGCAACTAATGTGACCAGAACTGAGAGACGGAGAGATATTTTAGACTGTGAAAACAACTTCATGTAGCCAAGTTGCAATCATTCCCATCATATGGATGGCTTAACTGAGACCAGCAGAGGTTAAGTAACTTGCTTAGAATCCCATAGTTACTATTAATAGATAAGATAGATCGAATGGAGCACAGGTTCTTTGTACTAAGAGTGGGGTGATCCCTGTATGGAGAATGAGACAAGAAAGTGCTGTCCAGAAGGGTCTTCTATTTTTTATGACTCTTGCACACTCAAAAAAAAATGGCAAAGAATTCATTGGGAAGGCAAGCAAAGCACATAAAATTACATTAACAACAGAAGATTTGACTTCAAAAGCATTTATATACTCAATGCAAAAAACCAAAGAGCTGAAAATAATTTCTCGGGCAATGAACATCCAGAAGTAATCAAGCTAGAACTAGAAGATGAGTATGACACATCTCGATGAATGCTCAGTACACAGTAAATGTTGGGAATTTGTCTCACCACTCAGTCATGTCCGACTCTTGCAACCTGCCAGGTTCCTCTGTCCATGGGATTTCCCAGACAAGAATGCTGGAGTGGGTTGCCATTTTCTTCTTCAGGGGATCTTCCCAAGCCAGGTATTGAACCCACATCTCCTGTGTCTCCTGGATTGTCAGGCGAGTTCTTTACCACTGAATGTTGGGAAAGGGGATTTGAAACAAATGAAGCCTGGTCCTCAAAGGTGCTTAGTATATATGCTGAAATAAACTGAATTGAACAAAAGGTTTCAGTGTTTCTCAAAACAAGGACACCTAGGCCTGGAAGCAGTGACAAAACAGCAAAACACCATAGGACCCTGAGGATGTGAATCAGCTCCACATTTGCACATTTATTGCCAAGAATGAGTGCAGTCGCTGTGGAAGAACCAAATTTGGAAACAACATCTCCAATTCTGTTTGCCCAAATTTGCCCAACATAATAGATTAGGAGCCCTCATGGGTGTACCTAACTAATTGCCCTTAATGTTTGTGCACATCAGATGACCTTTCAGCGACAAGCCCAATTAATTAAATGCAGACACACCAGTCGGGTTGGGAAGGAAGGGGGAGGGCTGGGTTCATTTCAAAAGGAAGCCTGTGTTATTTTCTTCTAAAAAGTTACGGGGAAAACACATCTAAACAAAGCCAATTATATGGAACAGTCCATCAGGATATAGGAGAGAATGTTTACAAGGACTCCCTAAGGGCTGTCGAAGCCCTGAGATACATAATGCCGGAGAAGGGGAGAGAGAGGGTCTTGGCAGGAGTAGGGCTGGTCTTCATGGCCTAGGGCAGGAAAGGCAGATGGAAAGCAAGCCTAGGGTGATATGAAAATCAAGTTCATTGCATTCCTAAAGTGGAGTCTTTATCTAGTCTTTATTTAGGAGTCCTCAAATCCCATTAGGCAGAAGAAAAGGAATAGATAATTTTTAAAGACACTCTTTTTCACATTTACATCATTCATGAACACCACAATTTTTGCAGTATTCAAGTGACTTTATATTTTTCCTATAAATTGGTAATTTCCCAAAGTGTTCACTGCCACCACCGTGTCATATCTGAGTCTTTTCACCACAACAGTGTCATCTATCAAATCCACCTGCCCACCCAGCAAGGGAACCTGCTCCGTTTCTTTTGAACAAACCACAGAAAATGCCCCAATTTCTCACTGATAAATTTTAAAATACCCCTTTCCTTTTGAATCCATGCAACGTGATTTCCTTAACGATATTCCAAAATGATTGCTCACAAAGTCCTTAATTCTACGAACATTTCTCTTCCAGAGTCCTCCTCATTCACTGCTGAAACTCTGCTAGTTCTCCCACCAGAGGCAGAAGGGAGATTGCTAGCAGGGAGGGAGTCAGAGTTACGTGCCTTGAAATACACCCAGGTTTCCAGGTAAGTTGATTCAAACTTTCTTGCTTAAGTAGGGTCAAACAGATTTTGTTGTAAGGCTTGGCCCAGGAATTGCTTTAGAGGCCACCCCGATTGCCTCTCCCGACTTGTGCAGTTTATCTCAGATGCAGACAGTTCCTGCCCAAGTCCAGCCTCAGAAGTGGTTCTAAAGACGCCCGACTCAGATGGAGTGCATCTGAGAGTTTGAGAGCTAATGAGAGCTATGGAGATTTCTAAGATATGGACTCAACTTCTCTACTGACAGGAAAAAAAAGGCAGCCCCATCAGAGCAGATGGAGGTGAGAAAAAGCTAAAATGAATGGGAACAGGGGGTGAAATACTGTCAAGGACCACATAGGGGATAAAGACCCCTCTTGACACTCATTTCCATCTTCTCCATCTACTTCCATCCCTACAGCTTCTCCCTTAGTTCTAGAATGAGTCTGGCCCTAGAATCTTCTGTCTTAGGCACCAAAGGAAGGGATGGTGGAGCTATGACCAAAATGAGAGGGATTAATTAAGTCATGGCACCAGATGCAAAAGGCAGCTTTGTGACTCAAGTCCAAATGATGATACAACAGTATCTGAGAGCTCTTGACACTCTGATTGGCTGGGTATTTGTTTTAACAAGAGTTTCTTTTCAAAACCAGTGTCTCTTGTTTGTCCTAGCTGGAATCTGCCTGAGGCAGGGCAGGTGCTGCTACTCCCCACTCAAAATGGCTTCCAGTTACTGAGTTCCTGGAATGAGCCAGGCTGCATGGAGCCATGCACTCAGATGGGTCTGAATTTAACCTTGCTCAGTGTTTTTGGGGCACAGGGTACTACACCCACCATCTTCTGCATTATGGAGCCGTGAAGGTGATCAGGGCTTTCTTTATAACTTTAATGTTCTTTCAAAGCCTAGAGGTCAAGTCTTTCTGTCCGTGTGCAAAGACAACAATAGCCATCTATGGCTTCTAACCGCAGGGCACTGCGGGGCACCTCACAGCAAACCACCATCCTCAGAGGTTCTTGGCTACTAAATTTAGTGAATAAACATGCATAGTGCATAATGCATAAACATGCATAATATAAAAGGAGAATGAATAGACAATTTGGAGAAAGTTCTTATTCTGAATTTTTACTTCTGTCACTAGTTTATGACTTTGAACAAATAATAATAATAATAACTAGTAAGTGTTTTGAGAGTTTGCTTTGTACAAGATACTTTCTGTGCATTATTTTAGTTTATCTTCACAGGAATCTGTGAAGTAGGTACAATTATTCCCCCTGATTATGAAAACTACGGTGAGAACCCAAGGTGATATAGCTGTAAGTAGTAGACTGAAATTACTTTCAACAGGATCAATTGTTTTTTGGATGACCAATCATCTTGGTTTGCCTGGGACTGAGGGGTTTCCCTGGATGTGGGATGTGTTGAAGCCAGGCATGTCCCAAGCAAACTGGAACGAATTGACCACTTTATTTTCTGAGTATATATATTACCATAAACACTTGGTTGATCTATAGGTATTTTGTTTCTATCATTTTACTAACTATAGCTTTGAGTCTTCTTTTTTTTTTTTTTGCCATTTCCTTCTTTTTTTTCAGGATGGGGAACACGTGTATACCTGTGGTGGATTCATGTTGATATATGGCAAAACCAATACAATATTGTAAAATTAAAAAATAATAAAAAAAAGAATGAGTTTTCTTTTTTGAATCCAATTCTTTTCCTTATATAGGCATACTTCAGAGATACCGTGGTTCCATCCCAGATCACTGCAAGAAAGCAAATATTGCAATAGAGTGAGTTGTTCGAAATTTTTTGTTTCCCAGTACAAATAAAAGTTATGTTTACACTCTACTGTGGCCTAATAAGTGTGCAATAGCATTGTGCTTTAAAAAAATGTATATACCTTAATTAAAAAATGCTTTATGGCTAAAAAGTGCCAAAACAATTTCAATAGTAACAGAAAAGATTACTGATCACATATCAGGATAATATGACACTAATGAAAAAGTTGGAAATACATCAAAAATTACCAAAATGTGATACAGAGACATGAAGTGAGCGTGACTTACTGGATGTGGAGCTTCCACAAACCTTTCATTTGTGTAAACATTAATATCTGTGAAGCAGAGTAAATTGAAGGACAGAGAATGAAATATGTACAATGAAATATATTGTAAGTCTCAACTTTGCTGAGTATACATTGTGTTAACTTTAATTTTTGTAGATATTTTTCTAGTAAGATTCAACATAAATTAGCTTTTGATAATGATTTATAATTATTTCTTGGCTAATTCATGATACAACCATGTTCAATTCTCATCAGTGATTCTGGGATTTTATTGCTCATCACATGACTAACCTGATTATTCCATAAACTTGTCCCAATTTTTGCCACATCCTTGACAGTGCAAAGGGAAAATAGCATAGTCAAAACAGTATAGTTAAACTCACCTAGGTTCAAAATAATGAAGCAAAATAATGAGAATAAAGAGTCTGACTCTGCAGAGAGGAAACTTTCACATATTTAAAATGTTTTATCCTTTTACCATTCAACAAAGATTATGGATTTCCTCCTTTGTGCCTTGTGCTCTACTAGATTCTGGGATCCAGTGGTTAACAAGACATAGTCCTTGCCCTCATCGTCCAGCAGAGTCGGTTTTAACAACCCATTTTATATTTAATTATCTGATTTTAGTGATGATCCAGACTACATCGGAGAAGAATGGGGACCAAGAAGGCATGTGGATGGGAGCGCTTGCAGTAGCCCGATGACAGCCCCAGGAAGCAGCAAAGATGAAATCAGAACCCCGTGCCTGAGTCGGGGGTAGGGTCTTCAACTGCAGTGTTCTGGGGTCACTGTCTTGGTGAGGGTGAGGACAAAATGGGGTATTTTTCTCCTGCATATAGTTCCTCCAGGGGTTGTGATGAGGATGCGGGCAAATCTACAGTTGGAAGAAAGAGTGTTTTGGAGCCAGGGAGGACTGAGTCACGGCATGGCTGAGAACCCTGGATGCCACTTGACATTAGCACTAACTGGAAAAGTGTGTCTTCTCTGGAGACCACTGGGAAGTGATTCGTGTGTCACCATTTCTGGGACAGTAAATCCTCACCAAAGAGAAGATACGCATTTGTGTATATCCAGGCACTGAGCATTTTGATTTTATCCTCACTGTAATCCTTCCGTGCATGTGTATGAGCTAAACTACTTCAGTCATGTCTGACTCTACGTCCTATGGACCGCAGCCTGCCACGTTCCTCTGCCCATGGGATTCCCCAGGCAAGAATACCCGAGTGGGTGGCCATGCCTTCCTCCAGGGGATCTTCCCCATCCAGGTATTGAACCTGCGTCTCCTACATCTTCCACACTGGCAGTCAGGTTCTTTACCTCTAGTGCCACCTGGGAAACCAGTTAGCATGAATGCCACCATTTTACACATGAAGAAACTGAGGTTCAGGGAAGAGAAGCAAGAAGTCACCCTGCTAGAAAATAATAAAACCACATTCTAGAAATAAAGCATGGATGTTCAGTCCTCCATTTTGGACAACCTCAAGCACTGTGAGCATTGTAAAATGGGAATAATAATCCCTTTACATTAAGATTGTTCCAGTGGAAACAGAATGGTATCACATATGTTCATTACATAATCAGTAATAAAGCACATAGTAGGTGGCTCAAGGTGGAGCAGTTTCCTGTCTTTCCTTTACCTCAGTTGCTTCACTAACATAGTCTAACCTTGTAAGTGGATTTTCTTGGAGTTGTATGTGGATATAAAATAGAAAGGAGATCCTGGATCTTTGATGGAGTGGAAGAAATTACAATCTGGCTGGGTTGCCCAGGGAGTCACAGAAAGTAGGCATCTCCCAGAACCTCGTTCTCAGTGTTCATTGATGGACTTGAGCCATAAAGGATGCAGGAGTCAGAAGGGAGTGTCTACTGGGGCTGTGTGATCAGGAAAGGCTTTCCAAGGAGGTGAGACAGACCTTGGGATGGTAACATCACTTTCTGATCAAACTGCTCTAGCAGGAGCTAACAGGATTTTTTTTAAAGCGTGACGGGAAAATGTACACATGTAACATTTTGATTTTGTGTGGGGAAAAAAATCTGAATATCTTTCCCTAGTCAATTTTTTTTTTCAAAGCTAAACAGCAATAATATGAGAAAATAGTTCTTAATATTAAAGCATTGTAAACACACACACACACATAGACACCTCGACACAAAACCAAAACACATTTCAAAACAAAAACTGGGCTCTGGAGTCAGACCAGCCCAAATTTGGAGCCTGGCTTCTTCGTTTTCAAACCGTGGGACTTGAAACAATCTCCTAATATCCTTCGCCTCAGTGTCCTTACCTGTAGAGTGAGGATATTAATAGCTACTTTATAGGACTCCTAGTACTGAGGAAGCTGGTGCAGGTAAAGCATGCAGGTCGTAACGTGGCTCGTGGTAAACACTCGTTACCTGATGTTTCATATTGTGAGCATTGTGTCTCGCACTGGAACACTAATCCAGGATTCTCCAGATAAAAGCCTTTCCCAAACTCAAAAGTTATTTGTTCAACTTTATTGTGGAAATTTTCAAACATATAAAGAATAAGAGAAAATAATTTTGTGAATCCCCCCATGTCCACCTCCCAGCTTCAACATTTATGAACTCATTGGCCAATCTTGTCTCATTTTTAACCCCTTCTACTCCCAACCTTGGTATATATTTTTTAGTTAATTAATTTTTAAAATTGAGATTAAATTGATTTATAACATTATATTAGATTTAGCAGTACAATATAATGATTCAATGTATGTACATATTGTAGAGTGATCATCACAATAAGTGTAGTTAACAGCCATCACAAACTTGGTATATTCTGCAGCATATTTCAGATATTTTATCTACAGCTTATCAGGAGTTATGTTTCAACTTCTTAGTTCTCTCTTTGGCAGGGGAAATAATCCCAATCCCCTTTTTGTACATAAAGTTTATTAAGGTAAAATTTATATATGGTAAAATTAGCCCTTTTAGGCTTAACACTTTTATTTTTTATTTTTTTTATTTTTAAATTTTTTTTTATTTTTAAACTTTACATAATTGTATTAGTTAACACTTTTATTTCTGAGTTTTGACAAATGAGAATTCTTTTGACAGTTCTTCAGAATTCCTTTCTCAAAGAACTCAGATATTCCAGCACTAAATAGATGATAAAATACACAAAGTTTTTTTACTGTGTATATTGAGCTTAACATAGAAAAGGAGGAAATAGCCTCTTTCAGTGGTCTCCTTAATCATAGTTTATTATGCCTCGGAAACCTAACATGTTTGATTGGTTAGAACTTAACCAAGGAATAGATTTATTAGCATCAAGTATTGTTTAGAGCAACTGAGTTTATGTTGATGCATTCATTCCAAATGGCCATAACATTAATAAAAGGTTTTAAGAAGCTCAATTATTATTGTGTTCATTAATAGCAAACTGTAAGCATGCCCCTATCGGGGTTGCGCTCAATCCAAATAAAAATAACTTGGTTAATTGAAAAGAGATGCTCCTCTGGTATGCTCAACAACGCAGAAACAAAGGACCAAGTGAAAAACCAGTATAGATGCCAGTAATAATACTACTTCCTTCTTCCTGGATCCTAGCTGACAGTCTGAAATTGCAGGCCAGCAAGAGTGCCCTCTACCGTTTCCCAGTTACTTTGTCATCTCTTAGTGTCCAGTTTTGAAGGGTGGTGCAGTTTCTGGGTCACTAGAACCTCTGTGGGCCAATTCATAGTTTGGAGAAGCATAGACACACAGTTAGGAGCCCCTTCTTTTTTACACCATTTGTAAAAGAACAACCCTGTGCTTATAGCAGTGCTGGCCAAGGGGCCATCAGAAGTGAATGCTGTGTTTCATTACAACCAACTCTCAACAGCTGAAGCTGTAAAGAACCATGAACTTGGAGTAACTCAGTAGCCTAGACCCTTACATGACCTATCTAGAAACTCTTTCCTAGCCAATAATCAACGGAATTTATCTAACAGTGTATAGTCCTAGATACTAGTCCATCTAAAGGCTAGTTTTCAATGCTTTATTAGTGTAACCATCAGGAACTTCCCTTTTTCAGTGCTTAAAGATCACTGGCTTTTTCCTCCTTAGAGAACTATACACTTAGCAAATTTCTTCAACGGCATGGGTTCCCTTGCCTGTCAGGTTAATAGGCTCATTTTTGTTTGCTTGTTACTGTTTTGATTTTGCTTCATGTTACTTTGCAGCTCTGGTGGCAGTTGTTCTACTTTTAGGGATAAAGGATGGAGGTTCCCCCAAGATTGCCTTGACCAGCCTTGCACTCACATGTCCCCAGTTTCTGAACTAGAACACTTGAGTCCTTTTCTGTTTCAGTTTGGTCTTTCTGCACTGTGGGTAGACCCTAGAGTCCTGCATTCGTGATCAAGCTCTGACGTGTAATTGTGTTTGCTACCTCCTGGCTGAGTTTACTTTGTTTAACTTGGTGGTCATACTTTTGACTTCTGTTGTTCTAGCCAGCAATCTCCTGAAAGACCTTTTGTTGTTGTTGTTGTTGCTGTTGTCTTGTTTTTAATATTTCTTTATTTGGCTTCTCGGGTCTTAGTTGCAGCATGTGGGATCTTGTTACCTGACCAGGGATCGAACCCAAGTTGTCTGCGTTGGAAGCAGGAAGTCAGCCACTGGACGGCCAGGGAAGTCCCCAGGACCTGATTTTAACTTGAGGCTTTTTTCAGCTGCATTTCAGTCTTGGTTTGTTATGCTTATTTGTCCATGGTTTGTCTGGAAAAGGGAGGTAAATATTGTCCTTCCTTGAGCTTACATAGTCTGTTTTCTGTGTCTGTTTTTTTATTGTTGTTGTTTGTTTGTTTTGTTAAACATAGGGACTGTCAAGTTCAAAAGCAGTTAATATGATGCCCCCACCCCTCGCCACTTTGCCCCAATATAAACTGTGTCAGTTCTACAATAGTCAGTCTTTTTAATTAGCTGTAAACTCAGTTCTTATATCTGGTCCAGATAGGAGAAAACTAATGAATCAGATTATAAGTTCTCAAGGTCTATAGGAGCCCTTAACTTGTTTATAGAGACTTAGAAGCACTGATATAAATACAAAATAAGAGAACTCAAACATTTTCAAAAGGCAAAACCATTTAACTGCTAATACTTTAAATATTTTAGTTTTTTCAGGGGGTATTTTCTTGTTGAGACTGTATCTTTGAAAAAAAAAGTTATCTGTGAGCTGGTGTTGGTTAGTAAGTTACATATTGAGGTGGAATGTAGTTCATTTAGTTCTTTTAAGCAATTTAAAGTGTTAATTGCTGCTATATGATATAAAATAAGAGAAATATTTATAATCAAGGTGAATCCTGAAAAATTAGCTCTGCTTTGATAATGACTTCTCTCTGATTTTGCCACCATATAAAGATGTTAACATAACATTCCAGTTTAGGCTAGAAAGCCTGTTTAATCTGAATTTTCTAAATATCCTATTATCTTAAGCTAATATTACTTTCAAAAATACCTAAAATTACAAGCATGTAAATAAATGTGTTCAATTAGATTGAATTATAATAGCCAATCTCTTTCTAAAAAGGGTTGATATTTGTAAATTTAGTCATGTCACAAATTCCATGAGCCTACAGAAGCACTTGACTTAAACTATCAATGTAAATTCTAACATGGTTTTTTCTGTTATGTCTAATATCATTGCTGATTGGAGTGTCTTTGAAGGGTGACTTATATTTAATTTTTAAGATCCCCAGTGGAATTTGAAACTTTTAGAGCCAGCAATGAATAATTTTTTATTTTAAATTCTCAAAGCAGAGAGGAAAAGCTGTGCAGAGTTATAATGTATATTAGTTTCATATTGTTGCCATAACAAATTACCACAAACTTAGTAGCCTGACAATACAAATTTATTCTCTTACAATTCTGGAAGTTAAAAGTCTATGGTCAAGGTGTTGGCAAGTCTTCATATGTTTTCTTGCCTTTTCTAGTTCCCAGGGGCCACCTGCATTTTTTGGCTTCTTCCTCCAATCTTCAAAGCTAGCAGCTAAACATCTTTTCTTCTCTCTGACCTCTTACCTTCCTGTGATTATATCAGACCCACCCAAATAATATAGGATCATCTCAAGATCCTCAGCTTAATTACATCCCTATTGCCAAGTAAAGTAAGGGAACATGGTCACAGATTCTGGGATTATGGTCACAGATTCTGGGATTATGATGTGGACATCTTTGAGGGAGTCAAGAATCAACCCTTCATACCTGAAATCATTTCTACTTTAATTCTTGCCTATACATGAACTCATTTGCCCTTTTACAATGTTTGAATCCAAATGGTAAAATCAATATGATGTATACATTGTCTTAAGTTAATAAGATTAGTGATGTAAAAGATTGTACACTATGCTTATTTTTATATGTTTTAATATATAAATACAGTGATTCAATAAGCAAAAACCTTAAATAAGACAGAAAGGAAAGGTCTGATAAAGGAAAATTATAACCTTGCACTATTTATCTTCTTTCCACATAAGAAAATAAAGAGGTATTCTTGTCTGATGTAGATTCATTTCTTGAGAGTCTCAGTTTTTAATTTTTACTCCCTCTTTTTATGTTAACTTCTGTTCATCTGTTGCTCTATTTGATGAGGCAGCCAAGGCTTTCCTTTGTTCTGATGACTAACCTACTCTGATGACGTGTTTAAAATATTGCTTCCCCAAAAGTAGATCTCAAATTTAGAGTTATAAAATTCTAAGGATATTATTAAAACATAAAATATCTTTGGGTTTTTCTGGATAGCCAGTGAGGAAACACAAAAACCTTCTCTCTTACCTTATAAAAAGAAAAGACAATAAAAGTAATTAGATTTGTCTGGCATTTCCAGATTTTAAGTAACTCAAAATTACTGCAAGAGCTTATTTTATTCACCAACAGTGGTAAGAGTTTGAGTTTGTTATCCTTCTAATGGAATTTCCTTCTAATATCCTTCTAATAGAATGGTGCCCCTTCTATTAAGGTGCTGTGCTGAAAAGGTTATTAGCTGCCACAATAGGACATTCATGGCATTAATTTAATTAATTAATACCTTTACTTGAAAGAATGACATCTACCTGGATAATATTCAACAACCAACTTTGGGAAAAATAATGCTAGCTAAAAAATTTTCCAAGTGTCACACTGTAAAGTTTTGCTCATGGTAAATTATTATTTCATAGGAAATAATTAATAAAGCTCTTTTTACTTCTTTTTGAGACATCAAAGAATATGTCCTTGTGGTTGTCGAACTCACTATACTATTTTCAGTTAAACTTTATGTATATTTGGTTAAAATAGCACTTTGATGCCTGAGAAGTCTACTTATGATATTTACCAAAACATCAGATGGGGCCCCCTGTGGCTTTGTCAATTTCTACCAAGATATTATCACATGACCCAACATGGGCTGGGGAGAGGGACAGCTGTCTACCATCTGCATAGGCTTGGCTGTATCCATATGTAACATGTACTAATGTTGGGGTTCCACCCAACGACCTGCCTTGCTAGAGCAGATGTCCAGGGGAAGGAGAGCTGCTGCACTTGGTGCATGGGGCTCTCCCCTGGTTTGGGGTTCCTCATCAGAACATTGCTTTAGAAACTGTCCCTAGCAATGGCAGTCATACTGAATGACCTTGTCTAGAAGATGTCTGCTGGTCAAGCTCAATGGTGAGAGCCTTACTCACTTGCTTACTTGCAATGACTTTGGGCAATTGCATTACTTTATGTTATTTACTGACCAAACAAGGTAGCTTTTGTGCACTGGCTAACACCTCTTGTGGTATTTGGAGTAATGTTTCAGAATAAGTCAGGTGGTTCCTATATCAAATTCAAGAACAAGGAATTCCTTGTCCAGAGTGGGATGAACTGACCAATGGAATCTCTCCCCAGGACTACATAAGGGCCCGATTAAGGGGCATTTTAGTGTTAATTATACTGTTCTGTTAATTGTAGCTGTTGTCAAGTGTATTGTTAACAAGGTCTTAAATGCTGTTGCACAGCTACCTTCTTGTTGGTTCATATATCAGATGATTCTATTTCCAAGGAGACTTAAATAAGTGATATATTTAAGCACAATGGGATCCGTGAAAATAGCACTGAAGCAAGACTGTGGTGTGGTCCTGAACACCTGACATGTATCTGTGTTTTATGCTCTCCTTCATTACCTTGAGGAGAAGGAGAACCAATCTGTGGGAAATTTCCAATTACAGTACCATCTGGCTGCTGCTGCTGCTGCTAAGCCACTTCTGTCGTGTCCGACTCTGTGTGACCCCATGGACTGCAGTCCACCAGGCTCCTCCATCCAGGCAAGAGTACTGGAGTGGGTTGCCATTGCCTTCTCCAACCATTTGTCTAGGTGATAACAAAACTGAATATTTGTCATTACAATGGCTCTAAAGAGTTAAAGCAGATGAATTTGAATTGCCTTGAACCACAGATTCTCAGAGGACATCACTGAAGATGTTCCTGACCAATGACAGCAGGACTTGCTTTAACCAGCTGTGTTCAGACCTGTGGCCTAGGTCTGTTCCATCCAGAGGACCAGCCTTCGATGCTAAATTAGACCAACCATCAGGAGCTCCCCTCTTCCAGGACTGACTTTTTTCCACCACACAGAGCTGCTCAGTGAATTTCTCCACTGGTGCATGATCCCTTGTCTGGCAGGGATATATGCATAATTCTGTAACTTTCTACCTCTGTTATTTCTGCCTTCTTCTTCTTTTTTTTTTTTTTTACTTTTTATTTTTTTTATTATTTTTTTCTAATTTTATTTTATTTTTAAACTTTACATAATTGTATTAGTTTTGCCAGATATCAAAATGAATCCCACACCAGTCAGAATGGCTGCGATCCAAAAGTCTGCCTTCTTTTTGACCCAGTAGTAACACATATAGTTTCTGAATTGAACAGATCAATCTGGTTGCAGATTCTGCTTCCTCACAAAAAAGAAAAAAAATTTTTTAAAGACAGGTTAACCTTGGGATAATTAAGGTTAAAATTTCCCCAAACTTATATACCTGGGTAACAAAGGTTGAAGTGGGAAAGTTTCAGCTTCATTTATCCATGTTGAACTCAAGTGTTTTGCTTAGTAATAACAAGTCTAGGCAGTGTTTAAAAGATTGTTATTTTTAATATAATATTTAGGACTTTTGCCACATTTATTTCAGATTTTTTTCTTTAAATTAACTCATTTCTCCTCATAAATAGATAGGAGTATTGCAGCATAAGTATAAAGATAAAAACCAAAGTACTTTTTAAAATAAAGATTTGCTTTGTGCTGTCTTTGCTGTTGTTTTAGTTGCTAAGTCATGTCCAACTCTTTGGGACCCCATGGATTATAGCCTGCCAGACTCCTCTGCTCATGGGATTTCTTAGGCAAGAAAACTGGAGTGGGTTGCCATTTCCTTCTCCAGGGGATCTTCTCAACCCAGGGATATAACCTGGGTCTTCTGCATTGGTAGGCAGATTCTTTACCAACTGAGCCACCAGGGAAGCCCTTTATACCGCCAGTGGTGTGGTTATCATAATTTGTAGATAACCATTGTGATCTAATAGCCAAGGCCTTAGGACTGCTTTAAACCATACCAACCCATTGCAACACCACAAGATCAGAAGTCAATAAAAACCAAGCATCCAGCAATCCAGACTACTTCCTCTTTCCCAAAGTCTCTTTCTCCACCAGCACTTGCTTTTTATATCTTTACGAATTTGAATCCTCTGCCTTGTCCCTCTCTCTTTGACCTGTGACCCCCATGGTCTTGAGTTTAGAATCTGATTTCCCAGTTTTAATCTTTCATAGTCAGTATATTCACTGTAACAGTTAAGATCCTGTGATGGCAAGCAATAGAAATCCAATTCTGGCTATTTAAACGACAAAAAAGAGATTTAGCAGAAGGATCAGGGAAGTTTGCAAAACTGAATGAGAAGCTGAAAAAATAAATTCAGTGTAAGGAGAGAACCAGGGCACTTCTGAAGAGCAAGGACACAGCAATTAATGTGCAATCTGTTTAGGAGATACTAACTCTCCTCACTCTTTGACCCTCTTTTGGTTGTTAGGGATCAACATCAAGGCAGATTCATCTTTGGTGTCTGGAACACCATACCCAGCTCTTCTGGTGGGAATATTGCAGAATTCCAGCCTCAGCATTCAAGGACTTGAGTCACTTTGGGCAACTCTCTTCACCTCTTTTAGTCTCAGTTTCCTCGTATGTGAAATAGGAGACCACATACGATTTGGGGAAATAGCTATGAAATGCAAAAGCACTCCAATGCAGCGAATACAAGCAAAGCCAATAAAGCTACACAAATCTAGGTTCAAATCCTAATTAAAACGTAAACACTAGCTATGTGTCTGTGCACAATTTATTATACTTCCATTCCTCATCTGTGAAGTGGGAGCAATAATAATATTTATTTTATTGTAATTAACCTTTTATCTAGCATATAATAAATGCACAGTAATGTAAGCCATACAAGGAAAAGAGGCAGCAGATGTGATAATAACCTCGTGAAGTTATTATCAATCATTCCTTTTTGAAGGTGAGTGGTGAAACCATACCTCCTCCCACATATTATTAATTGAACAGTTATGAGAAATTTCTGTCTTAATGTAAGCTTTTCACATAGGAGAATGGAAGCCCACGGAATGAAGGGTGGTACTAGATTTGCCTCTGTGTAATCAACAAGGATTTGCCTGCTCCAGTCTCATGTCTCTTCTGGAGCCTGAGGTGTTCTTGGCACATCTTTTATAAAAGTCAGCCTTGCTTTCTTCCTGTTGCAAATTGCATGCACATTTCTGCTCCCTGTGACCAGCCTCCATTTCTCAACCATCCTTCTCAAGTCTCCCCTCCCCCTCTCCTAATGAGAACGAGTTGACTTATAATTAAGGTCATATTTTATCTGCAGAGAAAGGCAGTGGCTGGCGTGGTTGGGGCTCCACAGCTCCACTCAGCGTTCCTCTGGCGGATTACTTGTGCGTTGATGACCATCAGTTGTTGTTTCAGGCTAGAGACAGAAGAATGGTTTTGATGGCTTGAAATTAACAGCCTGGTTTATAGCTTGTAAATAGTCCTTGTGGCGAGATTTTCCTTCTCTTCTCTAATCTCCTCTTCCCATTCAGACCTTATTTAGGGATCCCATGCCAGGAGCATGCAGACTGTTTCTAGCATTCCAAGTAGCTTCTGCTGAGAAGTCCATAAAGGGCTTCCGTGGCTTTTTGCACCAAATGTCCCCTTCTGGGATGGGAACAGTCCCACTGGTCCACTGCAGCCTACCTGCCCAGGTCCCCCTAAGATTGTGATCACTCACCTCTCACTCTTTCTCTTCTTGGCTCAGAGTGAGAGAATTTCTGATCCCTTCCTATTATTTTTAACTTATCTCTTAACTTAATGGTTCCTGCAAAAAGACAGGCAGTTTTCCCAGATACCCTGGCTGTTATGGTGATGGAGGAGCTGGTTTGGAAAAATGTGAATTTCCTCCAAACCGCTAAAGTCAATCTAGTGCCGCTCGAGGGATACTGAGAAGCCTGGCTGGCTTTGCCTGTTTGCAAGTTGCACTTGCTTCTCTGGCTCAGACAACTCTGCAACGAGAACTAAGCAGAAGTTGCTGGAGAGATCCCCTCTGGGAAAGGAAGTTTCCCATTAGAAGTGAAAGAAAGAACAATCCACGTCCAGACAGCTTTCTGGTCCACTGGTTGTGAGACTGGCGGATGAGCCAGTGCTCATAAGCAAACTGGACCAACTTGGACAGGAGGGACCCGGGGCTGGCTTTGTCCGAGTCACACAGCTGCAGCACAGTTGGCAGAGTGACTCACCCTAAACAGACGCCCCAAGAGCCAAGCATAGGGGACATTTAGTCCCTGCTTACTTGTTATCGATGGGAGCACAAGAGTCCCCCACCTCCTGCCCTCCTCCCAACCCCAATGTCAAACCAGAATGTTTTAGATTAACATCAGGGCTTTAAATGTGAACAGCATGTCAGCAAGCCCCCTAGACAACATTATTTAGTCTCCCGACGTCAGACGTTTGTAGTCACTGTACATTGTACCAGCACCTTCTTCAGAGTGACATTGACATCACTCTGCTTGAATAAGTTAATTTTCCCATCATGGACTGATTCATTGGGCAGAAACCGCAAGTTCACATGCCGACGCGTGGGCTGAACTCCATGACCCCTCTACTGCAAAATTGAAAGTATATCATTGTGTTTTCATGCAAACAAGCACTGGGAAGCAGTTCTCTTTTACTCAGTTAGGTTTTTATTTATCATTTTCGTGGCAACATGACCTTTCATGACACCGGCTGAAAGTTAGCTCTTTTTGCAGCATTCTCATGGTGGAATTTGCCAATTACAGCCAATATTTATTGAGCTCATTAACCTGTTGAATTGTGCTGGGCAACTTCTAAATGCTATTTTATGTCGTTGTTAGAGAGACTTATCAGAATGGGTGGCATGGTCCTCTGTGAACCAAAGAAGAAATGGACATTCAGAGATATTAGAGAACTGTCAAACTCATGGATGAGCTCAAAAACTATGGCTATAAATGTCAAAGTCTAACAAATCATTTGATCAGTACAGGTGAATCAAATGTTGTTACTATGCTTCTATTTCAACTCTTCTCGCCTGCATCAAGATCCCAGTTCATTTCCCTTCTGGAAAAGTCTCTGAGCAGTTTGCTCAGGAGAAAGTACCCCAAAGCTTGAGACATCTGGACAGAACAGACGCCATGCTGATTCTTCAGGGTAGATTCTGCCAGCTGCGACTCAGGCTTCAACCCAGCAGGCTTGCCACTAGCTCTTTATCTTTTGACTTTAGTTCAAAAGAAAGAGATGGGTAAGTGTGCCCGACACCAGGGAGGAATGAACGAGCTTCAGCAAACGTAAGCCCACCCACCAGGCCCTCCTCTGATTGTTTAAGCCCGGCCCAAACCCAACGCTGCTCTTTGAAGCCTGCAAACTTTTCCTCATTACTCATCCCTTCTGATACCCAGCCAACTTTCCACCATGGCCGTGCTGACGGCCCAGAAGAAAAGTGCCTTCTTATCCTCGGGGAGGAAGTATCCTGGAGAGCTGTGAAAGCGCCTCTCAGGAGATTCCCCCTGCTGGCTTTTCAGATCCACCAGCTTGAATCCTTGGGGAAACATCCAAAAATTCTAGGCTCTCCTCCAAATGGAAACTGAATCCTGAATCTTTGCAACTGTGTCCGTAAGCATTTCAGACCACTCGCTGTGAACTCAGTTGTACCGTGGTGTGAAGTTTTGGTCTGATGGCCCATCATAATACTTTGGTAAAATATGAAATTTCATGCTTTCAGATTACAGTTTCCACATAGCTTCTACTCCCAGATGCCCTGTCTTTCGACAAGTGTTTTTTAAAATTGTTCCGCAGAATCAGCAAAATTAGATTACTGGTTCAACTGCCTGATTCCATTATGTACTTCTGTATCCAAATCCCACTCAAAAATGGCTTTAAAAACAAAGAGGGATTATTGGTTCAGGAAGGCGAAAGGTCCAGAAGCAGTTGTCATCAGGTGAAGCTTGGTCCAGGTGCTCACAGAGCATCATCAAGGCTCAGTTTAGCTTCACTTCTTTCCTCTGTCTTTCAAGACATCAGCTTCATCTTTAAGTCCCACACGCTAGCTTTCAGCAGTTGTAGGCTCTCGACAGCTACAACTCCTAATGCAGGAGGGGAGTTACATACCAAACTATCCAAGAGAAAAAGGAGAGATTCTTCTAGCAGTTCCCATGGAGAGAGGATCTCATACATATCCTGGAAGTTCAAGGCCAGTGTCTCCTTTTACCTCCTTTGACTGTGTTTGTGACCATCATCAAACCAGTTCTCACCATCAAAGGGAGGATATGTATTCGCTGGCTGAGAATAATGGGCCTCCAGAAAGTTTCTGCACGGTCTGCGCCTCCAGTCACCAGCCATGATGACCTTCTCAGTTCCTTGAACTTGCCAGTCTCCTGCCTGTCACCTGACCTTCCCATGGACTGTTTCTTCCGTCTTCGCTCTCTACCTCATGGCTTCTTGCTCAACGCTCATCCCCAAGGCCTCGTCCCTAAGGCCTCCTAACCACTGCAGCGTCCACTTGAGTTCTCAGCTTTTCCTTCCCTTTTGCTTCACCAGTTAAGTAGGTGCCCCCCACTGGGGAGTCCATTCATTTGTTCTTTCTAGTGGATGTTAAGTGAGCACCTCCTGGTTGTCAGGTCTCATCCTGGGTGCTTGAGATGGAGCTATGAATAGGAAAGACTTTATGGAGCAGATCCCTCATTACATAGCTCCAACAGGGAAGCATGGATAACAAGAGCACCTTGAATCACAGGCACCAAACAATGACTGATGGACAATTACATTTGAGGTTCAACCCTCTGATAGATATTCTGGGTGCCATTACTAGCCTTAGAAGCTGTCTTATTCTGGGCTTGTATTAAAAATACACACTCCAATAGGAAAATTAAATTCCTGAATTCATTTCTGTGGGTCCAACCTGTACTGAAGCCTCCCCCGCTCTCTCCTGTGAATTTGGAATGGTCTTGGAGATCCAGGAGAACAGGAGCTTAGTCCCCTTCACCTCGGAGTCCCAGCACGCCTTCTGCCTCAAAAACATCAGTTCGATCAGCCAGTGGCCTGCCTGCCTCCATCTCCTTCTGCATCTGGTCTAGTCCCCACCTGGTCTTTGAGTGATCTTGTTCTCATGGATGGGGCCACCTGGCCAAGGAGATGTTAGTGCCCATTTGACGTAAAGGGAACTCAGACTCCAGGAAGCAAGGTTAAGTTCATGGATGTAAGGTCATGCCAAGGAAGGGCCAGGACATGACTGTGTCTGTCTAGTGTCACATTCAGTCTCTTTTCTTACAACACACATTGGCCTATAGCGTGTCATAAACCAGGCAGGGGGCTCCTCGGTGGAGTGTCAGAAACCCAGTGAACATTCAAGATTTTGTGCCAAATTTGGGCATGTGAGCACAGGTCTGCAGAAGGAAGATCACAGCTTTAATCAGATTTTCAAAGCTTTCCGGAACTCAAAACCATTAAGAGTAACTGGCTTGGGGATATTTTCTTTCTTGCTTTTCCTTTTGACTGAGACAGATGCTGATACACCACTGCGTCACACCAAGTTGTCTTAATAGTGGGTTTCACGCAAAGCTGGGGTTCCTTTCTTCCTGGTCACCACCCGGCTGACCGCCATGGACATCTCTGCCAGTCCAAACAGTGTTGACTGCCTCTGTCCCATTCCTGAAGAATTTGAATATTAGAAGGAATGGAGGATACAATGAGGTAAATTTCCAGACAAGATAAATACAGACAGTAACATAATCCTGACTTGAAGAATAAGGCTACTGTTGGAATCGCCTTGCTACGAAAATGTACCAAATTACAGAGGCACACCCAGTTGGAATTCTGGTTTTCACAGTCTTTTTGCTTGTCAAACTTAATATCAAGGAAAATAAGCTAATTTGATTTGGCAAAGGCTCATGCAATATGGAATTGATATCTGTGGCAGCGACCTTTGATGTTTTGTATAAACAGGGTTTTCCCTGCTGGGGAAGTGAGAGTTGAATAATAAACAGCGTCCTTCCCACTCAAGGCCTTCCTTCCCATCAGTACCAAAAGAAAAAAAAAAGAAGAAAGAAAGTAAGAAAATAAGTCTTTTCTGTGACTCACAGAACTCAAAGAGCAAAATGGTATAGCCATCATCAAATAGACAACAATGTTGGCTAATTTCTCACCCTGACATCTGGGGTCACATGGTTCTTCCTTGGCAAGTGATGGGTGCTATGTTTACATTGTAGGGTGTTTAGCAGCACACCTGGCTTCTGCCCACTGGGTGCCAGCCACACTACCTTCCTCCTCCAGTTGGGACAACCAAAAATGTCTCCAGACATTGACAAATGTCCCTGGGGAGCAGGCTGATCCACCCTGCGCCCCCCACCCCAAGTTGAGAACCACTGGCATACAGGTGTGTGTGTGCCTAGTCGCTTAGTCATGTCCAACTATTTGTGACCCCAGGGACTGTAGCCCTCCAGGCTCCTCTGTCCATGGGGATTCTCGAGGCAAGAATACTGGAGTGGGTTGCCATGCCCTCCTCCAGGGGATCTTTTCAATCCAAGGATCAAACCCAGGTCTCCCACACTGCAGGCAGATTTTTTACCATCTGAGCCACCAGGGCATACAGATAGGAAAGAAGATTAGTAAAGAAAACTTTTTCTTTTCTCTCAGTTTCAGGCACCAGTTTCCTTAATCAAGCCTTCTGCCTGGAGTCTCTGGAGGCCCTGAGACCCAACAGTTCCTTAAGAGCACCCACGTTTTTCTTTAGTGTGACATTCCTTCACCACTTCCCCACCCCCACCCCCTGCCATGCTCCCAGAGGCTTCAGGTCTGAGTGTCACGTACCTGTCTGGAAGGGGGCAGCTCTCACTGTCTCTTGCTGCTTAACCACTCAGTGCATCTGGTCTTGTGAGGGATTCTCTTCCTCAGCAGATTTCCAAAGTTTGAAAATTGCATGGTGTCAGGGGCACACTTTATGTCCCTTCTTTGTGTAACTCTAGGGAAGCATGGCACAGAGTGCTTACCTGGAGTTGGGCAAGTTCAAGTCCATGATGTTCTGGAGTTGGCTAGCACCAGCTCATGAGAGCTGATTGCTAAATCTTCAGGAAATCTGTGAACTGTGTGCAGTCATTTTTGTAGCTTGACGTGACCCATTATGAAAGGATTTACACCATAGAAATTGGCAAATGGTACACATTAGAGCTCTCCTGTCCCCTCATCTATACCTCCAACCAGTTAAATGTCTACTCGTTCACCACTAGTTCAGGCTTGAAAGTAGGCTAGCAGATGGGCTCACTGCTGACCCAATATCCCTTCTCTCCTTTGTTTCTTATTTAAGGAATTCTAGTTTTGTTTAGCCTGGCAATGAGTCCATTTATATCTGCATTTCCTGCCTCTCTTGCGGTTAAGAATACTCAAATGACATAACTCTAGCCAATGGCATGTGGATGGAGTTTAGGGTTGGGCTGTCTAGAAACTCTTGACAAGGGGGCAGACTAACTGGCCTGAGACTTTCACTCTCTGCCCTTTCCCTACTCCCCGTTTAGACTGTAGATGCTTGACCGGATGTGGATCCAACGTCTCACCACCACAAGGTGACAACCCGAGGATAAAGGTCACGCTCTGAGAGTGGCTGAGCGGACAGACAGGAGGCACCTGGTCTCCGATGGCTTCTGGGTGTCAATGCCCCAGCCCTGGACTCCCTGCCACAGGGAGGTTGGGGGGCTTCAGTAATATACCACCGGATGCAATCCCCAACTAGGACGTTATGCAAGTCAGCATAGCTCCCTTATATATAAAAGAGAAATAGGAAGAACTGAATTCATAGGATTGCTCTGAGGGTTGAGTGATACTATGCATGTGAAGAGCCCAGCGCAGTCCTAGCATGCGGAAAGCACTTCGTGGGTGCAGGCTGTTGTTATTACTATTCCTCATCTGTGCTTATCACCCTGGCAGTTATCATGTGCTTGGGGGTTTTCATCTCCCTGCAGGCTTTGTCTCTTCAAGCACGATGGCCATGTCTCACTCACTCTCTGTTCTTAGTCTCCAGCCTTGGTTTTGTAGGCACAATCTGAGTTCAGTTGTTACTACAGGGCAGGCTAGAGATAGGAGTTATACTCAAACAAAGGATAACTAATTTGTATTTTATTGTTCGAGTATAACCCGTATCTCTAGGGGTTTAGCACCGATTGAATTTGAGTCATGCTTACTGAACACAGATTGTAGTATTAATACAATGAACAACACACAAAAAATGAATAAAGCATTGCTATCTCTGTCCCACTCTAAGGAACTTGGTACTCAAGTTGGAAGCATAAGAAGGGCCCCCATGTAACTGTGATGCACAGGAGCATACGGGTTCTCAGACAAAGATGAAGCCAAGTGCTGCAGGTGACCGATGGAAGCGAGGGGTAAAGAGAGAGCCACATGGAGGAGGAGGAGGCCTTTATAAACAGGCTTTGGGGGATGGTGTGTTGAGGTTTCCATGAAGAAGGCATCACGGATATCATAGACCATTAAAGACAAAGGTAGTGTGGCAGGAAACCCTGGCTCTTGTCTCTGTGAATGGGGTTAGGTGGAAGGCTGGTTTGGAGGCTTCTCACGGAAGATTTGATTGCCAGGCTGAGGCATTTACATTTCTGCTCACTGGGCAGTGGGGAGCCACTGAGGCTTTGAAAGCTGGGAGTGACATCAGAATTGGGATTTAGTTAGATTAATGCAGTAGTCACGTGGAGACTGGTTGGAAAGGAAGACAGAGAGGTAGGAATGGGTAGTCTGTCAAATGGATGAAAGAGGCACACACTCTTCCAGCTCTGTGAGCTATTCCTTCACAGGACATGAAACAGTTCCAACTGTGTATTTCTTTGGGTAATCCTTTGATTAATGTCTGCCTTCACTTCTAGATCAGAAATCCAGGATAGAGGGGCCTTGGTCTGCGAATCTCAGCACCTAGATGACAGGTGCTCCATGAATAGCTGTTGAATGATAAGGTCAGAGGGGACTGGGGTCAGACTTGTGTCTTCCGAAGCACTGCGAGTAGTCTGTTAACCTTGGGACATGTAGCCAGGTACCACCAAGAAGGCTAGTGGGTGTCCTGTCCTGGAGGAATGGTGGAGAACATCTGGTTGGAGCCAGGAGCTGAACCCAAAGTGCCAACTTCACTGCAACTTGCTGCAAGACCCTGGGAAGTCCCTTAACCCTATCTAGGAACCTCAATAAAACGCAGAAGTTGAGACCATGACCTTGAAAGTCTCCTCTAGCCCTGTTCAGTGTAAAGGGAGGAGGGAATTGATTAAATACATCCTGCAGAGCAAGGCACTGAGCCCTGGGCTTTCTCTCGTTGAATCTTCAGAAGATCCTTGAGATTGATAAATATATTGGTGGACTCAAAAGACAGCCAGGTTATCCTGCCTCTTGTGTTCTGAGTCACTCAGGCCCAGGGACAATTTAGGTTCCACATTTTCATGTCTGTGTATCCTTGGGCAAGTTAGTTAGCTTTTCTGTGCTTCAGTTTCCTCACTTCTAAAATGGGTCCCCCAGGATATCATGTATCTCACAAAGGAACTGGAGAAGCTTCATGAAATAATGCATTTAATTCCTATCTTGTCCTTCTGGTTGGTCCTTGGAGATGAGTAATGTCAGTCCTTCATAGAACGATAGACCCAGTGGAAAATCCAAAGCCATTTCCAAGAGTTGCATGAGTTGGTAGGGGACTCAACATCTCATGATCCTCTCCCTGTAACTAGGTGTTATGATTTCCTCACTATAATTTAAAAAATCACTTCACTTTTAAAAAGGCAGCTAAATCTATTCCAAAAGCCTGCAGATGGCCACTCAATGGACATGCAGTGACACCTGGGATATGAACAAGGTAATTAGAAAAATAAATACCACAAACCAAAGTCACTTAGTCATGTCCAACTCTTTGCAACTTCATGAACCTGCCAGGTTCTTCTATCCATGTAATTCTCCAGCAAGAATACTGGAGTGGGTAGCCATTCCCTTTTCCAGGGGATCTTCCCGACCCAGGGGTCGAGCCTGGGTCTCCTGCATTGCAGGCAGATTCCTTACCATCTGAGCCACCCGGGAAGCTCACAAAGATGATATAAAAGTCTGACATTCTAGCTGGCTCCAGCTGCCTGCAGAAGGCTGTGAACTTGTGTCCTCTTGTCAATGAGCAACATCTGCAGGGTCAAGAAGGTGGTCAAGGGCAGTAGCACCAGATTGAGACAGAACTGAGAAAGGACCGTGTTTTCGTTTGGTGTTCCCGAGTCACTGAATCAATCCCACCTAAAATCACCCACCATCACCCCACCTGTGCAGTCTGGTAAATGCTACACCATGCTTTCCTGCTTGAGGCAGCTTCTCAGAGGGAAGGCCATTTCCCCAGGTGGTATATACAGATGCTTGCAGCCAGGCAAAATACCCACGGCACACTTCTTTCCTCTGCTCCTCTTCTCTTTTACTTGATCTGGAGCATTATTGTGGTTGCAAGCAAAGCAGCCTATTTTTCTTTCATCTGTTGCATCATGGAGGAAATTTTTTTAATCCTATAGTTTTCTTTTCATCTCTATTACCAGTGTTAACTGCTTAATTTGTCAGGTTCCTGCTAGCTGCCTATTGATAATTGATAGATTGTTCCTTCCTTCCCAATTTCCTCTATTAGTCAGTCCAGGAAGTTTATTTGTGCTTTGCATGTAACCCAATAGGATGGAGAGTGCCTGGCCTGTTTGTGGGCCTGTGTAAATTAATACTGTTTAGCCCTCTGACCAGGAAGCTCTCCGGTTGCACCCTAGTAGGCTCCTCTTCATTGAAACGACCTATAGCAAACACAGAAGGACTGCCCTTGCTCTAATGGCTTTGAGTTGGCCATCTGGGGAGATCATTGATGCCAGGCCTGATCCTCCCTCTAAACCTTGGCCCTGTACCTCAAACCTGGGGCTTTTACAAGGTGGGGGTGGGGAGGTCTTGCTAAGAATATCCTGTTCAAAAGAACTCAGTTTCTCAGCCTTGTCCAGTTCCTCCTGTTTTTTTTTTTTTTTTTCCTGTTAGTTTTTTTTCCTTTTTCCCTCTGAGTTTATTCAGGCATGAAGTATTAACTACAAAGAAGTCTCTTTGAGTGTGACTTTGATTTGGGGGTGAATTAGTACTCAAAGTTACAAGTGATTGTCTATAGGCTATTGTGGTCTGGCTCTTTAAAACAGCTATGTAGTGAAAGTCTGGAGGTTGGATTGGAGCCAAAGATTTGGAAAATTTTTGCAAATTTTTGGCTTCTGTTAAGAAATTGGAAGAGACATGGTCCACATTTCTACAGGAAAAAAGATAAAGTAGCTGAGAAATGGAGTTTCATGTCAACTGGGATCCACTCTCCTGCTGAGCACAGCCTCCAAAAATGGGCGGTATAAGACCATGATCTTGTACCTGAAGCAAGTTGCATGTGCGTATGACTTTCTGGGGCCCCGTAAGTGCCTGAGTTTCAGACCCCTAGTCTATGCAGCCCAAACCAAAGAGGCATCACTCCTTCAGAGAACTTTGGATTTGGTCAGACAATTGTCGGATTTCTACTTGTGTTCATTGCATTCTCTATTAACATAACTTTAGCCCCCTCCCCTATAGTCCTCTCCTGAGAGAAAAGAAATTGCTGACCTTCTCATTCATTCACTTTATGGACTTAAAAAGGAACCACTTGTCATCAGGGCCTCTGCTAGAGTTTGGGGATCTGAAGATGAGTTACTTTTGCCTGCCTTCCCCGTGGAATGAGGGCTGTGAGGCCAGGATGGGAGCTAGCCTGCAAAGAACCACTGCAAACCCTAGTATCTAGCACATGCCTGGCTCCTCAAAGAATGAAGACAGGGAAGAACAAGCAGGTGAATGAAGGGCATGATCTCTGTCCTCAGGGAGCTCACTATCTATAAACACATCACCTTAACACCCTGCATGCAATAAAGGCTATGAAAAGGGAAGAACAAGGGACTCTGGACATTAAGTGAAGGGTTACCAGTTGGTGGGGGAAATGTCAGAAGCGGCTTTGAGGAGGAAGCAGTGATAAATGAGTACGTGCTTGAAGGGTGAGTATAGTTCAGCCAAAAACAAGGGGAGGTAGAGGGAACCATATGTACATATGGAAGAACAGCACCTTCATGCAGCTCAAATATGAACTCCCTCACTTGCCTGTGGGCTGTGGGTTCCATTTTGTTCACCCTGTATCCCCAGAATCTAGACATTGGCACAGAGTAGACCTGGAGTAAGTGTCTGTTAATTCAATTCATGAAGGAATGACACTTTACCCATAATTGAGATGTGGCGTTGAATCAAGCTTAAATGCGTTTGCACGCTGAAGCTGAGGACAGAGAAGAAGAGATGGTTCTAAGGGTGGTTTGGAATTTCAGTGATAGTAAAGAAGAACTGATGCATTTAAACGTGGTGTTGGAGAAGACTCGAGAGTCCCTTGGACTGCAAGGAGATCAAACCAGTCAAGCCTAAAGGAAATCAGTCTTGAATATTCATTGAAAGGATGCTTAAGCTGAAACTCCAATACTTTGGCTACCTCATGGGAAAAACTGACTCATTGGAAAAGACCCTGATGCTGAGAAAGATTGAAGGCAGGAGGAGAAGGGGATGACAGAGGATAAGATAGTTGGATGGCATCAACGACCTGATGGACATGAGTTTGAGCAAGCTCCAGGAGTTGGTGATGGACAGGGAAGCCTGGTGTGCTGCAGTCCATGAGGTCACAAAGAGTCAGACACTACTGAGTGACTGAACTGAACTGAAAGATGGGTTGGCTGAATGAGCATGTTCGTAGACTCGTCGTGAGGATCCCAAAGGCTCCCAGACCCAGAACCTGAGATCTTCCAGGTTAATCTCAGAAATACCCCACCTCCTGAGGCATTTTGTAGTTGGGCAGTAGATTCTGGGCCATAGTCAAAAGTCTGATTTCAAACTTTCCCTGATTGGAGCCCATCAGCCCAACTTTAGGTGTTGGAGGCAAAAGAGGTCAGTTAGCATCTGTTAATATCATGTTATTTTGTCCAACTTAGGGGTAACGTTTTAACAATTCTGCTCAATACTTAAGATTAAGATAGGAAGGGGAGGGGAAGGAAACACACTTTCCTTCACTAAAATTCCTGATGCATGTTCATCCCTGCCATGTTTATCGCATCTCTGTGAGGCAAGTGCCACGTGCACTTTTTACTCCGAGAACTGAGATCTGAGCCTGGAGCCTGCCTCCACCCTTGGTGATGACCCTACTGGACTGCACCCTATAAACTCACCTTGTCACCGTCCATAGGGCCCCTATTACTTCTGAGCCCCAGCTGGGCCAGAGAGAAGAGGTTTTTCCCGAGAAGCAAACTTACCTTCGCCCTTCACTGAGAAACTTTGTCTGAGGTCGGTGCCTTAGAAGCAGAGCTGGAAAGGGGGCTCCTTGTACAGGTGATGGACTGAGGATGTGATCTTTCCTGAAGCCTGGGCAGGAGCAAAAGAAGCAGGATGGGCAGGGAAAGATCAGCAAAGATGTGATTTCCAGAAAAGTCTAGTTGGGTCCAATGAAGAAGACTGGAGTGTGAATTACACTGTGGAGGTTACCCTGCTCAAAGGCAAGGGAACAGGGCTATAAGTCCTGGCCATGGGCAGAAACAGGCCCATGGGGGAGAGGGAGGGTGTGTGTGGGGTGAGCCTCTGAGGCAGTTCTGAACAGCACTGGGTGCATTTGGTTGGGACACTGACAGTATCTGCTGCACACATGTTTCAATCAATGGAGACAAGTATCTTCAAGGTTACATGTCAGCAAATGTGTGCTATGCGGCTGAGTCACTTCAGTCATGTCTGACTCTTTGCGACCCTATGGACTGTAGCCCGACAGATTCCTCTGTCCATTGGATTCTTCAGGCAAGAATGTTGGAGTGGGTTGCCATGCCCTTCTCCAGGGGATCTTCCTGATTCAGTGATTGAACCCAGTCAGTTTTCAAACTCAGCCAGGTTTCTTACATTTCCTGCATTGGGAGGTGAGTTTTTTAAAAAAATAATTTTATTTATCGATTGGTTTTGGCTGTGCTGGGTCCTTGTGGCTGCATGGCCTTTTCTCTAGTTGCAGCTAGCGGGGGCTACTCTTCATTGCATTGCGCAGGCTTCTTATTGCAGTGGCTTCTTTTGCTGCAGAGCACAGGGTCAAGGGCACCAAGTTTCAATAACTGCTGAATGTGGGCTCAATGGTTGTGGTTCCCGGGCTCTAGAGCACAGGCTCAATAGTTGTGGCCAATGAGCTGAGTTGCTCTAATGCATGTGGGATCCTCCTGGATCAGGGATCAAATTCCTGCATTGGTGGGCGGATTCTTTACCACTGAGCCACCAGGGAAGCCCATCAGCAAATAGACCCAGCTTTAAAATCCAGCTTCTACACACACAGTAGGGATCTTCAGAAAGGTCACTTCAATTCACAGAGCTTTGTTTTCTCTTGTGCAAGATATGGATAATACTTGTTTTCATCTTCTAGGATCATTGTAAGGACTTAACAACACAATGCAAGTAAAAGGGCTCAGCAGACACCTGCTCATAAGTCCTCACATTGGCTTTTATTACAGCTACTGCTATTAAGAGGCCCAGAGCTAGAAAATGTTCTGCCCAATTGGTGCTCTTATCTTTTGGTGAAGAACTGCTTATTCCTCTGAAGCACAGAGGGGTGTTTCCTTACAGGGAGCACTGAGAAATACACAAGTGTATGGACGGTGCGCATAGTCTGCCACCCCAACTTATTTATTTTTATTGAAGGAAAATTGCTTCACAAAGTTGGGTTGGCCTCTGCCATGCACCAACACGAGTCAGTCACAGGTACACATGTGTCCCCTCTCTCTTTAACCTCCCTCCTACCTCCCACCCTTTCCCACCCCTCTAGGTTGTCAGTGAGTTTTTTTTTTTTTTTTTAAAGGGGAACCTAGTTACAAATCCAGTGGGCACATGGCAGAGTGTGACTCATCTTTGGGGTCTGAAGGCTCCTGAGAAGTGCTTGGAAAGGACTCAGTTCTAACAGCCTTCTCCAAGGAAGTGTGTCAACCATCAATACCTTATTTTTTCCCTGTGAGCATCATGGAAATATACAGTCTTAAATTGCCTGTAAATTACTCTGCTGCCAGTTGCCAAAGTAATTTTAGGATAAGCCTCCCTCCCTAAATTCTTAGTGAGTTTTTGAAATGAAATGCAAGGGTAATTATTGTTAAATTAAAAATGGACCTAGGAAAGACCCATTCTAGAAGTGTCGATTCCACTTCATCTTTATTGGTCATTCTTCTACATGGAACACATTCTTTCATTCCTTCAAATCAATCTGTGTGTTAGCTAGTTGCCCAGTTGTGTCTTACTCTGCAAGCCCATGGACTATGGCCCGTTAAGCTCCTCTGTCCATGATATTCTCCAGGCAAGAATACTGGAATGGGTTGCCATTGCCTTCTCCAGGGGATCTTCCCAACCCAGGGATTGAACCTGGGTCTCCTGCATTGTGGGCAGATTCTTTACTGTCTGAGTTACCAAACTAGGATTTGAAAATAAATCAAACTCAGAATTTTCTAAGTAACTGTGGTGCCCTTTTGGGCAAAGGAGAGTTCGTTGAGTCCAGTGTTTGGCTTAACTTCTTGGGTCCCTATGTTCCAAGGGATTACTTGCTCACAGAAATCAGTACAGTTCCCTTGGCTGGCCCTCTGCATCCCCCTACTCCCCTTCCCCTGCATACTGGGCTTCAGTACCCTCAGGAGAAGCACGGGTTACCTTATTGCTGCCCAAAGAAGGAATACTCCAGGCTACCTTGCTGCTTTCTATCACACTTTTTTTGGCAATTGTAGGACAAAAGAGAAGTTCTATAAAATACTAACTAAAAAATTGCAATAAAAGTGCAAACTAATATATAGGGGCAAAAAGCAGAGCAGTGATTGTGTGTGGAGGAGGAAAGGAAGGGATGGATTAGAAAAGAATATGAAGAAATTTGGGGGGAGGTGGATGTATTCATTATCTTGATATTTGCAGTTTCACAGATGCATACCTCTGTCAAAACTTGTCATGCTGTACTTTTAAAATGTGTAGTTTATTAGCTATCAGTTACACCTCAATAAAGTTGTAAAAACAAAGTGAATTACTTCCTTTGTTTTTGAATAGTATATATATATTTTTTTACAATGAATTAGTTTTAGTGTTTCCAGCTTAAAGGATAAGAGAAAGGTTTTCAACCAAGAAGCTAGTTAGACATGTAGTTAAAACCTATGTGCCTCTGAAAGCACCTGAGATATCCCTGAGTAGGTGAGTAGGGAAATAAACTGTGGCATATCCAGACAAAAGAATATTATTCAGCACTAAAAACAAATGAACTATCAACCTGTCAAGAGGTCTGGAGGATCTCTGGATGTAAATTACTAAGCAAAATAACAAAAGACAAAAAACCAGCCAATCTGAAAAAAGCTACATACTGCAGGGTTCCAGCTATGCGACATTCTGGAACAGGCAAAACTACGGAGGCAGTAAAAGGGATCAGGGATTGCCAGGGGTTTCGAGGATGGAAAGAGGGATGAATAGGTGAAGCACAGAGTAATTTGGGGCAGTGAAACTACTCTGTATGACAGTATAATGATGGATACATGTCATTGTATGTTTGTCAAAGCCCATAAAATGTACAACAGCAAGAGTGAGTTTACCCTAAGGTAAACTCTGGACTTTGGATGATAACAACATATCCATGTAGGTTCATTGATTTAAACAAATATATTGCCCTGATGGGGGATGTTGATAACAGGGGGGATTGTGCAGGAGGTATGTGAAACTTCTCTGTACTTGCCTCTCAGTTTTTCTGTGAAACTAAAACTTCTCTAGAAAGTAAAGTCTTCAAACAATCAACCAATTAACCAAGCAAAAGTCCTTATATGCTTCAACATAAGCCCAGGGGTTATCTGTCTGCCCATCCCTGGACAGTGGGTAGGTGAGCAATGTTCTGGGAAGCTGGTAACTTTCCAACTTAGCCTGAGTTGAAGGGAAGCATCTTGAGGTTCTCCCAAAACCTACTCAACTCTCATTAGGTGGTTGGTCAGAGGAACTGGATTAGATGTTGATTCCGAAATGCAGGACTTGGATGCAATCTCAAAAATGACAGAATGATGTCTGTTCGTTTCCAAGGCAAACCATTCAATATCACAGTAACCCAAGTCTATGCCTTGACCAGTAACGCTGAAGAAGCTGAAGTTGAACGTTCTATGAAGACCTACAAGACCTTCTAGAACTAACACCCAAAAAAGATGAACTTTTCATTATAGGGGACTGGAATGCAAAAGTAGGAAGTCAAGAAATACCTGGAGTAAGAGGCAAATTTGACCTTGCAGTACAGAATGAAGCAGGGCAAGGGCTAACAGAGATTTGCCAAGAGAACTCACTGGTCATAGCAAACACCCTCTTCCTCTACACATGGACATCACCAGATGGTCAATACCAAAATCAGATTGATTATATTCTTTGCAGCCAAAGATGGAGAAGCTCTATACAGTCAGCAAAAACAAGACTTGGAGCTGACTGTGGCTCAGATCTTGAACTCCTTATTGCCAAATCCAGACTGAAATTGAAGAAAGTGGAGAAAACCAATAGACCATTCAGGTATGACCTAAATCAAATCCCTCATGATTGTACAGTGGAAGTGACAACTAGATTCAAGGGATTAGATCTGATAGAGTGCCTGAAGAACTATGGACGAAGGTTCATGACATTGTACAGGAGGCAGGGATCAAGACCATCCCCAAGAAAAACAAAAGTAAAAAGGCAAAATGTTTGTCAGAGGAGGCCTTGTAAATAGCTGAGAAAAGAAGAGAAGCAAAAAGCAAAGGAGAAAAGGAAAGATATACCCATTTGAATGCAGAATTCCAAAGAATAGCAAGAAGAGATAAGGAAGCCTTCCCCAGTGATAAGTGCAAAGAAACAGAGGAAAACAATAGAATGGGAAAGACTAGAAATCTCCTCAAGAAAATGAGAGATACCAAGGGAAATTTTCATGCAAAGATGAGCACAATAAAGGATAGAAATGGTATGGACCTAATAGAAGCAGAAGATAGTAAGAAGAGGTGGCAAGAATACACAGAAGAACTATACAAAAAAGATCTTCATGACCCAGATAATCATGATGGTGTGATCACTCACCTAGAGCCTGACATTCTGGAATGCAGAGTTAAGTGGGCATTAGGAAGCATCACTACGAACAAAGCTAGTGGAGGTGATGGAATTCCAGTGGAGCTATTTCAAATCCTGAAAGATGATGCTGTGAAAGTGCTGCACTCAATATGCCAACACATTTGGAAAACTCAGCAGTGGCCACAGGACTGAAAAAGGTCAGTT
>NW_011494901.1:1188589-1231642 GCF_000754665.1 Bison bison bison | reverse complement strand
AAGGTCAGTTTTCATTCCAATCCCAAAGAAAGGTAATGCCAAAGAATGTTCAAACTACCGCACAATTGCACTCATCTCACACACTAGCAAAGTAATGCTCAAAATCTTCCAAGCCAGGCTTCAACAGTATGTAAACTGTGAACTTTCAGATGTTCAAGCTAGATTTATTATTATTTTTTAATATATTGCTTATTTATTATATATTTAAAAAATAATTTATTTATTTTAATTGGAGGCTAATTACTTTACAATATTGTGGTGGTTTTTGCCATACATTGACATGAATCAGCCATGGGTGTACGTGTGTTCTCCATCCTGAACCCCCTCTCACCTCCCTCTCCATCCCATCCCTCAGGGTCATCCCAGTGCACCAGTCCTGAGCACCCTGTCTCATGCATTGAACCTGGACTGGCAATTTATTTCACATATGATAATATACATGTTTCAGAGATAATATACATGTTTTTGAGATAATATACATAATTCTCTCAAATCATGCCACCCTTGCCTTCTCCCACAGAGTCCAAAAGCCTGTTCTTTACATCTGTGTCTCTTTTGCTGTCTCATACATAGGGTCATCAGTACCATCTTTCTAAATTCCATATATATGCATTAATATACTGTATTGGTGTTTTTCTTTATGACTTTCTTCACTCTGTATAATAGGCTCCAGTTTCATCCTCCTCATTAGAACTGATTCAAATGCATTCTTTTTAATAGCTGAGTAATAGTCCATTGTATATATGTACCACAGCTTTTTTATCCATTCATCTGCCGATGGGTATCTAGGTTGTCAAGCTGGATTTAGAAAAGGCAGAGGACCCAGAATCAAATTTCCAACATCTGTTGGATCATTGAAAAAGCAAGAGAGTTCCAGAAAAACATCTACTTCTGCTTTATTGACTACGCCAAAGCCTTTGACTGTGTGGATCACAACAAACTGTGGAAAATTCTGAAAGAGATGGAAATACCAGACCACCTGACCTGCCTCCTGAGAAATCTGTATGCAGGTCAGGAAGCAACAGTTAGACTGGACATGGAACAATAGACTGGTTCCAAATTGGGAAAGGGGTATGTCAAGGCTGTATATTGTCACCCTACTTATTTAACTTATATGCAGAGTACATCATGAAAAATGCTGGTCTGGATGAAGCACAAGCTGGAATCAAGACTGCTGGGAGAAATATCAATAACCTCAGATATGCAAATGACACCACATGAAATTAAAAAATGCTTGAAGACCCCACCACCCTTATGGCAGAAAGAGAAGAAGAACTAAAGAGCCTCTTGATGGAAGTGAAAGAGGACAGTGAAAAACTTGGCTTAAAACTCAACATTCATGAGATCAAAGCATCTGGTCCCATCACTTCATGGCAAATAAATGGGGAAACAATGGAAACAGTGACAGATTTTATTTTTGGGGCTCCAAAATCACTGCAGATGGTGACTGCAGCCATGAAATTAAAAGACCCTTGCTTCTTGGAAGTAAAGTTATGACCAACCTAGAAAACATATTAAAAAGCAGAGACATTACTTTGCCAACAAAGTTTTGTCTAATCAAAGCTATGGTTTTTCCAGTAGTCATGTATGGATGTGAGAGTTGGACTGTGAAGAGACCTGAGCGCCAAAGAATTGATGCTTTTGAACTGTGGTGTTGGAGAAGACTCTTGAGAGTCCCTTGGACTGCAAGGAGATCCAACCAGTCCATCCTAAAGGAGATCAGTCCTGAATATTCACTAGAAGGACTGAAGTTGAAGCTGAAACTCCAATACTTTGGCCATGTGATGCGAAGAGCGGACTCATTTGAAAAGACCCTGATGCTGGGAAAGATTGAGGGCAGGAGGAGAAGGGGATGACAGAAGATGAGATGGTTGGATGGCATCACTGACTCAATGCACAAGGGTTTGAGTAAACTCTGGGAGTTGGTGATGGACAGGGAAGCCTGCAGTCCATGGGGTCGCAGAGTTGGAATTGACTGAGCGACTGAACTGAACTGAACTGATAATGCAGATAGGTTCCATGCCAAACCCAGACGTTGAGGTATCTTCTAAACTTACCCCTTCTCCCTGCTGCTAATGGTGTTACTATTCCCATGTCCTGGGATTCCTGTATGTCTCCCGATCTAAGTTTATGCTACAAACATGTCACATACACACACACACACACATGCACAGATTCATTGATACATATGCACAATGATGAGGTTTTATTAGAAGCAGCATCCATTTATCCAAGAATTCTGCTGTCACCTATTCAAGCTAAAGTGCAAGGGAGTGGGTGGGTGATCAAAACAGACACAGTGCCTACCCACAGGGACCTTACATTCTAGAGGGTGATTTAGACACAGTAATCAAATAACCAAAACCTAAATTAAAGTGGCAACAAGACTAAGTGCTAAAAAGCAAAGGTAAGTGGCTGTAGGCAAAAATAACAAGGAGGTCTGCCTTATTCACAGAGATAGCGAAGGACGACTTTCCTGGAGAAATGACAAGTGAGGTGATCTGAAAGAAGTTTAGGAGCTAACCAGGTAAAGAAGGTGGATGGGAATATTTCAGACAAAAGGAGTGGTCCGAGCAAAGGCCCTGTGGTCAGAGGAAGCATGGTAGGATCAAAGAACTGACCAAGTGCCTCTGTGGCTGAAGTTCAAAGAGCTATGGTGAGAGAAGCCACGACTTTACATTCCCTGGAAAAACCACCATGAAACCCCCAAATAAAACAGAAAGCACATTGATCAAGCAAAGCTAAGTTTATTAGACCCACTGCAATAGATGAGAGCACAACCTCGACAAGAGTTTTAGTGAGATCCCAGAAGGTGGAGGTTTGGGCAGGCTATTTATAGAGTTTTAGGGCCTGGGTTTGATGGTTTTAAGGCTGATTTTACCAGGCAAAGAATTAGTTGGGATTAAGCAGAGTTTTACAGTGTGGACTTGTTTATGCCTTGAATTTGTGAACACACTGGAAAGAGGGTCTTATAGTGAGTCTTGCTGTTCGTCTTCCTATCTAAGTTATTTCAATTGGTTCACAAATTTCTCTTCCATCAGCAAGTCTTTTTTTTAGAGCACATAGCTAAGTTATCTTTGCTGATGGTCAGTATCGCTTAAACGTGGACAGGAATGTCTAACCAAACAGTATTTTTTAATACAGGAACAGAGAATTACGTTGCTTTCAATTCTGAGGTCTGATTTCACTGTAAGTGCAGCGGGAACTCATGAGTGGATTTTATACTCCCTCTGTCCTGCCGAACTTGCTGTGGGGTGATGGGTCACCATCACCATATCACCTGGCTGAGTCACTCTCTCCTTGTGGAATTCAGTGTTCTTATCTGTCCAGTGGGAGCAACAGGAAAAGATGACTCAGAAGGCTGTTGCAAAGTTGTTGTTTTCTTGGGCACATGTCCTTCTGCGTTAGGAGTGGTTGAGAGTGGACACTCGAGCAAACCAGACCTGTCTTCCTTGCCCAGCTCAGCTGCTTATCATTTCTGACTGTCTCCTCTCAGCAGTTCCCTCAACTGCAAAGAGAGGATAATACCTTTATTAGGGTAATTCTGGGGATTAAACAAGATGGGCAAGTACATTCTTAGTATTGCCTGGCACGTGGCCAGCATTAATTACTCTAGGGTTAATCACTATTGCTGCTTTCCAATTTAACCACAGAGCCGAGGTCTCCAGAAGCCCCTGTGTTCACTCCTGACCCTCTAAAGGGTCAATAATGTATGGAGGATTCTTGTCCTAAGTCACTGCTCTCAGTCTGCTCTTATATCTCTATTATTAATTTGATGTTTGGCCTATAGCAATGCCTTCTGTTTCCCATATCTAGGATTCGAATTATCTGAATTGTCCTCTGGGTCAAGGCTGCCAGCAACCAGAGCGCAGGGAACAGGTTTGCTGTCATTTCTTCCACTACCCAGTAAGAGCTTAAGAACTCAGATCACTCCAATGGCAAGCTCTAAGTGCCAGGCCTAGGCCCAGGTTGGCTGCTGCAAGCACAGGAATGAAGCAGACACAGATTTCTTAGGGAGTCCTGGGTTTGGAGAAAAAGAGCCCAGTTATGACTCTTGGTTGGGATAAAGTACTTACCAATAGATGGATGTATAAGGTTCAGACTGAGAAGTGATTCATTCTACCCTGGGGCATTAAAGCAAGCTTCTCAGAGAAGCTGATGCCTGTGAAAGGTTTATCAGATCTCACTCGTTCATCATTATTATTTTTTACATAAGAAAAACATGCAAACAGAAAAAAATAGAAACAGCTCCAAAATAGTTTAGAGTAAAAGTAAGTCTTCTTTCCAATCCTTGAGTTTCCCTCTCAGAGGCCCCACCTTTTGTAGGGTCTGGAGTGGGTAGCTGTTTCCTTCTCCAGGGGATCTTCCTAACTCAGGGATTGAACCCATGTCTCCCACGTTGCAGGCTGATTCTTTAGCAGCTGAGCCACCAGGGAAGCCGTTGGTAGGGTCTACCTGTGAATATCAGTACAGGTGTCACATGATAACATCCCCACAGCATATTATACTGTTTTACTTAGGTAAGTAGCTTGAGGACCATGTTATATCAGGATGTGTTGATCTCCTTTATTGTTATGATTAATTGCTTATACATAATCAGCTGCCTATTGACAGAATGGTTATCCCCCTTTTTATTTATTTATATTTTGTTTTTTGCTGCTATAACAAATAATTTAATGAATATCTTTGAGCACTTATGTGAGGAGTGCATAGGTAATACAGAACAATTTCCAGAAGTAGACTCTAAGTATATATGCATGTTAATTTTACAAGTTGCCTTTCCAAGAGGATATAGCCACATGCGAGTCTTACCAAAGAGCAGAACTTGGGAGACGGGCTCATCTAGAAGGTTTTCAGGTAGCACAGGGGGAGGGGGAAGGATGGGAGGGGTGAGGAGCCCAGGGAGGAAGGGCCTGGAGGCTGGGGGAGCTGGGTAGGTGGATGGAGCAGAGAGGAGCGGGATGAGTTTTCAGGGCAAGAAGGCAGGAGTAAGACAAGCGGGCCGAGGAGACTGGGCCAGGCCAGGAGAAGCCTGAGCATGGTGCAGTGCTGTTGGAATGTTCCTCGGAGACAATTGGGAAACTGATGGAGATTTTAGCAAAAGTAATGTGATCATATTTACTTTTAAGAAAGAATAATTTCAGCAGAGCAGAGTAAGACCCAGACAGCCAATCGGTTGAGGGGATGTCATCATGATGCTGATGGAAAATGGTGAGACTTGAACTAAGGAAGAGATTTTGAGAGTCCAGAAGAGGGAATGTTTCTGAGAGGTGTTTAGGAAGCAGACTGGACAGTCTTAATTTGTCTAATCCTGGGACAGTTTAGAGTTGCACACAAGGCAGGAATGGAAGATGACAGAGTAGCAACTTCAAGTGCCTAGTACTGAGTCTCTGGGCCAACTTGATTTGGGTCTCGGCAGCAGGAGCGATCACTAAGCAAAGAGGGCTTAGGGCAGTTGGCCAAGATGCCGAATATCAAAATCTTCAGCAGCTCCCACCAGGACCTATCCCAGAAGACTGCTGCCCTCCCTGGGCCTGTGGCTAGTCAAGGCGGTGACTGTGAAATTCAGCAATCAGACCTATGTGGAAATCGGTGAAAAAGTGCGTGGAAAGGATGTCTACATTGTTCAGAGTGGCTGTGGTGAAATCAAGTTAATTGAATGGAAATTTTGGTTATGAATAATGCCTGCAAAGATTGCTTCAGCCAGTTGGGTTACTGCGGTAAGCCTGTGCTTCCTACTTATGTCTGGAAGAATAAGAAGGATAAGAGCTGGGCTCCAATATTAGCCAAGCTTGTGGCAAAATGATCTCTGTAGTAGACAAGGGTCATAGTACCACCAGGGACCTGCATGCTCCTCAAACTTTTGATATTCCAGTGGAAAATTTATTTGCAGAGTCAGCCGTCCTTAAGTGGATAAGGGAGAAGATGTCTAAGTGGAGGAACTCCATGACTATCTCACCTGATGCCGGAGGAGCTAAGAGAGCGCCTTCTGTCTCAGACTGGTTGAATGTGGAGAATGGAGGAAGGCTGATGAAGTGGACTGCATGGTGCTGGTGGGCGACGTGAAGGCCTGGGTGGCTCTCCTAGTGGATCACATGGCTGACACCTGTGGTTCAATCTGCCATGCAGCTGACAAACTTCTCTCCCCTGGAGTTGTGTTTATGCTGTGCTGACTCATGGAATCTTTTCTGTTCCAGCCATTTCTCACATTAACAATGCATGCTTTGAAGCAGTAGTAGTCACCAAAACTCTACCTCAGGAGGATAAGATGAAGCATTGCTTCAAAATACAGGCGATCCCTATCTCCATGGTCCTTGCAGAAGCCATCAGGAAAATTCACAATGGGGAATCTGTCTCCTATCTGTTCAGCTATATCCCTTTACAATAGAATAACTGAGGATTAAAAATAAATAAATAAATAAAGTGGACCCCGCCCCTTGTTTTCCTTTGGTATTTGATGAAAAATCCAGCAGAAGACCCAGCTTGTTTCAGCATAGCTTTCTACATCCCGTATCAGTTATATGAGCGTTTCTCCTATTGGGTTGACCAAAAATTTTGTTTGGGTTGTTCCATAACATCTTATGGGAAAACTTGAATGAACTCTTTGGCCAACCAGATACATTGGAGAAAGCTAGATTGAGATTAGCTTCTGGGATTTCTTACTTGCTTTGTCTCTTCCTGGCTTCTTTGATCCTGTGAGCCTTGCAGCTTTAACTACAGCTCAGCTGCTGCAAGATGGGAGACTTTGGAAAGCTTGTTGTAGGGTGTGTAAACGTGTTTGGGGAAGCTCAGACTACTTTGCATGTGAATGCTTCAGCCCCCACACCCCAACATGAGACAAGTTCTCTAAAGTCTATACTAAATTAGAGCAAGAGCCTGGGGCAGCCTGAACCCAACTCTGGCTGCTAAATCCCTGTAAGGCTGGAGCAGGCCTATTTGGTCTGACCTTTTTTCCTGGCCAAATATCTACTTGTTCCCAAGTGACCCCTGTGCCATAGTCTTCTGGAAAGCAAACTCAGTTTCTGCTCTATAATCTGGAGCACTAACATGAAATTATTTCACTGTAGCTTAATCTTCCTTAGCTTACTACCACCATGGAGGTAGGTTTTAGGTGGTGCTGCAGTGCCTTTTGATTATTTAACTGTCTAATTATCATCTTCCTTCCTTGGATCTATTTGGCCTCTCAAATGATCTGAGATTTTTGTTTAAAAAAGTTGATGTTACTGTCTTGTAGAAGAAACTAATAAAGTTATCTGCCTGATTATGAAGAAAAAAGGTCTAGTACTTTGAGATTCATTAACTCATCTGATTTTTTTTAAGAAAACCTCTGAAATATTAAAAAATTATTTTAATGTTTTATGTAAATCTGGTAACTTTTTTCACTAATAGTTACTTTGCCTAATCAGCCCAGAGTACTACGGGAGCAGACCAAGATGGAGTGAAGTTGGTGTGGTGGTCTCTGGAGTCTTGAGTGTGGCCATTCAGAAAGAATATCTAGTTCTCTTGGGGTGGGTAAAGGCCATTAGGATGCCAGGATGGGGCTGAAGCATAAGCCATCGCAATTTTCTTGAGGGTTCACCAAAATTCCCCTCCCTCATGAGAAAGAAGAGTCATCAAATAACTTTTCTGCAAGCCTTTCTCTGGCCACAACACGCAACTTGTGGAATCTTCGTTCCCTGACCAGGGGTTGAACCTGGGTCCTCATCAGTGAGAGCACGGAGTCTTAACCACTGGACCACCAGGGAATTACCTCTGTAAGTCTTTCAAAACACTTGACACCATTGATAATGATATGAAGTGCCTAGAGATCACAAAGAATCATTTTTAATTATGCACAGGCTTCTAGAGTCACTTTACAAGAAGAGGTTTAAAAAGACAAAGTAACTACAGACTCAGGAATTGAGACTAGTTCAATAAACCATAAACAAGCGCTTGGGAGATCTTGGAGACTTGGGAGATGAAGTGGGGTCTCTGTCCAGGAAGTTCTCAACCAAGATCCTTTGGAGCCAGTTGAAAGAGCGCTCATTAATCTGTTCCCAAAGTCTCTTGGCGATAACAAGAATGTTTGGGGGAAAGCCATCAACCCCCAGATGATCTAAGCAGGAGGATCTGCTTTCAGAAATCACCATCCTGCAAGCATGTTTTCAGAAGCTATTGGGCCCTTAGGGCTGTGTTGAGTGGTATCTGATTCTTGTACAACAATCATTTGACATTAATTCTCCAAATGAATGTCAGTGGGCATAAGGGTAGTGGGGCAATTCCAGGAATGACCTGGGGAGATTCTTGAAAGAAGTGTAAAGAAAAGAGTCAGTTGTTGTGAGCTGGTGCCCATGACCTCTCTTTTGAACAACACCCCAGTGTGAATGAATCTGATGCGAGTCGTTTGAGGACCCCACCGTGAGGAACACTGCTGTACTTGAAAGTCCTAGTACTTGGAGCCCAGTTAAATCTAACACTGTGTAGGACCGGGTAGAACCTAGAGTCAAGATAGGTGAAACGAACAAGGGAGCCACCTCACAGCTGGTATTTATGGAGTCAAATCTGGGGAGTCAGACAGTCAGCTAATGAATTAGCTACGTGCAAGAGTTGGATCGGTTTTTCCTGGCAAAGTGTTGGCTTGGTCTGGGGAGGGGAGTGAGGCATGAGAAGGAGGGTCACTGAATATGGAGACGAAGAAGGTCTTCATTTCATATCAAGCAGAACACCTAGTCTTTGCTGCAGCTAGTTCTGGATGCTGGGGACACAGTACGAATCTGATGTTGCCTCCAGGAGTTGGTGGTTGCTAGAAACAAGGGAAAGGAACCTTGGCAAGGTTCTTATTTGTGAGCTCCAGCTCTCTAGAGTGGTGCAGCAGACAAATGATGCTCTACCCTATTTTAAATTTCGAAGGAAAGACATTGATACTTGAAATCTGTAGGGTACCCTGCAAACTAATAGCTCAAGGTAGATCCCAGGTGCAACCTTAGACTGTGCTATATCCCTTTTGACAATGCCATAACTTTGATTTTCAGCAGTTACTGTAATAAAAGACAAGGGCAGCATGAAAATCAGTGTGAAATAGGATACGAGGGTGGTGGTGTTTCATGTACTTTTCAAGGTTTGAGAAGGTGTGTGGTACCCAAGGGCTTCCCAGGTGGCTCAGTGGGTAGAGAATCCGCCTACAATGCAGGAGACCCAGGTGTGAACCCTGGATGAGAAGACCCCCTGGAGGAGGCCATAGCAACCCATCCCAGTACTCTTGCCTGGAGAATCTCATGGACAGAGGAGCCTGGCGGGCTCCAGTCCACGGGGTTGAAAGAGTCAGAAATGACGGAAGAGACTGAGCACGAATGCACATGGGACTCAAGCATATCCCTTTGGAAGTAATTTTGACTCTTTAAGAATAAATAAAAAAATATTAGTTTTCTTTTGATTTATGTATACTATTTTTAAATGAATGTTAAATTGTTAGGACATAGATAGTTATTAAATTTGTAGGTGGAACTAACTGCTTAATTAATAACTGGAGCTATTAGGTGTTTCCTTTCATTAGGGCACTGTGAAAAAATTACCTAGATGCTCAGACACCATGAGCAGAGTAAGTCTAGGAACTTTTGGATTCCTCTGTTCTTGCAGAATTTCATTTTTTAAATCTAATTCTTGCCATAATGGCATTTGTTAGGTATTATTACTCATTCCCACTTACTTTAGAGAAAACTGAAGATCAGTAGAGATTAGTGTCTCACAGCTAGTTAGTGCCAGAGGAGCAAAGAAATCTGAACCAGTCTGAGAGTGTCCCTGTTCTTGGCCACTATACTTAGCACTCACATACTTAGGATGTCTAATTAGCCAGTGCACCCTAAGCATTAGGAAAGCTTTGTTTTACCGGGTTACTAACAAGGCCACATTATTCTCTCATCCTATTAAATCATAGCAGTGTCTCATCCTCCAGTTTGAAATCCCTTAATGTCTGGGCGGTGCAGCCCCATGAGTCAGACCACTGGCTCCGCTGCTGTGATCATGGACAGGAGCAGGGCCCTGAGGACCTGTGAGGGAATACGGCTCTAAATATGGTCCTGACCAGGCCCTTTTCTAGGCACCAGGAGGTATTCTTCCTGAGGAATGAGGAACACTTGGAGAGAGTTCAGAAAGAAGCAGCCTCTCTGATCACAGGGTGGGAATCAAAGAAAATTACAATGCTCAGAACCAGCTCATCATCCCCTCATGACACCAAGGAGAAGACAGGCCCAGGAGGGTTAAGACACTCACCTAAGGCCACGCAGGGCATTGGTGGCAGACCCAACACTCTTGCATAAGCCATCGCTTTAATTTTATTGAACCATAACTGATTTACAAAGTCATCTTAACTTTTGTCGTACCCTGAAGTGACTCAGTTATGCATATATGTATATATACTTTTTCACATTCTTTTCCATTAAGGTTTGTGACAGGATATTCCCTGTGCTATATGGTAAGACCTTGTTTATCCATCTTATATATAACAGTTTGCATCTGCTAATTGCAAATTCTCAATCCCTCCCTCCCCCTTGACTACCAGAAGTCTGTTCTCTATGTCTATGAGTTTGTTTCTATTTTGCAAATAAGTTCATTTGTATCATATTTTAGATTCCACATATAAATGATATATTAAATTTGTCTTTGACTTCACTTAGTATAGTAATTTCTAGGTCCATCATGCTGCTACAAATGGCATTATTTTTTTGTATTTGAGTAATATTCTATTGTATATGTATCACATCCTTTTTATCCATTCTTCTGTCAATGGACATTTAGGTTGTTTGCACAACTTGGCTATTGTAAATAGTGATAAGCCATCACATTTTTTTCCCCCGGGTATAATTCTTTCATTTCTCCCATTCAGATGCCCACACTTGGACCCCCGTGCCCCTCATGGAGGGCTCCCCTGCCAGGAAGGAAGCTGCCTTTTGAGGCCCCACCTCCTTGAAAGAGGCTGAAACTCAGGTGGAGTGCCTGCCAACCCACCACAAAGGCATCCAAGGCCGTCATCACAGAAAAACCTTCACTCTTGACATCAGCCTTTGGGCAAAAATAATAGCCAAGAAGAAAATCTCAGAAGCCTCAACTAACTACTGAGGCTTTATATGCCTGCCTCCAGGTTAGCTGGAGATGGACATATCAACCTCCAAACTCCATGGTGGCCCCAAGGGTTTCCTTTTAAGAGTTAACATGGATTGGGCCAGACCCTCTGTGCTGCATCTCACGTCTATTACCCTCACTGTCACACTTAGTAGCCACATTTTAAAGACCAAGCCACTGAGATTCAAAACAAAGAACACTTGAAAGTTAGGGAGTAAGTGAGATGGGCGGTCAGACGAGCTTTCCGTGTCTCATGTTGCCTCTCACGCAGGTCTTCCAAAGTTCTCGGAGGATGGGAGAGTGTTGTAGAAAACCATTAGCCGCCATCACCAATACGGTCATCTTAGGATTTTCCGCTCCCCTTTGGACTTCAATTCTGAATACACAGACCTCTTCACTGCCAGCTTCCAGTTGGGAGAGCACCTCAGGTTCTCAGATGGAAGAAGGTAACCCTCATCTGTTTAGTTCAGGAGCTGGCCAAGGTTTTCTGCAAAGGGCCAGATAGTAAATATTCTAGGCTTTGGAGGCACCTGTTGTCACCATTCAACTTTTCTGTTGCAGTAGGAAGGCCGCGATGGGCAATGTATAAATAAGCAGATGTAGCCGTGCTCCAGCACAAGTTTATTTGCAAGAAGAGGCAACACATTAGTTTGCTGCCTCCTGGCATAGTTGGTTCCATATCTAGCAAACAGACTTTTTCTGATTTAGCTTTGATGTAGTCCTCCTCTTTGCCTGAAACTCATCTCGGCACTGAAGCACTTGCCTTAGTACTCTTTTGTCTTGGGGGGAGGGTGAAGGAGGCTGTCCCAGAGCCCATTGAGATCCCCTAAACCCTCTTCTAAGGAAAATGCAAGTGTATGCAATTCTGCATGCAATTTCAGTGGGGCTTGTAGACACAGATTCTCTTTATCCTTGAGAGACCAGTGAATGCATCTTGGCTTTCTGGAAACTGCAAGTGTTGGGGACAGCTGATTGGCATGAGAACATCAGTCTGAGAATGCTGTAGTCTGAGGAAGATTTAGTGGTGTGCCAATGTGCTGGTTCTTGTGGAATTCTATCTCAAAACAAGCCCCCCTGGCTAATGCCTATATGTCCCAGCCCTCCTGGTGGCTAAGTCTAGCCACGTGATCTTGTTCATACCATTGGGTGAGAGCAGAAGTGATAGGCACCACTGCCAGCCCTGGCCCTTTAAGACTGGCTATGTGCTTTCCAGGCTACTTTCTCCTTCTCACTGATTGAAGGCAAGTGAGAATGACACAATCTCTTTGGATCCAAAAGGATTGGAAAGCCACACCCTGAAGATGGAAAAGCCACACTACTGTCTGAACAACCTACCTCTGGGCTGCTATGACAGAGAGAATTAAATCTCAGTCTTATTTAAGTCACTAGATTTCTGGGTCTCTTTGTTACAGCAGAGAAACTGTTCTTAGCACTGGCTACATAATTTGCAGGACTCAGTGAAAATGAATATGTGGGATCCTTGTTCCAAAATTGTGAAGAATTTCGAGACGGAGCATTAAATCACAATCAGGGTTCTTCTAAGCATAGGTACCTATGTGATGGGCTAGGTTTCATGCCCATGAAGACCATACTTGGATATAGGTGGGAGTTCATGAAGCACAGGGGTTGAATCCTCAGTGCTGGGTCATTTCTAGTGACTGGAAGGCACCACGACTCTGCCAATTTTCTGAGATACCACACCCACCATGGTCGGGAAGGAACCAACCAGGGACCTAGACTGAGGCTCCCTCTCATGATAGGGGCCCTGGGGCTTATGCCCTCATGGGAAATTTTCAGATTTCACTCTTCTCCATACTTGGGACACATCAAGAGAATGCACCTACCTGGAGGGCAAATCAGAGGTGACAAATGCCTCAGGTCTCAGTGGTCGCCATGGACAGACCTTGGGCCAGTCCTTGGTGAGGTTAGATCATCAGATGTCATCATACCAAGGTCTGGACAAGGATTGATTTGGTGGCTCCCTGAGATCTTCCTTCACAACCCAGCAGCTACTATTTCTTTCTTCTCAGGAAGGTACTATTATTATTGCAGTTTGCAAACTAGGAAACAGGGCCTTCTGAATCAATAGGGAACCTAGATATGAGCCCTGGCAGTTTCCTTCAGGAATTTAGGCGCTTAACCACTACCCTAAGCTTGATCCAAAAGAATCTACTTATTTTGCAGGCATTACTGCCCATTTTCCACCCCCCTGAGGGAGTTGGCTTATTCTTCCCACTGTCTGACACCTGTAAGGGGAGGGCCTTTGAGTCAAGAGGTTACTGGGGCAGGTTCTGGAAGGCAGCCTCCAAGGTTCAATTTTCGGCTCCATTACCTACTTACCAGCTCTTGACCTTGGGCCAACCTCAGTTTCCTCATCTGTAAAATGGCAATAATCATAAAAGTCCCTGCCTCATTAATTTGGTATGAGGATGAAATAAAGATCATGCAGGCAAAGGACTTGCTATTTAGGGAGTCCTTAATAGATGCTCATTCTGATTACTGATGTGAAACACAATATGCTACTTTCAAATGTTTTCAGACATTTATCTGAATCTGCTGTGTTCTCCCCAGGCCCCTCTTTCTTCTACTCTTGTCTTTGAATCCTTCCTTCTACCCCCTTCTCTTCTTTTGCTGTCATGTTAAACTAGGCAGGTGTTTTTTGTTTGTTTTTGAAGCACCGCAAAATGGTTATATTTAACTGAGTCTAATTTATTTAAATAATTGTCTTAATGAATACTAATTATTAAATGTCCACTTAGTTATGTGCTTCCCTTTGCTGCTACATGTACTTCATATGAGTCATTATGAAACAAGACAGGCAGCAAACTGTGTAATTACAGACAAAGCATTTCAGACACAAACCAATAAAAATCAAAGGTAGGAGAAAAATGCTTTGAAGAGACATGACGATTAGTTGGGACTTCCTGTGTCCTGCCAGGAACCCTGGCAGGGGGCAGGGGTGGGGTGGGGCGTCGGGTGATGGCCCCGGAATCTGGTGCCAGCCCTCTCCACCAAAGAGAGGAAATGAGAAGTTGTTTATAGAAAAGACCAGAGGGGCCATGTACATCTTTTAACAAAAGAGTTGAAACTCTGTTCCGACACAGCCCTTCTCTCAGGGAGAGTCTATGAAAACACAGCACGAGAAGTCAGGTTTGGGATGGATTCTTGCTTTCTCCACGCTAACAGTTTGCTGAGTGACTGTCATGGGCCGAACTTCGTCCACCAAATTCACATGATGAAGACCCAACCCCGTCCCTCCCTACCTCAGAGTGTGACCTTGTTTGAAGATAGGGTCTTGCCAAGGTAACGACCTAAAGCTGACAACATTAAGATGGGCCCTAGTCCAATAGGACCATTCTCTTTACATAAAGTACCAAAACGAACACAACACTGAACGTCAATTATAGTTTAATTTTTAAAAAAGTACCGCAAACTAGGTGGCTTAAACAACGGAAACGCATTGTCTCACAGTGCTGGAGGGCAGGCGTCCGGTAGCAGGGTGTCCATCGAGTGGGTTCCTTGTGAGTGCTGTGAGAGATGTCCGTCACAGGCATTGCCCCTGTTCCTGTGGTTTTCTGCCAGTCTTCGGCTTATAGAAGTATCACTTCAATCTCTGCCTTCATCTTCACATGGCATTCTCCTTGTGTGCCTGTCTGTGTTCAAATTTCCCCCTTTTGTAAGGACACTGGTCTGTTGGATTAGACCCCACCTTGATGTCCTCAATTTAACTTGATTACCCTGCTTTCAACTAAGGTCACCTTCTGAGATCCTGCGAGTTAGAACTCCAGCATGTGAATTGAAACAGTGGGATGTGGGGGACGGCAGGGTCGGGGGGAACCACAATTCAGCACATCCCAGTGACCTTGGGCAAGTATCTTCCTACCTCTAAGCTCAGTTTAACTATCTGCAAGATGATGTGTGACCATATAACCTTCAAGGACTTCTAAGCCCTCAAGTTCCACGCAGGTCAAATAAATCTCTGGAGAAGGAAATGTCAACCCACTCCAGTATTCTTGCCTAGAGAATCCTGTGGACAGCAGAGCCTGGTGGGCTGCCGTCTATGGGGTCGCACAGAGTCAGACACAACTGAAGCGGCTTAGCAGCAGCAGCAAATAAATCTCAGCCCCCAGACCCAGTCTTGCCCCAAAGGCTGCGGAAGTAGATGCAGAGATGTCAACTTACCACCAGGCTTTTGGGGTTGGAAACTGCCTTCCAGAGAGAACTAGGCAAGGGTGTACTTCCTCAGGAGTCTTCCTGATTTGCTTGGCTTGGGGTGAGGAACAACTAACTCCCCCAGTCCCTGTGTCCGAGTGCTGGGCTGAGCTGGGCAGAGAGGCCCCAGACCTGGACCTGGTCACTTGAGACCAATTACCACTGTGATCCAAGGTTGGGCAAGAATCTCAGGGGCAACAGAATTAGGTCACCAACCCTCTTCACTTAGGTCATCAAAAAGCAATGGGCTGGTCAATAGATGTAATCACCTGCACTCAGCTGCACCCAGTTCAAGCCAGAGGCCACCGAGGAGGGGTTGCGGGGGGTGGCGGGGGGGCGGTGAGAATAAAGGTTCCTTTCTCACAATCCTCTCTGCACATTCCGTTCCCACTGTGCTGCTGCTGCTGCTGCTAAGTCGCTTCAGTCGTGTCCGACTCTGTGCAACCCCAGAGACTGCAGCCCACCAGGCTTCTCCGTCCGTGGGATTCTCCAGGCAAGAACACTGGAGTGGGTTGCCGTTTCCTTCTCCAATGCATGAAAGTGAAAAGTGAAAGTGAAGTCGCTCAGTGGTGTCCGACCCTCAGCGACCCCATGGACTGCAGCCCACCAGGCTCCTCCATCCATGGCATTTTCCAGGCAAAAGTATTGGAGTGGGGTGCCATTGCCTTCTCCGCTGTTCCCACTATATTGTCCTGGAAATGACCCAATTTTATCTCAGGCCCCCTGAATATTGACCATGACAATGGGTGAGAGGGCTCTAGGACCACAGGTACGGGACGATGCAGAGGAGGTTTACACACCAAACTTGCTCTAATGCAGAGAGATAAAATTTGCTGTTTTGTCTAAGACTGAGAGGTAAGATATATAGGTAAACAGAAGGTGCATTTTCAAACCTGAGGAATCTGGGATGTTTCATTTTGAAGATGGGCAGTGTGGAGATGTGTGCGTACCACAGAGGCTGTGACTGCACGAGGCCATCAGCCTCAGCCAAGCACAGTCAAAGTCCTCCCCCAGACCATTTCCACCTCAGTCCACCTGCCTGCCTCTTTTTCCTGCGTCATCTATACCATCTGCACCTACCCTATGGAGAACAACTTTCTCAGTTGTATCCCTAAAACTAGCCCCCTCCCAAAACCTGCCCTGGTCCCCAGCAAAGTGGGACGGCTGGTTACCCTGTCTCTCGGACTGACTCCCCCCTCCACACACATGCACACGTGACAAATTTGGAAACACCTGCAGTTTCTGAAACAGCCTGATTTCCTCCCTGAACACTCCCCTGCCGTTTGAGATGAGTCTTCACTCTTTGCTCCAAGCTGCCACCCAATTGTGCTCTCGGAGCCCGCCCTGGCTCGTGAGCTGCTCAGCTCATCTCCCTGTAACTGTCTCCTCCTCACCTTGTCTATCTCACCAGACAGAAGCTGGTGAGAAGCTCCCCCTGGGCAGGGGTCTGGAGAAGACTGGGCACCAGAAACTGCCTCATGCAAGAAAGAAGGAAGAGGGTTGGACATCAAGACTAAAGCAACACCCCACTAGCTGTCTGTGGAAGAGACCCTGCCACCTGTCTAGAGAGGGCAAGCACTAACACCAAGAGTTGTGTTGTCCTGAAATGAATACAGTGTGTATCAAAGTTATACAAGCTAAAGTCAGTTTCCTGTCCACTTATTACTCCCACATCTCTTTCCTAGACACAAGCCCAAGGAAGCACTTTCCTGTGTATCCTTCTAGGGATACGTTGTACAAAGGTCAGCACATCTTTAAAACACACACACAAGAAAGAAACTTACAGACATAGAAAAAGAATGGCACCCCACTCCAGTACTCTTGCCTGGAAAATCCCATGGACGGAGGAGCCTGGTAGGCTGCAGTCCATGGGGTCGCTAAGAGTCGGACACGACTGAGCGACTTCACTTTGACTTTTCACTTTCATGCATTGAAGAAGGAAATGGCAACCCACTCCAGTATTCGTGCCTGGAGAATCCCAGGGATGGGGGAGCCTGGTGGGCTGCTGTCTATGGGGTCGCACAGAGTCGGACACGACTGAAGCGACTTAGCGGCAGCAGCAGCAAGGGAAAAGGTTGGGGGAGGGATAAATCAGGAAGCTGGGATCAGAGCTAGGGTTTGGGTTGAATTAACATGTACACATTACTGTATATAAAATTGATAATTAACAAAGACCTACCGTATAGGACTAGAAACTTTATTCAACACTGTGTAAAAATCTATATGGGAAACAATTAAAAAAAACAATAGATGTATAGTCAAATCATTTTGATGTATAATTGAATTGCTTTTCTGTATACCTCAAACTAACAACATTGTAAATCAACTAGTTGCTCAGTCATGTTTGACTCTTTGCAACCACATGGACTGCAGTCCACCTGGCTCCTCTGTTCATGGGATCCTCCAGGCAAGAATACTGGAGTGGGTTGCCCTGCCCTCTTCCAGGGGATCTTCCCAACCCAGGGATTGAACCCAGGCATCCCACATTGCAGGCAAATTCTTTACCATATGAGCCGAAGGGAAGCCCAAGAACACTGAAGTGCATAGCTTATCCCTTCTCCAGGGGATCTTCCTGACTCAAAAATTGAACTGGGGTCTTCTGCATTGCAGGCAGGTTCTTTACTAGATGAGCTTCCAGGGAAGCCCAAATCAACTATACTCCAATATAAAATAAAACTTTTTAAAAAGATGCACACACTGATAAGAATATAGTGCCCATGTCCTCTGCTCCTTGCTTTTTTATCTTTGTTGACCATATTTGGTATCAGAACATACAGCTCTGCATCTTTCTTTGTAATGACTCTCATTCAATAGACTTCAGCTGGGGCTGGCAAATTTGCCCTTCTAACAAGTTCTTGGGTAATGCTGATGCTGTTGCTCCAGGAGCCCCACTTTGAGAATCACTCACTAGACTGTGAGTTGTCTTAGATTGCACGGGAAGCAAAGAGGAGGTTTTAGTCATTAAACTATCCTCTGTGCTTGGCACATGTAAGGTAGACAGTTGATACATATTTGTTAGATGAAACATGAATAAGGACTTGCACATAGGCTGTAAACACTTTGTGTGCATTGGTGTGTGTGTGTGTGTGTGTACGTGCTCAGTTGTGTCAGATTCTTTGTGACCCCATGGACTGTAGCCTTCCAGTCTCTCTGTCCATGAAATTTTCCAGGCAAGAATACTGGAGTGGCTTGCCATTTCCTACTCCCGGGGATCTTCCCAACCTAGTGATCGAACCCGTGTCTCCTGCACTGGCAGGCAGATTCTTTACTACTGTGCCACCTGTGCACTTGTCTGGGGTGAAGCTTAGGCTGTCTTGATAGAGGGCATTTGACAAAGTTGCAGCGTAAATCAGAGATGTGGCCTCAGACTCATCCGGTCAGACAGGTTGGCCCACCCCATCCTCCCCTTGCTCCCAGGGTCTAACCTTCGATGCCACCGACTCTTCTTCATACCTGGATCATTTTCTTCCAGACATGGGGTTTCCAACATGTCCCCTTCTCTCTCCCTCATTGTCCTGATCAGCAAACTGGGGAGTTTCAGAGGCAAAGTGGTTTGTTAGGTTCAAAGAGCATTTTTGAAGTTGCCCAGCTAGCCAGAGATCGGCAGTGCTGAGACAATCCATGCCAAAGATAAAGCCAGAGTGACTTCTTTTTCTGATGAAAATTTTCAGTCTTACATGAAATTAATGTTCATCATTCATTCATTCATTCAAGAAAGATTTATTGGACACCTACATGCCATGTCAGAGACTGGATATCAAGGATACAGTGATAATAAAACAGCAAAGTTTCTGCCTCCATAGAGCTTCCATTTGGGGAGAGGGTGCAAATGAAAACAAGTAAATAATTTCAGATTATGATGATTGAATGCAAAGAAGAAAGGGAAACAGTCCAAAGTCTGAGGGCCCATGCACTGACTAAGGCCAACTTGTGGTGGGCAGAGCTGAAGGGGTTTTGATGTGGTGAGTAGGTTTGCTGGCTTTTGGAACATCCCTAAATAGAAATACTTTAAGCCGTGGAGTCTAATAGGGCAGAAGACCAACCAGGCAAGGCCATGAGGAAGGAGCTTCCTCTTCACCAGGTACCTTCCATCAGGTTTTGTACTGGGTTGGCCAAAACATTTATTCTTGTTTTTCTATAACTTATGAAAATACCCAAATAAACATTTTGGCCTACTTAATACGAAGAGTAATGCCTTTGCAACCTAAATGTCCACTGACAGATGAATAGATAGAGAAGATGTGGAATACTACTTGGAATATATACAATGGAATACTACTCAGCCATAAAAAGGAAATATTGCCATTTGCAGTAACATGGATAGACGTAGAAATTAGCATACTAAGTGAAGCAAGTCAGACAAAGACAAATATTATATGATATGACTTATAGGTGTAATTAAAAAACTAATACAAAGAACTTATTTTTTTAATTTTTAAAATTTATTTGTTTTTAAATTGAAGGATAATTGCTTTATAGAATTTTGTTGTTTTCTGTCACAGAAACAGACTCACAAACAGAAAACAAACTTACAGTTACTAAAGGAGAAGGAGTGGAAGGGATAAATTAAGAATTTGGGATTAACAGATACATAAGCCTATGTATAAAATAGATAAACAAAGTCTTAGTGTATAATTCAGGGAACTATATTCAATATCGTTAACAACCTATAACAGAAAAGAATCTGAAAAAGAATGTGTGTGTGCATGCATAGTGTGTGTGTATAACTGAATCATTTTTCTGTACATCTGAAACACTGTAAAGCAACTATATCTCAATTTAAAAATAAAATTTAAAAATAAAATGCAGGAAAAAGGAGCAATGCCCTCAGAGCCAGAGAATTCTGGGCTTAAATCCTATCTCAACCACCTTTTAGCTGCATGATCTGGAGCCAGTCAGTTTGCCTTTGGGTCCTCAGCTTCTCTGTCTGTGAAATGGGACACAATAACAAGAACTACTGCTTAAAGTCAGAAGAGAAGGGATTGAGTCCCAGTTCTGCTAGACCCAAATAGTGAGGCTTGGGCAAATGACTTGACTTGTCTGAGCCTCAGAAAACATATTCATCTGTCCAGTCTTTCAAACAAGAAAAATAGATTTATTTATTTTTCTGAGTTTCAGCCAATTTATTCATTCATTCAAACAAGAAAAAAAATGATCTTAAAAATAGGCATGATCATTTACATTTCACTGGGATGTCGTAAAGTTTACACAAATCCATATATGGAAATTTCATCCAGGAAATGGCTGTTCCTGTGTTATGTATTCCCAAAAGGAGGAAGCAGCCTTTCTCCTCCATCTCATCCCACAGAGTTTTCCAGTGCTTTTTGCTTCTTTACATGTTCCAGTTTTGGCCTCTCTTTAAGCCACCTAGGCAGCAAACCTCCAGAATCTAAGTAAGTTAAGTAAGACTTGAAAGCAAGGAGGAAGGTGCTTGAGTGAATTAGACAAGGACAGGGTGTATCAGTACCCAAACCTGAGATAGTGGGAATATCACTCCGGGCTTGGAGTCAGACACACCTGGAGGTGAGCCTCAGTGACTGTGTGACCTTAGAAAAGACATCTCACTCCTCTGAGTTTCTATTTTCCTCCTTTGGAAAAGAGAAAAGCCCATTCCTGAATGCAGGTTAGCATTGTTACTGTACTGATTCTAAGAAATAACAAAGGCGATAGTGGTAATAGTGATGATAATTAATAATGGTAATTCTCATTGCTATTATTACACATTCATTGACTGCTAGCTCTGTACCGGAGAAGGCCATGGCACCCCACTCCAGTACTCTTGCCTAGAAAATCCCATGGATGGAGGAGCCTGGGAGGCTGAGCAACTTCACTTTCTCTTTTCACTTTCATGCATTGGAGAAGGAGACGGCAGCCCACTCCAGTGTTCTTGCCTGGAGAATCCCAGGGACGGGGGAACCTGGTGGGCTGCCGTCTACGGGGTTGCACAGAGTCGGACACGACTGGAGCGCCTTAGCAGCAGCAGCTCTGTCCCAGGCACTGTTTTGTGTGATTTATGTGCTTTATGCTATTTAATCCTCATAATTACCTTTTAGTAACTGCTGTAAGTCCATTCTACAGGCAAGGAAAGAGACAAGGAGGGTCCAAAGTACCTGCCACAGTTATTCAGCTACAAGTGGCGGAGCCTGAATTCCTGCACTGGTTATCAGCTCTAGTGCCCGTGCTTTGAACGACCACACTGCATCACCTCCTGCAGTGCAGTGGACTTGCAGCCCTGGACGTTTGGGTTGCTCAGAACTGGATGGCTGGGCTTCCCGTTACCATCACCATACCATCAGCTCACAGGTGACGTCACCAGGTGCCTTCTTGCTGCTGGTTGGAGAGGGGCCTGGGGCTGATGCTGGCCTGGTGGCCAGCAGTGCCTTCGGCTCTATTTGTCAGGCCTTAGGGGGTAGCCTCATTCTAATTTTGGAACCTAGATTTATAAGGCCAAGTCTCTGAGTAACAGGATTCTCTTTGGAATGTAGATTACAGTCTTTAACTAGCTTTCTTAAATATGGAACTTCATCCTGGGAGTCAGGAAGACATTTATTTTTCCTATAATTGTAAATTCTCAGATGTTTCTAATTTCTGGAAGGATGGAGTGAATTGGTTTAAATGCTTCAGTCGTCTGTGACTGACATTAATATCCCTTACAGTGATTGCAGTTTCTAAATTGTTTGACTCAAATAGAATGGTTTTAACACACACAGAGAGAATACAACCAAGTATTCTTATTTCTATCTTTTAAATACATATTTACTGGGAAAATACTTCAGCTTCCTGCAAGTCCAGGAACCATGAATCCTCCTCAGGCAGAGCCACCCATGTTGAAAATGTTGAAATGTAGTATGGTCTCCATCAACTGTTTTCCTCACCCAGGAAGAGGTTTTGGGAAGAATTTCAATGGTGTAAAAAGGAAACTTTGCAGCTAGACATGCTTCAGACATCAGTCACTTGTTTTCTCATTGTTCTTACTGTTTGCTTATTCTCTTTCCATTTCAATGTCCTTTTATTTGGCAAGCTACTGCTGTGTAACTAGTCACCTCAAAACTTAGTGGCTGAAAATCATATTTATTATTTCATAGCTTTCCTAGGGCACAGTACAGCTGGGCCCCAGCTCAGAGTCTGTCCCAGGCTGTGATCAACGTGTTGGTCGGGGCTATAGTCATCTCAGGGTTCAACTGGAGAAGAATTTGCTTCCAAGCTTACCTATGTGGTCACTGGCAGGATCCAGTTTCTTGCAGGATATTAAACTGAGGGCCCTAGTTTCTTGCTGGCTGTTGGCTGGAGGCCATCCTTAATGACTTGCCACATGGGCATTTTCAACATGGCAGCAAGTTTTCTCAGGTCAAGCAGGAGAGTAAGACGGGAGTTACAGTCTTTTACAATCTGTGTCTCAGAAATGACATCCTATCATTTTGTTTCACTTGGTTTTGGTTTTGTTATTGTTGTTTCTGTGAATTTCTTTTTATTTTGTTGTCTTTTTTATGTTTAAACTTGAAAAAAATTAAGTTGTGGTAACATATGCAAAGAGTTGGACAAAACTGAGCATCTGAGCACAAAATACACATAACATAAAACTTGTTCTCTTAAAAAAAAATTTGCCCCCTTAACCATTTTAACCCAAACTAAGCTGCAGAGTATAGTTTAGTGTTAAGCACTCTCACATTGTTGTGTAAGCCATTTTAGAGCTCTTTTTATCTTATAAATCTAAAACTATACCTGTTACATAGTAACTCCTCATTCTCCCCTCCCGCAGCCCCTAAACTGTCATTTTTCTTCTGTATTTATACAATTTTCTGTTCTAGATGCTTCATGCAAGTGGAATCATACAGTGATTAAACCTTAATTAAACCTTAATTAAATTAAACCTTTCATAAATGGTTTAATTCACTCACCATAATGTCCTCAAGGTTCAGTCATGGTATAACATGCATCAGATTTCATTCCTTTTTGGCTACTATTCCATTGCATGTACATAGTACATTTTGTACATGTATTAATCAGTGGACACTTGGTTGATTCTACCTTTTGACTTTTGTGAATACTACTATTGTGACCAAGAGTGCACAAATATCTTTTCAAGAACCTGTTTTCAATTCTTTTGGGTATACTCAGAAGTGGAATTGATGGACCATATGATGACTTTGGAAGCATCCCCACGAACAAAGCTAGTGGAGGTGATGGAATTCCAGTTGAGCTATTGCAAATCCTGAAAGATGATGCTGTGAAAGTGCTGCACTCAATATGCCAGCAAATTTGGAAAACTCAGCAGTGGCCACAGGACTGGAAAAGGGCAGTTTTCATTCCAATCCCAAAGAAAGGCAATGCCAAAGAATGCTCAAACTACAGCACAATTGCAGTCATCTCACATGCTAGTAAAGTAATGCTCAAAATTCTCCAAGCCAGGCTTCAGCAATACGTGAACCGTGAACTTCCTGATGTTCAAGCTGGTTTTAGAAAAGGCAGAGGAACCAGAGATCAAATTGCCAACATCCGCTGGATCATGGAAAAAGCAAGAGAGTTCCAGAAAAACATCTATTTCTGCTTTATTGACTATGCCAAAGCCTTTGACTGTGTGGATCACAACAAACTGTGGAAAATTAATTCTTCAAGAGATGGGAATACCAGACCACCTGACCTGCCTCTTGAGAAATCTGTATGCAGGTCAGGAAGCAACAGTTAGAACTGGACATGGAACAACAGACTGGTTCCAAATAGGAGAAGGAGTATGTCAAGGCTGTATATTGCCACCCTGTTTATTTAACTTCTATGCAGAGTACGTCATGAGAAACGCTGGGCTGGAGGAAGCACAAGCTGGAATCAAGATTGCCAGGAGAAATATCAATAACTTCAGACATGCAGATGTCACCATCCTTATGGCAGAAAGCGAAGAAGAACTAAAGAGCCTCTTGATGAAAGTGAAAGAGGAGAGTGAAAAAGTTGTCTTAAATTTTGACTTCAGAAAACAAAGATCATGGCATCTGGTCCCATCATTTCATGGCAAATAGATGGGGAAACAGTGGCAGACTTTATTTTTGGGGGCTCCAAAATCACTGCAGATGGTGACTGCAGCCATGAAATTAAAAGACACTCCTTGGAAGAAAAGTTATGACCAACCTAGACAGCATATTAAAAAGCAGAGACATTACTTTGCCAACAAAGGTCCCTCTAGTCAAGGCTATGGTTTTTCCTGTAGTCATGTATGGATGTGAGAGTTGGACTATAAAGAAAACTGAGTACCAAAGAATTGATGCATTTGAACTGTGAGAGTCCCTTGGACTGCAAGGATATCCAACCAATCCATCATAAAGGAAATCAATCCTAACTGTTCATTGGAAGGACTGATGCTGAAGCTGAAACTCCAATACTTTGGCCACCTGATGCAAAGAGCTGACTCAATGAAAAGATCCTGACGCTGGCAAAGATTGAAGGCAAGAGGAGAAGGGGATGACAGAGGATGAGATTGTTGAATGGCATCACCAACTCGATGGACATGAGTTTGAGTAAACTCCAGGAGTTGGTGATGGACAGGGAGGCCTGGTGTGCTGTAGTCCATGGGGTTGCAAAGAGTCGGACACCACTGAATGACTGAACTGAACTAATTATAACTTTGTTTAAAATTTTTTTAGGAATGATTTTTCTGTTTCCCACAGTAGTTGCACTATTTTACATTCCTATCAACAGAGCACAGGTCTTCAATTTTTCCACATCTTTGTTAAAAATACTTGCTATTTTCTTTTTTTCCTTTTTAAAAAATAGAACATCCATTCTAATGGGTATTAAGTGATTTCTCACTATGATTTTTACTTGCATTTCCCTAGTGATTATGATGGTTAGCATCTTTTCATGTGTTTACTGGCCATTTGTTTATCTTCTTTAGGGAGATGTTTATTCAGGTTTTTTGCCCGTGTTTAAGGTTGGGTTGCTTCCTCTTTATGTTGCTGGGTTGTAGGAATTTTTTATATATTCTGGATATTAACATCTTACCAGATATATAATTTTCAAATATTTTATCCTATTCCATAAGTCATCCTTTCATTTTCTTGGTTTTATCTTTTTATGCACATAAGTTTTAAATTTTTATATAGTCCAATTTATTTTTACTTTTGTCTTCTGTGATTTTGGTGCCATATCCAATAAATCATTGCCAAGGAAAATGTTTCAGAATTTTCCCCTGTGTTTTTTTCTAAGAGTTTTATAGTTTTAGATCTTATGCTTAGTTTTTGATCCATTTTGAGTTAATATTTGTATGTGATACAAGGGAAGGATCCAAATTTCTTCTTTTGGATATGGATATCCAGTTCTTTCAGCCACATTTGTTGAAAAGACTTTTCTCATTGAATGGTCTTGGCACCCTTGAAAAAATTATTTAGCTAAATAAATGAGTTTATATTTCTGGGCTGCCAGTCCATTCATCTGAGGGTTTGTTTTATGTCAGTACCACACCATGTTGATTACTGTAGCTTTGTAACATGTTTTGAAGTCAGGAAGTGTGTGATTTCTTTGTTCTTCTTTTCAAGATGCTTTTGGCTCTTTGGGGCTTTTTGAGTTTCCATATAGCTTTTAGGATGGGTTTATATATTTCTGCAACTGGAATTTTGATAGAGATTGCATTTAATCTGTGGGTCACTATGGGTGGTACTGACATTTTAACAATACTGTCTTCTAATCCATGAACATAGGAAATCTTTCCATTGATTGTTGTAATCTTAAGTTTCCTTCAGCAATGCTTTACAGTTTTTGGCGTCTTTTTCAGTCTTTTACTTTTTGGTTAAACTTATTCCTAATTATTTCATTCTTTTCAATGCTATTGTGAGTGGCACTGTTTTCTTAATTTCCTTTTTGAATTGTCCATTGCTGGTGTATATAAACAAAACTGATTTTTGTATTGATTTTGTATACGGCAACTATGTACATTCATGCATTAGTTCTAATAGGACTTTTGTGGAATCTTTAGGGTTTTCTCTGTATCATGCTATCTCTGAACAGAGATAATTTTCCTTTTTCCTTTCCAATTTGGATGTTTCTTGTCCCTCTTTCTTGTGTAGTTACTTCATCTAGGGCTTTCTGTACTATGTGGAATGGAACTGGCAAGTGAGCATTCTTGCCTTAATACTAATCTCAGAAGAAAAACTTAGTTATTTACCAACATGTAACATGTTAGCTATGAGGCTTTTAGCTATGAGGCTTTCATATATGACTTTTACTATGTTGAAGAGATTTCCTTGTATTCTTAGTTTGTTGAACTATTTTTTTCCATGAAAGAGTGTATAATATCATTTTTTGCATCAACTGTGATGATCTTGTATTTTTCTTTTCATTGGTTAATATTGATCGGTTTTTTAATATTGAACCATCCTTGCATTCTAGGAATATATCCTACTAAGTCATGGTACGTAATCCTTGCAATCTGTGTTGAATTCTATTTTCTAGTATTTGTTGAGAATTTTTGCTTTACTATTCATCAGAGATATTAGCCTGTAGTTTTCTTTTCTTGGAGTGTTTTTTTCTGTCATTGGTACCATCGCTGGTTTTATAGAATGAGTTTGGAATTACCTCCTTTTCACTTTTTTTGGAGAGTTTGAGGAGGATTGGCATTAATTAAAAAAAAAAAAATGTTTGGTAGAATTCACCAGTGAAGTCATCTTGTTCTTGGCTTTTCTTTGTTGGAAGGTTTTGACTATTGATTCAATCCATGGGCATCCCAATGCATTTGCCAGAATCTATTTGTTAGAAGCAAGTCACTAAGTATAGTCCACATTTAAGGGGAGGGGATTACCAGCAGGAAGGTATGATTTGTACCATGTTAGAAAAGTATCTATCATAGTCGTCTGTAAAACGCAGCTATTCTGAATCAACTGATTAAAGCAGATGCATGTAGAGAATTTCCACACCGTGCTTGCTATCCCAGAAGTATTCAGTGAAAGGAGACTTGTCCTCCCATTTGACTGATGAACTTTTTACATCTTTGTATAAAATCCACACTTTGACAAAAGTTCCTATTTCCCTAAAATCAATGCAATTTCAAGGAAGTTTGTGTTTATGTTTTCAATATCAAGCAATTAACAGGATAAGCATCTTAATCATGATTTCATAATTTTAATTCATATACTACATCTCATCCCTGACCCCTTAAACCTGGCTACAGCTCTTCCTGTATGATCCTAGACACTCTGGGTTTCTTTTCACATGGTATTTGTCCAGGTATTGTATTTGTTTCAAGTGTTTCTCTTTTTATAGATGATGAACTAAGACCAGAAATAATGTCTTTTTTCCTCTTTGTATTCCTAGACATTCTGGATACAAAATAGGTCCTCAGTAGAAACTCGTTACTTAAAAGAATACGTGTAAATAAATAAGTAGGTAACTATTGCCATTCTTTTGCTAGCCTTCCAGGCTTTGACTCAGTCTGCACAGCATCTGACCGGCATGAAGCTCAATAAAGGTCACGGGTTAAAGAAGAGAATGACAGCTTAGCATCTCTTGCCAGCTACTGTAACCACTGGACGAAATTGGAAATTTTTATCTGTTCAAAGGAGCCATATACTTGAGATGTCATTGCTCTAGTTTCCTTATCATAGGAGCCGAAGTCTCAAGGCCAGAGACTCCTTAAATCGTTTTACCATAATAAAAAAGAAAGCTTTTACAGTTGGACTCCCTGCAGAAGCTGACCCTGAGACAGGGATTTGAGGGAAGAGGATCCCAAGGAAGCATGGTTGGTGGGGAGAGAAGACAGTTAGGGAAAGGACAGAATTCAGCACAGGTTGCATTAATGAACAGGTGACTTCACTGGGCACCTGAAATACCCCCTCATAGTGGATCCCTTTGAGATTTTGTGGAACACACTTCAGAGCTGTTGCTTTGAATTGCATGGGAACTGTAATATTTACATCAACTCCTGATCTCATTGTCTTGACACTTCTGGTCTGGCCTGTGTGCAGAGGAGCATGCTTTTGCAGTCAGAGAGAGCCCTTAGGTGAGGGTCCCCAGTGACTATAGGAAGAAGCCATCTGGACGCTGAGTGCAGAAGGGAGTTGGAAGGGAGATGGAGAGTACCACCCACAAAGATTCAAAACTGGACTTACTAACTTGAACCTGAGACCTGATTTTGTCCCTATCAAGCAAGTCAAGTCCCTTCCAGCTCCCTAGTCCTCAGTGTGCCCATCTGTAAAGTTCTGTTCTGCTCGGAAAGTGCCAGGAGTTTACTCTCCCATGAAGAGGTATGACTTGGGACCAAGGCCTCCCTTGTCAGAGCTCAGGTAGAGTTTCTGGCAGTCAGGCTTCCTTGCACTGCTCTGTGCTCCACAACAGAGTTCGGAGCTGAGGTCGAGCGGTAACTGACTGCTCTTCGCAGTCGATCTGTGCATGTCTAACCGCTGCATGATTCACATTTTGCTGTAACTGTGGTGTTTATATTACTTGATACTCTGATTACTTTCTTCAAAGTGATCTCATTTGTTTATGAGCACGTGTGAAATCCCCAGCCCCCTTGAAATCTCTGCTCTCCTGTCTCCTGGGCAACTCACCCTGCAGTCAGAGTTAAGACCTCTGCTGCTGGAATAACCCAAGGGAGGGCTAAAACAGCCTCATCGATGAGTCACAGTCTTGTGAATTTTTAATCAGACCAGAGTGAGAGAAAGAAACAAAACAAAAGCAACACAGTTGCGTCCAGTCCTGTTAGTATTGATACTATGTATACAGATTTAGATGTTGGCAATTCCCCATCACAGCATGTATCTTCCTCTCCTTGCTGTCATCTCTTGCCCTTCCACCCGTATCTTCATCACCACTTTTTTAGGAACAGATAACTGCCTTCTATTAATAAATGTTCCATGGGAGGTGAATAAGTACCAGGATAAAAAAAAAAGAAAAAAAAGCTTCCAGAGTCACATAAGTTTGAGGAAGGCTGGAACCAACAAAATAGAAAGGTATTTTTATTTCTGGACTTCTTAGAGCCTTGCATCTGCTAATGTGCATTGGACTGTTAGTGAGGACAGGGTGAGCAGCATTTCCAAAATGAACGTGACCACAGGGCACTTTTTGTTAACTGAAGAAATGCTCTGCAGAAAGAAGCTTTGGAGGACTTCCCTGCTGGTACAGTGGATAAGAATCTGCCTGCCAATACAGAGGACATGGGTTCGATCCCTTATCCAGGAAGATTCCACATGCTGCAGGCAACTAAAACCTGTGAGCCACAACTAACGAGCCCCTGTGCCACAACTGCTGAAGCCCGTGCTCCCTAAAGCCTGTGCTCTGTAACAGGAGAAGCCCATGCTCTGCAACAAAGAGTAGCCCTCGCTCACAGCAACTCTAGAAAGCCTGCATGCAGCAACAAAGATCCAGCACAACCAATAAATAAATAAAGCTTTGGAAATGCTTTCGTGGATCATGCACTTGCCATGGAGCTAAAGAAACACTGTTAATTCAGAAAGCTTCAGGAGTCTGCACGTGTTTAGAGGATTCACCAAAATGCTGCCATAGCCCCTGCACGCACTGACTCTCTTGTTTATTGAGTATCTACTATGTGCTGAGTACTTTACTCTAGGAAAACAGCTTTGGGAAAATGGAAATGAAGCTAGTCTCAAGGAAAATGCTTCCTGGCAAGGTATTTGGAAGAACCAGGGAGGACTGGTGAGAGTTTGGGGGTAACTTCACAGAAGCTTAGTGGGACTCCCTCCCCAAAACTGCCCTTAGCACCAGGACCAGTTACCAGTGCATGATGACAACAAAAATGACCAAGAATTCCAAGATGACAGAGAGAGTTAAAGCAAGCACGGGGCCCTTCTAACAACAGCACATTTCATACTGACATGCACAGCTTGGACCTGTGGCAAGAACAGCAGCCCTGGCCCTCTAGGGAGCCAATCAGATCATGCCTACCTTCACCTCCTCCTCCTCCCTTCCCCTCAGGTGCTGCTCAGAGACTGGCTTTCTCCCCTCCTTCTTGTCAGGAAGCTCGTTCTTCCAGCTCTTCATGAGCCAGCTACTGATTAAGCACTGTGTCTGGAGATGACTCAGAGGCAACAAGAAATGGGGCAAGAGATTGGGGGTTCAGATCCTGGCTTCTTTCCTCTCCCCTCTCAATGATGGTGAGCAATTTTATGTCCCTTTCCTGGACAAGGGAGGCCTGGCGTGCTGCGATTCATGCGGCCGCAACGAGTCGGACACGACTGAGCGACTGAACTGAACTGAACTGTCCCTTTTAGAACGCTCCTCTGGAAAAAGACAGGAATGGCTGTCCTGGAGAAAGGATGGTGTCGGGGCCAATGAGGGTGACGACGCTTGAATACACCCTTTGCTGACGGCCTACTGCTTCTCAAGTGTAAGGTTTTGTGTATCTCCCCTTGGAGACTCTTGGTCACTCCTCTCAATTCCTTACTTATTCATTCATTCAGGCAGAATTTGGGAGGTGGATAGGTGCAAAGTGGACAAAGAAGGACAAAGGCGCTCCAGGAGGGAAATCACCTTTGCAGAAATCCCATGGTTGGAGGAGTCTGGAGCACAGGGAGGAAGAGTCGGGGTCCAAACAGGTCCAGACAGCCTCCCACCACCCCTCACTGCCTTCTGAGCCTGGAGAAACTCCACTGACGCTAATGGTAAACGAGGGCCATTGGGTTGTCTGTGGATTTTCATCATCTTCACATCCCCAAAGGCCCAGTAGCCCAAATAATTGATTGTTGGCCACCAACCAGCTTTAAGAGTCTCCAACCTCCTGGGGCCGTCAAACATCTCCAGCAATTAGGCTCAGCGTGACAGTTGTTTCTGAAACGAGGAGCCAAATGAATAGAATTAATCTCCCTGATTGAAATCCATTAGTGCCTGTGATCTACTGGTTCAGGCATTTAAGAGCCACTTCACCTCACCCGGTCATGCCCATAGGGTCACAGGCTGAGTCACAGTTAATAGTGGGGAAGGCTTTAATGGAGGGGAAGGCTTTGAAGAAGGGCAGGGTGTGTTCCGAAGCTTGACGGTTTAATGCATTTTTAATTAAATGTGCTTTAATAGGATTCAGCACCAACTATCATGTCACTGCAGATAGTCTCATTATATTTGTTCAGTTAATTACGCATGTGTTACTGCCCAAGTGTCAACTCTGATGATCTGGAAAGAAGCTTGACTTCGAGGGACACCCAAGAGTTCTGATGGCCCTTTGAGGAGGAGATTAAACTGTTCCCCACCCTCCAGTCTCCATATTTACTCTTGTGCATCCCACACCCACACCCACACATGGGCACATGTGCATACACTCCAGCAGACATCCAGACACACGTGTGTATCTCCCCACCCCACCCCCCTTCAAAGAGGAAGGGATAGTAGGAGGTATTGAAGTCAGGGAAAAAGTGTTTCCAGATTGGGCTCCATCCTGTTATCAGCTGCATTAAAAAAAAAAAAAAAAAGGTTTTTTTGGTTGAGTCAGGCAACATGTGGTCTCTTAGTTCCCCAGCTGGGGATCAAACCCCAGTATCTTGCTTTGGAAGCTTGGACTTCCCTTAACCACCAGGGAGTCCCCTCAGCTATGTGTTTTCACACAGATGTTAAATGGTTCTGAGCCCCAGTGTTGCTCCTCTGTAAACCATCGTGGCAGCAGAGTATTAATAATCATACCTGCTAGCTCCACTGTCAGCTTCCAGGAGATAACACCCACAGAGCATTCGACTGTGTCAGATGCCCGGAGACCTGCACATGCCGTTTGCAGCTAGGAGGTGTAACCAACCCGACAAGAAGGCATCCAGTGAGGGCTCCGCTGTCTGCGCTCAGGGCAAGGGGTGCTTGCTTTACCCTGGGTTTGCATGCCAAAGTGTGGCTTTGCTTGCTCACTCAACAGACGTGCACTAAACACCTCGATTATGACTTTCTGAGTATCACTAAGTGTCCAGCTCAGGGTCCCAGGCTTCCACCTGTTTCTCATACTTGGTTGTGTCTCCATTAACAACCAGAGGAGTATTTACAGGTTACAGATGGGAAGCTGAAGCTTAGATAATGGATTTATTCAGCACTGTTCATTGGCTGTTCATCACGTGCCAGGCATTATGCCTCAGGGGTTGGAGATAAAGTTGGGGAGGGGGGAGGAAAGAGAAGGGGCTCTTGCTTTTGTGGGCTGATCTTCTCACAGGAAGTTTTTGGCGTTCACAAGAAAGTGATTCTGGGCTTTTGGTTTCCTCTGGGGTCAAATCACAGCGTGTAAAAACTGTGTGTTTCATATGTAGCTTGGTTGCCTGAGCACATCACTGCCTCCTCCCACAGTGCTGGTTCCAAGTTCAGGGCACAACCGAGCTGGTGGGGGCTTGGGAAGGGGGCCCCACTCATTCAGAGGAGGCTCTCAGAGATAAATTCAAAGGCGCTACCTCTCAGATCATCGTGTACTTCTACTCTCCCAGGGAGCTTGTTAAAATGCAAATTCTCCCCCAAACCCTCCTCTCATCCAGGCTGGCACGTAACATTGAGCAGACTTTCATGTGCTATACAATAAGTCCTTGTTGGTTACCCATTTTAAATATAGCAGCGTGTACATGACCTTCCCGAAGTTCCTAACTGTCCCTTCCCCCCTGGCAACCATGAGTTCGTTTTCTAAGTCTGTGAATCTCTTTCTGTTTTGTAAATAAGTTCATGCGGGAGAAGGAACACACGTATATGTATGACTGACTCCTGTCGCTGTTTGTCTGAAACTACCACAATGTTGTTGATCGGGTATACCCCCATACGAAATAAAAAGCTTAAAGTCTGGAAAAAAATTTTTTAAATGCAGATGCTGATTCAGTAGGGTTGGGGGTGGGAGAGTGTGATGGCATATTTCATGTCTCCACTTGGCTAGGCCATGCTACACAGTCGTTTGGTGAAAACACCAGTCTAGATGTCTCTGTGAAGGTCTTTGTTAAATGTGATTAACATTGAAACCAGTGGACTTTGAACAAAGCAGAGTATCCTCCATAATCTGAGTGGGCCTCATCCAATCAACTGAGGGCTTTGAGAAAAAACACTGAGGTTCCTTGAGGAAGAAGAAATTCTGGCTCCAGACCACCTTTGGACTTGGGCTGCAACGTTGGTTCTTCCATGGGTTGCCGGTCTGCCAGACTGCCTTGGAGACGTTGGACTTGCCAGCCTTCACAATTGCATGAGCCAATTCCTGAAAATCTCTCCCACTCTCTCTCTGTAGTTAGATAGATAGATAGATTGATGATACCTATAGATAACATATATATTAATTTTAATAATATATTTTAATGTTATGTACTTAATATATTTTATATTTAATGATATATTATTAAATACATTTAATAGTATATTTTAATTTTAGTGTATAATTTAATAACATATAATAAATAGTAAATTAATTTTAATAATATATTTTACTTAACAGAAAATACCCTATGACTATTTCTATTATTAATAGAAATATATCCTATTAATGCTGCTGCTGCTAAGTCGCTTCAGTCGTGTCCGACTCTGTGCGACCCCAAAGACGGCAGCCCGCCAGGCTCCCCCGTCCCTGGGATTCTCCAGGCAAGAACACTGGAGTGGGTTGCCATTTCCTTCTCCAATGCATGAAAGTGAAAAGTGAAAGTGAAGTCGCTCAGTCATGTCCAACTCTTAGCAACCCCATGGACTGCAGCCCACCAGGCTCCTCCGTCCATGGGATTTTCCTGGCAAGAGTACTGGAGTGGGGTGCCATTGCCTTCTCCGATATTCTATTAATATAGCCTATTAAAATGGCACCCCACTCCAGTATTCTTGCTTGGAGAATCCCATGGATGGAGGAGCCTGGTAGGCTACAGTCCATGGGGTCGCAAAGAGTCGGACACGACTGAGTGACTTCACACACACACACACACACACATACACACACACATACACACTGACTCTGTGACCCCATGAACTATACAGTCCCTGGAATTCTCCAGGCCAGAATACTGGAGTGGGTAGCTTATCCCTTCTCCAGGGGATCTTCACAGTGCAGGAATCGAACCAGGGTCTCCTGCATTGCAGGTGGATTCTTTGCCAACTGAGCTATCAGGGAAGCCCATTTTATATTTAATAATATATTACTAAATATATTTAATAGTATATTTTAATTTTAATAAGATATAATAAATAGCAAATTAATTTTAATAATCTATTTTACTAAACAGAAAAAACCCTATCATTATTTCTACATGTCATCTATATAAACACATATTAATGAGATATAGATATATATGCATGGGTAAATATGTATAGAAAGATATCTTGTCTATATATATGAAAGTGAAAGTGAAGTCGCTCAGTCGTGTCCTTTTGTGACCCTGTGGACTCTAACCTACGAGACTGGTTCCATCCATGGAATTTTCCAGGCAAGAGAACTGGGGTGGGTTGCCATTTGCTTCTCCAGGGGATTTTCCCGACCCAGGGATCAAACCGGTGTCTCCCACATTGCAAGCAGATGATTTTATCACCTGAGCCACCAGGGAAGCTGGTCTGTATATACAGATATCTTGTATATGTATATACTGGTTCTGTTTCTCTGAAGCGTGCGTGCTTGCTCAGTCACTTCAGTCATGTTTGATACTTTGCCACCCTGTAGACTGTAGCCCCCCAGGCTCTTCTGTTCATGGGATTCTCCAGGCAAGAATGCTGGAGTGGGTGGCCAATGCCCTCCTCCAGGGGATCTTCCCAACCCAGGGTTCAGACCTGCATCTCCTGTGTCACCTGCATTGCAGGTAGGTTCTTTACCCACTGAACCACCTGGGAAGCTGGTTTCCCTGGAGAACCCTGACTAATACAGGGGATGGGAGATTCTGCATTTCCTACAAGTTCCTGGGAGATGCCATCCAGACTCCAGGTAAAGTCACAGACAATGATGTGTCTGCAGATAGGGTCTCCATCACATGAAAAGCAAGGGCAAATCTTAAATAGGATTGAAGAGGCTCGGTTTGGCTGGAGCTATTTAGCTTGTTCTGTTCTCTCCAGTAATGAGTTTCCGCCCGATTTTCTGAATCCAATAATTTATTCAAGTCAGTGAGCCACTGAAGTCTCCAAGAACGTACCCTGCCTACTTTCAGTCTTGGGGTTTGCAGTTGTATAAACACAGCTTTTCCCACACATTTTCAAGTCAAGTAGAGGCGGCGGTCCCCGCTGCCAAACAGCTGGATGGAAGCTGCAAAAAGAAATCAGAGTTGGTGCAGAAGTTTTCCAGCAGCCCAGATGTCTGGCATCCCACAAACACCAACACAGGCCTCAGCAACCCCCTGCCTTCCCTGACACCTCTTGAATGCCAGCACAAGCTGGCCGTCAGTAGGAGGGCTAGACCAAAATAATGAGAGAGAATTTGCAGCTATTGCAAATGCAAATGGAGCAAATGACAGTTGGTCCAAAGTATGCAGAAGAGACAGCAGCACACTCATATAGACAAGGAGGAGGCTGGCGGGGAAGAGGAGAGTCTTTCTCTCTGAGAGTCTGACTGTGTGAAGCTGGTGGCAGCCAAGTCCCATAGAAGGTGCTGCTGCTGAGTCAGCTCCAGATCTTGCTCTGCCTGGGCACAGAGCACAGAATCCGGGGCCAGCCAGCACTGTCCAGTAAAAATACAACACGAATCACATAGGTTTTTTCAATTTTCTAGTAGTCACATTAAAAAAGTCAAAAGAAATAGGTAAATTAATTTTAATGATAAACTTTAATTGAACAGAAAATACTCTAAATATTGCTATTTGAACATTTCAGCAGGTCATCAATATAAAGACAGATGAAAGATATTTTACATTTAAAGGCAGACCTCTTTTTATCAAGCTTCCATTTGTTGCGCTTTGCAGATACTGGGTTTTTTACAAACTGAAGTTTTGTGGCAATCCTGTGTCTAGTCTATGAACACCATTTTCCCAATAGCATCTGCTCATGTCTCTGTCCCGTTTTGGTAATTCTTGCAATATTTCAAAGTTTTTCATTATTTTTATATTTCTTGTGGCGATCTGTGATCAGGGATCTTTATTGTTACTGCCCCCACTCACTGAAGGCTTAAAATGATGATTAGCATATTTTAGTAGTAAGGAATTTTTAAATTAAAGCATGTATCTTGCTTTTTTCAGGCATAATGCTATTGCTCACCTAATAGACAACAGTATTGTGGAAACATAACATTTTTGTTTTGGTTTCTAAGGATTCGTTCATTTTATTTATTTATTTTTTATTGAAGTATAGTTGATTGACAATGTGCTAGTTTCTGGTACACAGCAAAGTGATTCAGTTACATAAATATTCTTTCTCATATTCTTTTCCATTATGGTTTATTACAAGACGTTTAATATAGATCCCTGTTCTATAGAGTAGGTCTCTGCTGTTTATCTATTTTATATGTAGCAGTGTGTATCTGGGCTTCCCTGGTAGCTCAGTTGGTAAAAGAATCTGCCTGCAATTCGGGAGACCTGGGTTCAATCCTTGGATTGGGAAGATCCCCTGGAAGAGGGCATGACAGCCCGCTCCAGTATTCTTGCTTGGAAAAATCCCACGGACAAAGCAGCCTAGTGGGCTGCAGTCCACGGGATGACACAGAGTTGGACACAACTGAGCAGCTAAGCCCAGCACAGCACAGTGTGCATCTGCTAATCCCAAACTCCTAATTCATCTCCTCCCCCCGCGAGCTAACTGTAAGTTTGCTCTCCACGTCTGGGAGTCTGTTTTGTTTCATAAACAAGTTCATCTGTATTTGTATTTTAGATTCCGTATATAAGTGATATCATATATTTGTCTTTCTCTGTCCTACTTACTTCACTTAGTATGATAATCTTTATGTCCATCCATGTTTCCACTAATGGGATTGTTTTGTTCTTTTTCATGGCTGAGTAGTATTCCATTGTATACCACGTCTTCTTTACCCTTTCATCTGCTGATGGACACTTAGGCTGCTTCCATGTTTTGGTCATTATAAATAGTGCTGCTATGAATGTTGGGGTACAATGGAACTTTTTGAATTAGACTTTTCTCTGGGTATATGTCCATGAGTGAGATTGCTAGATCATATGATAACTCTATTTCTAGTTTTTTAAAGAACCTCTATACCTAAACATAACTTTTATATGTGTTGGGAAACCAGAAAATTTGTGTGACTCAATTTATTGCAATGATCTGGAACCAAATATACAATATCTCCTAGATATGCCTGTACACTTTTTTGCACGAACTCGTGGAAATCTGGTATCCCGATAGTACATCTCAATGGGGACAATCCACATTTCAAGTGCTCTTTGAGCATATGTGGCTGGGAGCTGCCATGTTGGACAGTGTGGTCTGGATTCTCAATAACCAGCACCAGGTTGGAGCAGAAGTTCAAGCTGGTATTTGCTGCCTGTCTGCACCTTCCCCCCAACATAGAAAATCAAAAAATACCCAGAAAAATAATCTCTGGTTAATTAAAGATGCCAGACAAATCATGTCAGGTTAACGCTCACAGAGGAGTGAATAATAACAGTGGTTCCACTCAAGCAAGCACCAAATAAGCAAACATTCTTTAAATAAACAGAAATGGAGTATATTTCAGGAATGAATTTACTCTGTGGGTCACAGAGGAGGTTAAACAAAAATTTGTTTTAAAAACGTCTCCCAAAGGACACCCTGTGCTGTGTTCCCAACACATGTTGTTAGGAGAAGGGGAGGGTCTTGGGGGTGGGAGCCTGGTGGGCTGGTAGACTGAGAAATTGAGTTTGTGTGGATAGCAGGGCCTCCAGACACCTCTGTCTGCCATTGCCACTCCCAGCTCTTACAATCAAACGCCAACATCACATGCAGATCTGCAGGAAGAGTGAAATTCCCACTTGGGAAAAACTTGAAAAGTGAAAGTCACTCAACTGTGTCTGACTCTTTGTGACCTCATGGACTGTAGCCCACCAGGCTCCTCTGTCCATGGGATTTTCCCAGCAAGAATACTAGAGTGGGTGGCCATTCCCTTCTCCAGGGGATCTTCCTGACCCAGGGATGGAACCTGCATCTCCCACATCTCCTGCATTGCAGGCAGATTCTTTACCATCTATCTGAGCCACCAGGGAAGGGAGACATTTTCTGGCAGACACTTTCAGCAGATGTTATGCAAACCTGATTGGAAGGATCAGATTGGAAGGAGGCTGAATCCCACACATTGAAGTTGATTCACTTCTCTCTTTCTCCCTCTCCTTCTCACATTGTCTCGGGTTGGATTCCCTGCTAAGCAGAGGGGAGGTTCATGAGAGTATAACTTATGACCAGCACCTTAGGAGGGAAGGGGCAAAGGGGACGGGGTGAAGGGGGACAGACAGCTGTGAGGCAGTCTAGTGGAGTCCTCAGTCGTCCCCAAGAAAGCTCTGAAGCTGGGATGAGCCTTCAGAGCTCTTCTAAGTCGGGTGAAGCGGCCCGGTCTTCACGCCCGCAGGCTGACCAGCTGTCGGATGTGGGCTGCCCTGGGAAGGGAGTGTGGTGAAGGGAGGTGGCTTCTTCTGCTGAGAGCTGAGCGCGGTCTGCTGGCAGTACTGCCAGTGTCTGGGGTGAGAGGTCCTCACTCCTGAGGGGCCATGTGGATGGTGCGTCACAGTACCCACCCCACACACCCTTCACCACGGCCACTCATCTATGCATGCATGTCTCTGAGTTTCCCTTCATGGCTCACTCATTCACCCATTCAGTCATTTTGTCATTCATTTATTTAATGTATGCAAGCTCCTTTTCTGCTTAGAACCTTCCAGTAGCTTCCCTTGGCATTTCAAGGCCTTCCTGATCTGAGCCCTGGTTGGGTATGAGCTTCACCCTGTCTCTCTCACTCTGCTGTAGCCAAGCTTTTTGAACACCAATCTCTTTCCTGGTTTAGTTACCACTGCCTGTATTTTTTTCTCTGTCTTAGATCCTGCTCCCTGGGATGTTTGTAGCCTGGGTCCTTTGCATCATCTGGGTCTCAGCTTGGAGCTGCCATCTTCAGAGGAGCATTTGCAAAAAACTGTAGACAAAACCTTGTCTACAGTTCACCCCCAACCTCTCCTGTCTCCCTCCAGCCCTCTTCCCTGGTTATTTTTTTACACTGTCTATCACTATTTGAAATTATCTTATTCATTTACTTATTTGCTTATTCTTTCTCCCTTCTCCTCTGGAATGTAAGTTTCATAAGGGTGGGTTCATGTCTGACTATCCTTTCTGAGCGAGAGTGAAGTTGCTCAGTCATGTCTGACTCTTTGCAACCCCTCCTCCATTGATGAGATTTTCTGGAGTGGGTTGCCATTTCCTAGGGGATCTTCCCAACCCAGGTCTCTCGCATTGCAGGCAGACTCTTTACCTTCTGAGCCACCAGGGAATCCCATTTATCCATTTTGGTTACTTAAATATTTGTAAATATTTGTGGAAAGAACAAGTGAATGACTCAGCAATTTGCTTACTAATGAAATTATTTCACTATATATATATTGACTTTGTTATTCATGTATTAATTTGTCCATTCATTCACTTACTCAATATTTTTATACCTATAAATATAGAATTTTATTTGTTGAAATATTGAAGATACTTATATAAGTATATAATATGCATATAATATATAGCCTTCCCATGTGGCGCTAGTGGTAAAGAGCCTGCCTGCCAATGCAGGGTTGTAAGACATGTAGGTTCGATCCCTCTGTTGGGAAGATCCCCTGAATGAGAGCATGACAACCACTCCAGTATTAGACTCTCATGGACAGAGGAGCCTGATTGACTACAGAGTCGCAGAGAGTCAGAAACAACTGAAACCACTTGGCAGGCATGCATATATATAATGTATATATCATACACACATATGTACCATAACAAATGTGCATTATATATAAATGTGTAATATACAGGTTTATGTAAATATCTATCACGTTTAGTATGAATGCAATAAAGGTGATCTTAGTAACTTTATTGAAGGCAACAAAAACAAAATTATATGAAAAAGCAAATAAATTAGAGTCACCTTGAGTTTGCCTAACACTAGGGAATGGCTGAGGAAATTGCAGGGCATCCTGATAGACCCCTTTGTTATAACTTCATGACAGTGTAACATGAACAAGGCAAATAAGTACATGAGAGGTGGTGGAAAAGCAAGTTTGATGGACAGGCACATGCAGTAGGAGGGCAGCCACGTCAAATGTATCTGTTTTCTGGGGAAGACTAAAAGGATGACAAGAACTAGAATTACTCTCAGGTAGTGAGATGCGGGGGCTGTTTTTCAAGCACTTCTTTGAGAGTGTATCACATTTCTCAGTATGGGAAATGTTTCACAATTGTATGGTCCTCAAGCAAGACACAAGGATATTCTGAGACCTGGTGAGAAGTACAGTCAGCTCTCTGTATCTGGATGTTCTGCATCCAAAACCAACTGTGGATGGAAAATACGAAAAAAAAAAATCCAGACTGTTTCAAAAAGCAAAACTTGAATTGTCTGCATTGGCAACTATGTACATAGAATTCATGTTGGCCTTACAATTATTTACATAACATTCATATTGTATTAGGTATGATGATAACCTAGAGATGATTTAAAGGGCATGTGAGGTACTATCTCATGCGTGTATATGTGTGTGTGTGTCCTAGAATAATGGCTCCAGACTTGTGAGTCTGTCACCTTATATGGCAGAAGGGACTGTGCCAATGTGATTAACTTAAGGTTCTTCAAATGGATTGGTTACCCTGGATCATTGGGTTGGTCCAATATAACCACAAAGATCCTTACAGGATGGAGGCAGGAGGGTCAATTTTAAAGATGAGAATTGGACCAGAAAGGAGGCTGAGTGCCAAAGAATTGATGCTTTCAAACTGTGGTGCTGGAGAAGACTCTTGAGAGTCCCTTGCAAGGAGATCCAACCAGTCCATCTTAAAGGAAATCAACCTTCAATATTCATTGGAAGGACTGATGCTGAAGCTCTAATATTTTGGCCACCTGATGTGAAGAGTAGACTCACTGGAAAAGACCCTGATGCTTGGAATGATTGAGGGCAAGAGGAGAAGGGGGCAACAGAGGATGAGATGGTAGAATAGTATTACTGACTCAGTGGACATGAGTTTGTGCAAACTCTGGGAGATAGTGAAGGACAGGAAAACCTGGTGTGCTGCAGTTCATGGGGTTGCAAAGAGTCAGATACGACTTAGCAACTGAACTACAACAACGATAGAAGCAGAGATTGGAGAGAAGCAGGGCTACCAACCAAGGAATGCAGGCAGCCTCTAAAAGGCAAGAGAATGGATTCTACCCTGGAACCTCTAGAAGGACTCCAACCCTTTTAGATTTCTGATTTCCAGAACCGCAAGTGAATAAATGTGTGTTGTTTTAAGACTCTAAGTTTGGGGTAATTCTTTTCAGTGATGATAGAAAATTAATATAGTGGATAAATTGAAGCTGAGAAAGATTAAAACAAACAACAACTTGTCCAAGGTCAGTGGTATAGTTAGGATTGATTCAGTGATCATAAAATTTTACCTGTTGCTCCCTATACCTGTCTATGGAGCATAACTGAAGCTGGAATTCTTTGCTATGAATTATCCAAAATGTTCTAGATATATGCAGGTGCCTGGGTGCTGCCTTAAATTTTGGAGTTTCTCAGGATTCAGTTCAGTTCAATTCACTCAGTCGTGTCCGACTCTTTGCAACCAGATGCCAGGCCTCCCTGTCCATCACCAACTCCTGGAGTTTACCCAAACTCATGTCCACTAAGTCGGTGATGCCATCCAACCATCTCATCCTCTGTCATCCCCTTCTCCTCCTGCCTTCAATTTTTCCTAGCATCAGAGTCTTTTCAAATGAATCAATTCTTCACATCAGGTGGCCAAAGTATTGGAGTTTCAGTTTCAACATCAGTCCTTCCGATGGTAGGCATCCACATATAAATTTCCCTCCTTCTTCTCTTTTTTCTTCTTTTTCTCTCTTTCCTTCCTTTTCCCTCCCTTGTATTTATTGAGCACCTGTGCCAGGCTCTGTCCCAGACTCTGAGAATACACCAGAAATGTGGTAAACTGTCCTTGGGAACATCATGCTGAAATTTTGCCAAGATTCTGCAAATATCTAGAATTTGGTAGTTAATTTGTGCTACAGAAGTCCATTTTCTGCTTTAGTCCCATACGGATATGGGGGAGAAATAAAGGGTTGAAATTATGGTCTTTTCTTCAACCAATTCTTACCCCTCCAGGAGGATGTCAGAAAATAATGAAACTATGCTGGAAGGCCATGGGAGGGAAAAGATCTGGATTTTCCCCTTCTGAGCCCCACTGCCTCCCAGTGTCTCCAGGGAACTTTTTGTCTCCTTGGAGTTTAGGGAGGATTCCAGGCTCCTTTGCTCAAGAATGTCTGAAGGGACCCAAACCAGGAAGGAACATAAGCAGGCCTTGCATGTCAGGAGGTAAACAAACAAATGCAGAATAGCATGGGGGAATCAACATTGCATTGGGAGTCTGGAGGCATTTGAGTTCCACCTCTGCCTCTCACTCTCTCCCTATGCGACCTTGGGCTGGTGTGTGCACCGCCTTGGACCTCAGTCTCCTTATTTGGTCAATGGGGATAATGCTGTTACTTAAGTCTCCTCTGTTCCAGGGCTGGAGTACAAATGAGAAAGTATGTGCAAGGGAAACTGACGCAGTGATAGATAAACGCTTGTGGTGTTGGAGAAGACTCTTGAGAGTCCCTTGGACTGCAAGGAGATCCAACCAGTCCATTCTGAAGGAGATCAGCCCTGGGATTTCTTTGGAAGGAATGATGCTAAAGCTGAAACTCCAGTACTTTGGCCACCTCATGCGAAGAGTTGACTCATT
>NW_011494901.1:1187452-1188489 GCF_000754665.1 Bison bison bison | reverse complement strand
TTTGCTCTTTGGTGCATTTTCTCTCTCTCTCTCCACCCTCCCTCATACATATATATATATTACCAGACACAGGTTCCTGTGCTAGAAGCACAGTGAGGCCAAACAAACAAAAATGTCACACTTCAGAGCAGAGAAACCTTTCTTGCAGGGTCATGCAAGGAGACAGGTGGCTCAAGCCCCCAAACTCTGAGCTCCTCAGGGGTTTCAGAAAAGTATTTAAAAATACTTTTAAAAATACCTTTAAAAAGGCAAGGTGAGGGTGGAATGTGGTTGGTTGTTGCAAACCTCTTGGTGTCAGAATCCTTTGTTCTTACAGCTGTGCATGTAGTTCAGGTCATGATGTTCTTGCAAACCTCCAACAAGGCAAATGTCTTTCTCTGTTCTGCAACTCTTTATCTCTGTATGAATGGAAAAAGTATTATACCCTTAGAGGTCAGAGCCTTCAGGATGGGCTATCCTGTATATTTCAGGCTACAGGCAACGTTCTTACCTCAGAGCAAAAACCAGATCAGATCAGATCAGATCAGTTGCTCAGTCGTGTCCAACTCTTTGCGACCCCATGAATCACACCACGCCAGGCCTCCCTGTCCATCACCAACTCCCGGAGTTTACCCAGACTAATGTCCATCGAGTCAGTGATGCCATCCAGCCATCTCATCCTCTGTCGTCCCCTTCTCCTCCTGCCACCAATCCCTCCCAGCATCAGAGTCTTTTCCAATGAGTCAACTCTTCACATGAGGTGGCCAAAGTACTGGAGTTTCGCTTTAGCATCATTCCTTCCAAAGAAATCCCAGGGCTGATCTCCTTTAGAATGGACTGGTTGGATCTCCTTGCAGTCCAAGGGACTCTCAAGAGTCTTCTCCAACACCACAGTTCAAAAGCATCAATTCTTTGGCGCTCAGCCTTCTTCACAGTCCAACTCTCACATCCATACATGACCACAGGAAAAACCATAGCCTTGACTAAACGAACCTTTGTTGGCAAAATAATGTCTCTGCTTTTGAATATGCTATCTAGGTTGGTCATAACTTTCCTTC
>NW_011494901.1:1186179-1187352 GCF_000754665.1 Bison bison bison | reverse complement strand
TATACCATAAAGACCTGTAGATACTGGTACGTGGAGTCCTGGTTCTTTAGCAAATTGTGTCCAACTGTACACACACACACACACACACACACACACATGTGCACACACACACACACCCTTACACCTACAGACACATAGTATGGTGCAGTGGAAAAAAACAATACAGTACAAGGAAGCATAAGATTCAAGTTCAGGTTCAAATTCTCTCTGGAGCCCAGTATTTCCATCAATAAAACAGAAGGTAGTCACAATCAGGGCTATGTGCCCTTCTGATTGCAGTTGCGTTCTGTGGGTCAGAGTGTTGAAAAAGTTTTAAATGATTGTCTATGTTTTTTGTTTTTTTACAAAGTAGAGACTGTGCTTTAAGAAAACGATCCGGATTCTCTTGAGACTCCTGAGGCCTGGTGGGAGCCTGGGGCTCCTGGGCCTCCTTCACCCATAACCATACCTGCCTGGTGCTGAGTGGCAGCTGCCTCCTTCACTCCCGAGTGTTCTTACTGTGAACCACAGACCTCACCACTCCCATATGTCCATACCCCGCCAGCTGCTCTGCTTTTCCAGCAGCCACCTGCCTGGCTCTGGGGTGACTGTGCCAGCCTCAGGTTAAGAATGTTTTGTTTCCCAGCAGTAGGCTTTGGGCATAGGGCAAACAGAGATCTACTGAGATAGATAACGCCAGAAAAATTCAATTTTCTTCTGCAACCAGGATACACATCTCTCAGAAGCCAGATATTTCTTGGGCAACTCATTTCCTTCATTTGGGCATCAGTTTCCCATCTGTAAAAGAAAGTGCTGGAACTAGATCTCCAAGGCTTTTCCACTTCTTTTGCTCTTTGGTGCATTTTCTCTCTCTCTCTCCACCCTCCCTCATACATATATATATATTACCAGACACAGGTTCCTGTGCTAGAAGCACAGTGAGGCCAAACAAACAAAAATGTCACACTTCAGAGCAGAGAAACCTTTCTTGCAGGGTCATGCAAGGAGACAGGTGGCTCAAGCCCCCAAACTCTGAGCTCCCCAGGGGTTTCAGAAAAGTATTTTTAAAGGCAAGGTGAGGGTGGAATGTGGTTGGTTGTTGCAAACCTCTTGGTGTCAGAATCCTTTGTTCTTACAGCTGTGCATGTAGTTCAGGTCATGATGTTCTTGCAAACCTCCAACAAGGCAAATGTC
>NW_011494901.1:1182004-1186079 GCF_000754665.1 Bison bison bison | reverse complement strand
CTGAATGTACAGTGGAAGTGAGAAATAGATTTAAGGGCCTAGATCTGATAGATAGAGTGCCTGATGAGCTATGGAATGAGGTTCGTGATATTGTACAGGAGACAGGGATCAAGACCATCCCCATGGAAAAGAAATGCAAAAAAGTAAAATGGCTGTCTGGGGAGGCCTTACAAATAGCTGTGAAAAGAAGAGAAGCGAAAAGCAAAGGAGAAAAGGAAAGATATATAAACATCTGAATGCTGAGTTCCAAAGAATAGCAAGAAGAGATAAGAAAGCCTTCTTCAGCGATCAATGCAAAGAAATAGAGGAAAACAACAGAATGAGAAAGACTAGAGATCTCTTCAAGAAAATCAGAGATACCAAAGGAACATTTCATGCAAAGATGGGCTCGATAAAGGACAGAAATGGTATGGACCTAACAGAAGCAGAAGATATTAAGAAGAGGTGGCAAGAATACACAGAAGAACTGCATAAAAAAATTCTTCACAACCCAGATAATCATGATGGTGTGATCATTCACCTAGAGCCAGACATCCTGGAATGTGAAGTCAAGTGGGCCTTAGAAAGCATCACTACGAACAAAGCTAGTGGAGGTGATGGAATTCCAGTTGAGCTCTTTCAAATCCTGAAAGATAATGCTGTGAAAGTGCTGCACTCAATATGCCAGCACATTTGGAAAACTCAGCAGTGGCCACAGGTCTGGAAAAGGGTAGTTTTCATTCCAATCCCGAAGAAAGGCAATGCCAAAAAATGCTCAAACTACCACACAATTGCACTCATCTCACACGCTAGTAAAGTAATGCTGAAAATTCTCCAAGCCAGGCTTCAGCAATATGTGAACCGTGAACTTCCTGATGTTCAAGCTGGTTTTAGAAAAGGCAGAGGAACCAGAGATCAAATTGCCAACATCTGCTGGATCATGGAAAAAGCAAGAGAGTTCCAGGAAAGCATCTATTTCTGCTTTATTGACTATACAAAGCCTTTGACTGTGTGGATCACAATAAACTGTGGAAAATTCTGAAAGAGATGGGAATACCAGACCACCTGATCTGCCTCTTGAGAAATTTGTATGCAGGTCAGGAAGCAACAGTTAGAACTAGACATGGAACAACAGACTGGTTCCAAATAGGAAAAGGAGTACGTCAAGGCTGTATATTGTCACCCTGTTTATTTAACTTATATGCAGAGTACATCATGAGAAATGCTGGACTGGAAGAAACACAAGCTGGAATCAAGATTGCCGGGAGAAATATCAATAACCTCAGATATGCAGATGACACCACCCTTATGGCCGAAAGTGAAGAGGAACTAAAAAGCCTCTTGATGAAAGTGAAAGTGGAGAGTGAAAAAGTTGGCTTAAGAGCAAAAATAACAGAATGCAAACTTTAAACTAAAAGAAACAAATCCAATATGGAGTCAGATTTGTTCTTGCCTATCACATATACATGTGAGTGCACACAATATGTTGTATTCTTGTACACAGACACATTTACACATCTTACTGAACATGTTTTTCCATCTACCCATAGAACTGTGCTCCTGATAACAGTCCTGCAGTCTCTGTCAGGAATAAATCCAGCCATTAAGCTTCAATGAGTTACCTGCTGGCATTGTGTAAGGGCATGGAGCAGGATTAGTCACCTAATCTCCTCTCTTATCGGTGTTCTCTTCCAGCAGCAGACAACAGCACAGACTGTTCAGCAGGTGCCCAGAGCTCAGCTGGAGAGGACTCAGATCCCGCCCACTGATAGCAGAAGGAGGGCAGCAACCCGAGCTCTGTTCTCATCTCCCGCTGAGCTCAAGGAACTGCACAAAAGAGATCTCAGGGATCCTTGAAATGGTTACAGCAAGGTCAGGTTCTAATCCTGGCCCATTGTGGGGCTCCTGAGATAGGACAAGCCCTTTCCATTAGAGGGTCATTCACCTCCTCTAAACAATGCCAGCTCATCTCCAACTCAAAATGCTCCAGAACTCTTCATAAAGAACAAAGGTTGACATTCCAATTTCATATTCTGCTTTGCCATTTTCTTTCTGGTCTCTTAAAATTGGAGTGATTTTTGTGTGTGTATGTGTGTGTGTGTGAGCCTCTGGGCATTATGAAAAAAAGCAGAAATGACAAATCAGAGTTACAAGTAGTGTGACATTAATTTGCATTGAATAATTCATGCTATTAACCAAGAATGTGACAATGAACTATAATTATGTTATTCACAAAACAATGAATAGTTTGTTTTAAAAATATTAGATGAGGTCCCAAAATGAGGCACAAATTTAAAGCTGTAAAGTGAACCTTTCTTTTTTTTTAAAATAGCAATGTGATGGACATATTGCCTTGCTTACTGCTAAGTCTGAATTGAAGCCCTCAGTGAATGAGCTACCTAGCTATAAAGGTTACCTTATCCTGGTCTGAGATGGACCAGGATTTCACTACCTTGACCTGGGAGCTGATTTGAGGAAAGTCCTTGTGAAATGGCTTCCGGGTGACAATGACCTTCATTTTGAAGTGGTTTCATTCAGATTTAGCACGGCAGTGTCAGGGCAGGACCCATCTGCTTATGCTGAGGTCAGGCTGCTCCTCTCATTCTTTATTAAAATCCAAGTCCTCCTGGGAAGGGCTGCAGAAAATCAGTCACCTTCTACTGTGGATTAGTTCATCAGCCTTATTGAAATGTGGCTGTCACTTGAGAGAAGTTCTTCATGAAACAAACCCAGAGCACAAAACAATGGACAGTGAGGCTTGGCTCCATTGAGTGGGGAGAAAAACCCCATAGACTCAGGGGCCAAGATCTGGATTTTCATTCTTCCTAGACTAACTGTTAGCTCTGGAATGGTGATCAGACCGTTTTCCCTCTCTTTCTTCATGAGCGAAAGTAGATATAATATACTTCTCGTAGGATGGCAAGCCAATGAACCATTCCAGGTGTGAAGTTTACAAGAGAAATAGGCCTGTGCTCTCACAGTTAGAATAGGGAGGCAGATGAATGAGCGGTGAACTATTTACACTAAATGGTGGCACTTGTGATAAAGATACTAAAATCGAGTATTTGGATATGACTGGAAGTAGAGAAGCAACCTAACTGAGCATCAAGGAAATTTCTCTTTGAAGAAAGGACACTTGAGCCAAAGGAGAGAAGAAAGGGCCTTCCTATAAATATATATGGAATGAATGTTCTAGCAGAAAGAGCCACATGTGCAAAGGCTCGGAGCGGGTATGTATGTGGGTGGCGTGAGAAACTGCGAGGTGGCTGGGGTGGCTGGAGCACCATGAGTGAGGGGCAGCTTAGGGCTGGAGACCGGGGTGGAGCTGGCGTCCTATGGGGCCTCATCAGCCATGCTAAGGAATTTTTATTTTATTCTAAGTGACTGAGAAGCTGCTGGCATGTTTCTAATATACATAAAAGCATGTTTAATATAAAGAAAGTGTTTTGTAAACTCTAAAGTACAAAGGCAAAGTATTATTAGTATCATATGTGTGAATAACAACTTTCCATTGTAGTTAAAACGATTACATTGGCAGCTTGATCCTTTGGTTCCCTTAGGGAGAACTGGTAGTGCCAGGATCCTGAGCCACTAGATGTAAAAGGGTTCCAGGGTCACCTCTTTGCCCCCCCGCCCCACCCAGGTCATGGGGCTGCTCAGAGAGTGTGGTCTGCCCAGAGCTTGGGCACCAGCTCCAGGCAGGACACGGCCCTTCCTGCTGCCCTGGTTTCCTCGCCTGGGGGTGGGGAGGGGCAGAGGTGTGATTTGCTGGTCCTCACGCCTCACAGGAACACTGCTGGCTTCAGTGAACACCTAGAAAGTTCTCTGGCTTCTGGGTCATCACACTTGTGTTACCTCAGAAGGACAACTTGAATCTCCTTTGGGGAGTTTTTGCTCACGTTTCTTTTTTTCTGATTCCCTTCAACTATCTTCAGCTCCTTACAGGTATATTCTGAACTCACCATACATTTATCACAGTTTGTGAGTCTCCATTTTTTCTTTTAATGGACTGAAGAATGCCTGACTTCCCCATGTTACTGCCAGTTCCTTGAGTCAAGGACCGTGCTTGAGCATGCTTACTTTTGTAGTCCACCGG
>NW_011494901.1:1161869-1181759 GCF_000754665.1 Bison bison bison | reverse complement strand
GCTGGGGACTCTGCTGCTGCTGCTGCTAAGTCACTTCAGTTGTGTCCGACTCTATGCGACCCCATAGATGGCAGCCCACCAGGCTCCTCCGTCCATGGGATTTTCCTGGCAAGAGTACTGGAGTGGGGTGCCATTGCCTTCTCCGGTAGGCTGGATTAGGATGCAATAAAAAAACGACTCCTGATTTCAGTGATTTAAACTAAGAAAAGTTTATTTCTTGCTCAAGCGGCCCATCCACCACAGTTGGGCAGCGGCTCTGCTCAGCATAGTCATTGGCACCTAGGCTGAAGGATGAGTCTTCATTGTAGGGTGATTCTCAGCTCAGGGTTCAGGGTTCCCAGCAGGAGGGGTGGAGTCTTGAGACCAGGAAAAACTGCTGTGGACTAGAAGTCTGCTCATGTCTTACCAGCCAGGACCACTCACATGTCCATGCCAATCTTCAAAGGGCAGTGATGGGTAATGTCTCCCACACCCTGATATCCAGCGCCTATGTGTGGTCAGGCCACTCAAGATGGTTGTTCTCTTGCCGTTTGTGCATCTGCTCCAGCACGTCCTGGTTCACTCATGTGACCATCAAGTCCTTTTTATTAGCTTAATTAGTCCCTGGTCACTGATGAGCCTACCTGACGTCAGTCCCCCCATAAGCAATATATTAGCCCTGCCCCTTTCCCTCGAGACAGCTGCCATGTCCTGCCCACCATCTGCTGCACATGGTGGGGTATCTCTTCGGCACCCTTTGTCTAAGATCCCCCTGTTCAATAAACCACTGATGTCTCTGTCACTGTCTATGAGATCCTTCTTTGGTCTTGAGGCTGGGCAACTACAAGACTTGCCAGCCTTCAGGGTGCAGCCAACAGTCTAGCACCCAGGCACTCAGTAAATAATCTTGAAACTGTTGCAAAATGGTCTAAGTGAATCTGACTGACTGTGAATTTCTTTTAGGGGGCAAGTCAGGGAGGTGGGAACTGTAGATTCCCCACCCCTGACCTCACAGCTTCACTACTGGATTGCACAATATAATGAAAACAAGTCTCTGGCTGTATTTTGCTACATGAACATCATTTATTAGCAAATAAGGGAAAAAAATGTCACCTAACACAGACAAATATGAGAATCAGTTCCTATAACAAAAGCAGTGAAGTCTCCATTCTTTGTCCTTAATGTCCTGACAGGTACATTTCAGGACCAGCTCATTCCATTCTGGGTGCTACACACCACCCCGGACATTCAGCTGAGTTTCCAGGGGAAACAGAAACTGTGCTTAAAAAGGAAGTACTGGTCAGAGAGGACCATTGGCCTGTAAGAAGGCCCGCCCACCACGTTTCTTGAGTAATGCTCATTTCACTAAAGGAAAGTGACCCCTCATATCCTATTTTCTATACAACCAACCATTTGGTGCAGATTTAGACCAGAATATTTGAGGTGCCTGTGGAGCATGGATTCTTGATGAGCGTCCTTGAATATTAACTATCTTTCCCTGAGTATAGATACAGTTAACTCAGGTATAAATGTTAGACAAAAGTGTAATACATACACACCATGGAATGCTATTCTGGAATCAAAAGAAATGAATCTCAAAAACATCATTCTCAGTGAAAACAAGCCAGACCACTCCATTAATATGGGAGGTCCAGAAAAAAAAACTTGCTTTCTAGCAAGATAGAAAGCAAAATAGGTGTTGCCTGGGGTGGGCATGAGGGACCAGCAAGTATGCATGAGAGATAAGACTGGAGTGATGAAAATGTTCGAAAACTGGTTTATGTTGATGGGGCACACCTTTGGAGAGGTACTAGAACTTCACTGGATTGTGTACTTGGAATGAATGAATTACAAGGTATGTAAAATGCATCAGTAAAGTTATTTAAAAAGTAAAAATGATCAACTCACATATATATTCCTCGCATTGCTTACAGTGCACTTAAAATCAAGGTTTAAATGATGTAGCATAAAGAAATGAGGTTTTTCCCTAAAGAGTCATCAATACTTCCATCTACCTGTTTGCGCTTTTGAAAGAACAAATTCATTTCATTTGACACCAAAGGGGAATGGGATTCTCCTCAAAAAGCCTCCAGACACATTGGCTGGAAAACACAGTAATTTACAATGATAATTCACATGAGGCATTCCCTCCTCCTAAACACACATGCAATAGGGAAGAGGGTTAGGAAACAAAAACAAAAAAACTCTTGAAAGATCTTGGATTTGAAGTTTCTAATAACTTCTTTAGCCCTAGTTCACTCATCTGTGAAATGGGAATAATCTGAGCTCCTTACAAGTCATGGAATCTAGACTGTAGCTGCTCATGGCAGAGGTTGTTATGACTCAGCAACAGCATACATATTGTTTCTCCACAATGATGGAATCTGATCTTCAGCACATACTCTGGGCTACACAGAAGAGATACAACGTGCTCCTCAAACTGGAGAAGATTGTGCTAAAATGCAGTCTTTTACCAGACATCCCCAGTGATGCTGTGGGGACACGGCCACACCTAAAGCTGCAAAAACTAGCCATCTTCACTTGGTGAGGACTTCAAATCTATCACTGCTGACTTCTCTCGGAGCTGGTCAAACGTCAGAATTACTGGGGAAGCACAGACACCTCCCTTTGCCAAAAAAAGCCTCCCAAATCAGTTACCTCAGGGGTAGGGCCCTACCTCTGCATAGGGTAGGATGAAATCTCAGATTTCAAAGCTTCTGCGGAGCTGGAGAATCACTGGTTAAGAGAAGAACCTTGCAGAGGAAACACATTCAATTAGGAGGCAGGAAATCTGGCTTCTAATCCCTCCTCCGCCACTGTGTGCATTTGGTGGGGTCGTTTCCCCTTTCTGGGCCTCAGTTTCCCCATCTGCACAGAATAAGGTGATGGAAGGGTGGTTATGCCCCCCTCCCATGCTGCTTTTCTGTTCTCCGACTCCTTGAACACCAGCTTTCTTGGCCTGCGCCTCATTTCCAACTGGCCGTGGCATTTCTGTGACTCAGGGGGCAGGCCCGGCAGTTGGGGCGGGGGCGGGGGGCGGGGGGCGGGGAAGGAGGGGCAGGTTGCCAGCTTTTCCGCCCCGATGCTGCCACTGGAGCCGGGTGCTCAGCTCGAGCTATTGTCCTCATGGGAGGTCTTAGCTGGGGAGGCCGCCAGCCCGACTGCTCAGGCGCCAGGGCTGTTTCATTATTTCATCAAAGTTCATTATGCTGGGGAGGAGACCAGTAATAAAACATGATTACAAGTGTCTCCAATGAGCACGTAAAGGCATAATTCGGGGTGTACATTCTGCTGCATCCCTGTTTGTGGTCACATAACGCACGGAGGCTTGCACCTCTGATATATGCCAGTCTTCGTGTTAACTGAAGTGAAAAAAACGCCCGGAGAACTTGATTCAATTTGTCTCGGGGACTGAGCTGGTGGTTTCCTATGGAGGCCTGATGTAAAAATACACAGTTAATTGCGTGTGTAAAAGGCAGGTACAGTGACACAGAGGACACAGAGGGACCGAGCTGCAGCCAAGTGTATCAGATGTACTGATACACAGCTGCAGCCAAGTGTATCAGCAAAACGCTTTTGGAGAAGTGGTCTTTCTTCCTTCTTCTTCTTCCCTCCTTCCTTCCTTTCCTATTACTGCCGCCTCCCCACCCCCATCTCTCTTCATCGTGAAATAGCGGCTGGTGCTGAGTCCTGGGAAGGTAGCAGATGATACTTTCTGTGCCAGAGCTAACAAATAAAGGACCGTGTGCCTTGCCCCTTGTCTTCTGGGTCAGCCTCCTCATCTGAGGATAAGATCAAGATTGACAGGTGGGTGTGCCCCGTGGCTCAGGACGTGGGTTGGAGACCAAGAAGGCAGAAAAGAGCCAGGAGGTGCCCTTGTGTATGTTGGGTAGAATTTGCCTGGGCTGTGGCTGTGATGGCCCAGACATGTCACATCTCTCCCTGGGTCTCACTCTTAGCCCCTGAGGGCTGCCCCTGACCAGGGATGCTCTGCCTTCACTCCTGACACCCTGGGTGCCCTGAGGCCAGGACATTCTCTGTGGGCCACCGTTGCCAGTCCCTATAAAATGAAAGGGTTGGGGGACTTACCTGGAAGTCCAGTGACCTTTCAAAGCAGGGGATGCAAGTTCAATCCCTGGTAGGGGACCTAAGATCTCACATGCCTCTCAGTCAAAAAACAAAACATGAAACAGAAGCAATATTATAAAATTTAATAAAGGCTTTAAAAAAGTCTTAATTTAAAAAAGAATTGGAAAGGTTGGGCTAGGCAGCACCATCTGTACGGAGATTCCTTAAATAACTAGGAATAGAACTACCATATGATCCAACAATCTCACTACTTGGATTATAGCTAGCTAAGTCATTTCAGTCATGTACAGCTCTTTGTGACCCTATAGACCATAGCCCACCAGTCTCCTCTGTCCATGGGATTCTCCAGGCAAGAATACTGGAGTGGGTTGCCATTTGGATCGAACCCACATCTCTTACATCTCCTGCATTGTCAGGTGGGTTCTTTACCACTAGCACTACCTGGGAAACCCATTGGGTATATACCTTGAGAAAATCATAACTGAAAGAGATGCACGTACCCCAAAGTTCACTGCAGCACTTTTTACAATCACTAGGACATGGAAGCAACCTAGATGCACATTGACAAATGAATGGATACAGAAATTGTGGTGCATATATACAATGGAATATTACTCAGCTATAAAAAAGAATACATTTGAGTCAGTCCTAATGAGGTGGATGAATCTAGAGCCTATTATACAGAGTTAGTAAGTCAGAAGGAGAAAGACAAATATTGTATGGAGAAGACTCTTGAGAGTCCCTTGAACTGCAAGGAGATCCAACCAGTCCATTCTAAAGGCGATCAGACCTGGGTGTTCTTTGGAAGGAATGATGCTAACGCTGAAACTCCAGTACTTTGGCCACCTCATGCGAAGAGTTGACTCATTGGAAAAGACTGATGCTGGGAGGGATTGGCGGCAGGAGGAGAAGGGGACGACAGAGGATGAGATGGCTTGATGGCATCACCAACTCGATGGACGTGAGTTTGAGTGAACTCCGGGAGTTGGTGATGGATAGGGAGGCCTGGCGTGCTGCAATTCATGGGGTCGCAAAGAGTCGGACACAACTGAGTGACTGAACTGAACTGAACTGAACTGAACACATACATATGGAATCTAAAAAGATGGAACTGATGAACCTATTTGCCGGGCAGCAATGGAAATGCAGACAAATATAACAGTCTTGTGGACACAGTGGGGGAAGGAGAGCGTGGGACAAATTGCGAGGACAGCATGGAAACTTAAACATTACCATATGTAAAAGAGATAGCCAGTGGGAATTTGCTATGTGACTCAGGGAGCTCAGTCCAGGGAGAGGGATCTAGGAGAGGGGTTCAGCGGGGAGGGGACATATGTGTACCTGTCGTTGATTCATGCTGATGTATGGCAGAAACCAACACAATATTATAAAGCAACTATCCTCTAATTAGAAAAAAAAAAGAAGAATCATCTGAGAAACTTGTTACAAACGAACTTCCTCAGTCTTACACATAGGATAGAGGATCAGAATCTCCCCTGCAGAGGCCAGGGAATCAGTATTCAATAAATTTTCCTGGCAATCTGAGACAATTTCAGAAATGTTTTAAATTTATTTTATTGGTCCATTTTTGGCTGTGCTGGGCCTTCATTGCTTTGCACGGGCTTTCGCTAGCTGTGGCGAGTGGGAATTACTCATCGCCGTGTCCAGGTTTCTCACTGCCGCGGCTTCCCGTGCGGTGGAGCACAGGGTCCCGGTGTGCAGGGGCAGACTCAGTAGTTGTGGTGCACGGGCTTAGTTGCGCTGCAGCATATGGAATCTTTCCGGACCAGAGATCAAACCCATGTCCCCTGCGTTGGCAGGAGTCGTCTTACCTACTGCACCACCAGGGAAGTCCCCTGAGGTATATTTAACTCAAATGTTTTGGGTATGTAAGGCACATCATTGAATCACCAATAATTGACATGGTATAAATGGGTGGTAAGAAAGAGTTTCTATCCACTGTGTGCCCTAGTCACTTGGTTCCTGCTCCTAATCCCAAGCAAAGTTAATGGCTCCCTGTGTGTGTACATGTATGCATTCTTCCAGAGAAACCTGTGATGTACAAGCCGCTATGTGTATAAGTTACATTCTTTATCATCTCCTCTCTTTTTATATACATGATTTTTTAAAATATAAATGATAACATACTATATATGCTGTTCTGTATCTTCCCTTTTTTTTTTTTTACATTTAATACATCTTGGAGATCTTTTTATATCTGTTAATAAAGGTGGTGATGTGCTGAAGTCAACAGGAATGGATCTCTTGTCAAGCCCAATTTCAAAAACCTCTTGTCAATAGAAGCTTGAAATTGGCCATGGTGGTATTTACCCCATGGGTAAATGCTACAATCTGGCTACCCACCCCAGCTCCACTTTAAGTTGGAGAACTGGTTGTTACACATTTACCAGCACACACTGGATAAGTTCCTCCCTCTTTTCTTTTTTTAATGGCTGTATAGTAATCTACTATATAGATGAACTATAGTGTATTTAATCAATCCCCTGTTGATGGTTGATGGTTAGGTTCCTTCTGACCTGCCAACGCAAGCAATGCTGAAAGAAATAGCATACACATTGTCTCACACACATACATGATTTGACATTTGCAGTCACAGTCTGTACCTTTGTCACTTGGGTAGGCATTGCCACATTGCCTCTGAGAGGCTATGTGCACACCGCCAACCATAGGTGAGAGCAATGCTCTCCTCATACCCTCCACGTAACCACCTTTACATGTCTCCATCTCAGCTTCATGCACATTTCTTCAGGATGAAAGAAGGCTGAGCATCTGTTCACATATTTAAAAGGAGCCGTTTGTCGCTCCTTTTCCGTGCCCCTTTGAGCATTTTGATCAGGGAAATTTGGAAAGACCAGCCTAGTCTAATCTTTTCTCATACGTGGGGACCTGAAGGCATAGAGTTGACCAAGATCCCACAATGAGCACTGGCAACAAAGGGATTAAAGTTAGGAGTTACGGTCACTTGTAACCTAACAGGGCATACACAATAAATGTCAACATTCCAATGGACACGCATGTGATTACAAATTGTGTCAAGTTAATGAAACAACCAGAGGTGCCTACTGGTGGCCCACAGGCTACACCTGACCTACTGACATTGTCTATTTTGACTTGCACAGTTTCGTCACTGTCGTTTTAATTATAACTTAAAATAGTTGTCAGACTTCAGAAGAGAAAGATTTGGCATAGGAATTCTTGTTCATGGTTTCTCTTGGGAAAAAGAAAGCAACCAGAAGCTCTAGCACCACTGGACTGAATACTCTGGTGACAGAGACTACCGGCACAGGCTGTGGGTGGCATCTGCCTCTGTGGTGGGCACACAGTTCATCCCGGTGCTCACTGCTCCTCAGGGGTCCCTGTGCTGCCCCCACGTGTCATCTGTCACGTATGATCACACCTGTGCCATCTTTTTCTTATAACAAAGAAGGAAGCGAAATAGTTCTTATAATACATATCCCTGTCAACACAAGCCCTCTGAAGACGGCTGCAGATTTAAAGATAAATCTTAAGAGCATCTTTTAAAGCAAAGAACATGTTGAAAAGAACAAACAAATGAATGAATGAATGAAATGAGCCTCTATATGGATCATATGGAGAAAGTGAAACTATGGTAATAAAAGAAGAGAAGTGAAAGGCAAAGGAGAAAAGGAAAGATATACCCATCTAAATGCAGAGTTCCAAAGAATAGCAAGTAGAGATTAGAGGACCTTCCTAAATGATCAATGCAAAGAAATAGAGGAAAACAATAGAATGGGAAAAACTAGAGATCTCTTCGAGAAAATCAGAGTATCAAGGGGGTCCATGGGGCTGCAGAGTTGGACACAACTGAGCGACTAAGCACAGCACAGCACAGCATGGGGCTGTTAGAAGGTGGAGAAGAAAGTAAGGAGGATGAGGACCCCTCAGAGCATGGCTAGGTGCCTTTCCTCACACTGGGTAGGCAGATGGCACGGCCCACTGTGGCTGTGGGAGCTCAGGACTGCTTTAGCCTTCCCAGAAAGTCAGGGACAGTGATAGCCACCATTCATTAAGCAACCAGTGTATGCCAGATACTGTGCTAAGTTTCACTTCAGCCTACTGATCTAGGCTTTATTTTTAGCCCCGTTTTCTAGATAAAGAAAAAGAGGCTCTGGGAGGCAAGGTGCCTGCCCAAGGCCTCACTGCTGGGGAGTGTGTGCTGGGCGCGATGGAACACAGCTGGGGCGTGAAGCAAACACTCCCAATCATCTTGTTTCCTGGCAGAAGTAACATACTCATGGTCCTCATGCCAAATCATGTATTTGCTTGATAATTTGCTATGAATTGCTTCCTGACACTTAAAAATCGGAAGACTTCACATAAAAGTGGGAGGGCCTGGCATCACTGAACGTATAATCTTGTGTGGCAGTAACAACCAAGTGAGAGAAACCCACACCCCCGGGGACTACAGTCCCTGCTATGCGTTTCTGTCTTATCCCCTGCTTCCTAATTTACTTTTCTACCCAACATGATGAAAACTTTCAGCAATACAGAAAAGTTCTAAAACAGCAGGGTGAACACCCAACACCTAGATTCCACCGTAACACTCTACTTGCTTGATCACTTATCTTCCCATCTATCCATCCTTCTGTCCATCTGTGAATCCATTTTCTTCTTCTTCTTTTTTTTAATGTATTTATTTAGTTTGGGCTATTCTGGGTATTCATGGCTTTGTGGGTTTTCCCTAGGTGCTGTGACCGGGGCTCTTCTCTAGTTGCGGCATGTGGGCTTGTCACGGTGGTGGCTTCTCTCGTTGCAGACTGTGGGCTCTAGGGCACGCAGGCTTCAGTAGCTGTGGCTAATGGACTCTAGAGCACAGGCGCAATAGTTGTGGTGCACAAGCTTAGCTGTTCCGTGGCATATGGGAATCTTCCAGATCAGGGATCAAACCGGTGTCTCCTGCTTTGGCAGGCGGATTCTTTACCACGGAGTCACCAGGGAAGCCCCACTTTCTTTCCGATACATTTCAAAGTCAGCTGCAGACATCAGTACACTCCAACTCTAAAGGCTTTACTGTGTATATCATCAATTAGAGTTCAATGTTTGTTTATGGTCCCTTTTGTTGAGATAAGGTTTATGCACTGGAGAAGGAAATGGCAACCCTCTCCAGTGTTCTTGCCTGGAGAATCCCAGGGACGGGGGAGCCTGGTGGGCTGCCGTCTATGGGGTCGCACAGAGTCGGACACGACTGAAGTGACTTAGCAGCAGCATAGAGTGAAGTGCACAGATCTTAAGTGAACTATGCTATATGTTGAAAATTGCATGCAGCTATGAACTCAAACCCCTACAAGAAACAGAACACCTATCTCCCCTCATGGCCCTTCCCAGCCAATCCCATCATTATCTCCTGCTTCATTTTTGAATGTTATCAGTGTTGCTGGCTCAGTTGTGTCCAACTCTTTGTGACCCCAAAGACTGTAGCTCACCAGGCTCCATGGAATTCTCCAGACAAGAATACTGGAGTGGGTTGCCATTTCCTTCTCCAAGGGTTCTTCCTGACCCAGGGATCGAACCTGGGTCTTCTGCATTGCAGGCGGATTCTTTGCCATCTGAGCCCACTGGTAACAAATCTGACACCTCTAAACCTGAGAAGTTGTGTCTGACAAGATGTGCCGTGTGCCAGTAGAACAGAATATCACCAGCCTGTACGCAATTCAGTTTGGAGATCACAGCAAACAGAAACAGGAAACAGCCTCAGGGCTGAAATGGGGCGACTGAGTTCAGGCCAACCTCCCTTGCCTCCTGGACCAAACCTCACTAAGCAGAGCCCACCTCTGCAGCTCCCTGACACTACAGATACCATCACACCTCTTTATGCAACACCTTTGCACATACACTGCCCTCTGCCTGCATGTCCCTCAACCTGGCCAACTCCCACCCTTTCGAAAGTTAATTTGAATGACATCCTGACACAGTGAAAGCAAGAAAAGAGTAAATCTGACCTGCAGATGACACATAATCAATGTTTATCTTTTAATGAATTAATGAATAATCAGATAGAGCTGCTTTATGTCCCAACACTTAACTCAGTGCTTGACACATAGTGGATAGTTAATAAATGTGTGTTGGATAGATATTTAGCCATGACCCTCTGTTAACATAATTGTGGCAGAGTTATCAAAGCTGAAGAGTTGCGTAACATATCCATCTTTTTTTTTTTTTCTTTGCTGTCAAGTCCTTGATTTCTAGAATCATATAAAGGATGTAGACTTGAACTGGTATTCCAAAGACCTAGCTTTGAGTCCCAGGTCTGACTGCCTTGCTCTCTGCAAGCTTGGGCAAGCCACTTAACCTCTCTGAGACCTTAGCTTTTTCATCTGCAAAATGGGGACAATTATGATGACCAGCAAAGAGGAAAATAAAAAGACTGATGAAATCACTTTCCCAAGATATAATTTCCCTCCTTCATAGACAGATCACTCAAAGAGGTACCTCTTTGCCACAGCAGTCACTGCTTAGTTACATGAACCTCAGATGGGAATAAGATGATGTGGGCCTGAAATCCTGACTCAGCTCTGAACCCTCGAGCTTTATCTTAGGAGCCTTGACATCCTTGTTAGCAAACAAGGTTCAGTGATCCTTTCTTAACAGAGTTAACACAGAAATGAATTTTTTTTTTTGAAAACACAGTGTAAATTGGCATATAAGTTGCTGTAAGGGGTCATTATAATAGCTATGAGTCCCCTACACAACTCTGCCCTAGTTCAAGCTGGCATTGTCTCCTCTGGATTCCTGACTATTCTTCTACACCCCCTCCACCCCCGCCACTTTGTCCCCTTCTAATCCAACCTCCCCATCTCAGCCAAAAGGATCTGATTATGTCACGTCCAGCTTAAAATCCTTCAGAAGCTTCTGTGGCCTTCAGGAAAGCATCTAACTCCATACTGTGTCTTAAAAGGCTGTCACAGTTCTTACTGACCTGCCTCCCCACCTGTCCAGTTCTTACTAAGCCTCCTTGCTCACCAGCTCCCCACCGGCCCTAGGGAAGAGCTTGCCCTCAGTTGCCTCGAGCATCTGCACATGGGCTTCTGTGTGTGTTCAATACTCTCTCTCCCTCCCTGAGCACAGGGACTGTGGCTTGTGACTACTATCTCCCCCAGAAACTGACACTGAGTCTGGAGTGTAGGAAACAGTCAATAAACATCCATTCAGGGCATGAATCTCTCATTTAGCACTCATAGGGTGGCAGGCCCAGTGTGTAGGGAGTTCACACACATGATTTCAATGCATAGATATCCCCACTGTCCTCTCTCTCTCCCACTGTGACTCACTACGTTACAGTGTATGCGTGCACGTGTGAGTTGCTTCAGTTGTGTCTGACTCTTTGTGACCCCCACGGACTGTAGCCCGAGCGCGGGGCTCCTCTGTCCATGGGATTCTCCAGGCAAGAATACTGGAGTGGGTTGCCATGCCTTCCTCCAGGGATTCTTCCTGACCCAGGGATCGAACCCATATCTCTTTGGTCTTCTGTACTGGCATGCGGGTTCTTTGCCACTAGCGCCACCTGGGAAGCCCGCACCACAGTAAATAGGTACAGAAATAGACAAATTATTTTGGGTTTTAGGGGCTTTACTGATGGCTCAGATGGTAAAGGCTCTGCCTGCAATCGGGGAGACCCAGGTTCGATTCCTGGATTCGGAAGATCCCCTGGAGAAGGAAATGGCAACCCACTCCAATATTCTTGCCTGGAGAATCCCACAGACAGAGGAGCCTGGTGGTCTATGGTCCATGGGGTCACAAACAGTCAGACACGCCTGAGCAGCTAACGCTCTCACTTTCGTTTTCGGTCTTAGGAAGCACAGCCTTTTGCATTTCATTTTACAGAAGGTCTGCTGCTGCTGCTGTTGAGTCACTAAGTCGTGTCTGACTCTTCGCAGCCCCATGGACTGTAGCCTGCCAGGCTCCTCTGTCCATGGGATTTCCCAGGGGGAAAAAAATACTCAAGTGGGTTATTATTTTCTCTTCCAGGGGATCTTCTTGAACCAGAGATTGAAACTGCATCTCCTGCATTGGAAGGTGGGTTCTTTACCACTTGGGAAACTTGAGAAACCCTGGGGCATAAACACATGCACCTTCTTTTTTTTTTCCCTTTGGGAGCAGGACTGCAACTCAGATCTAAGGTATCTCCATCCATCCCGTGTCACATGTCTAGCAGCAATCTATCAGTAAAGCCTCTGATCAGGAGGAGAGCCTCTAAACCCTGCTGACTGATTCAATGACGGCAGTTCCCAATCTCATGGCTTTCCTCCTTTGCCAGGGAATTTATAAGCTATCTGTACCTAAATGATGAATATATACATGAATTACATTCATCATGTCAATGTTTTAGTGGGTCAGTGAGCATAATTTTTAAAATATTTGTTTTTCTTCCTTCTTTATAGAGGGTTGATCATCCCACAGCACTGATCCAAGCCACCTGGGGAAGGGAAGGTTGGTAACCTGAGAATGGAAACCAACATCAGACATGCACTCAAATTCCAGTCCCACCATTTACTGCCCATGTGATCTTGAGCAAGTTATTTTACCTCTCTGAGCTTCAGTTTCCTTATCTACAAAACAGGGTGAATCTTGACCTCAGGGGTTGTGTGGATGGTGGATGGAACGAAGATGCCAAGTGTCTGACATGGCCAGGAGTAGGTACCAGGCACCAGGACGGCACCTGATGACTTCTGGCAGGTATGATTTTTTTTTTTGCAAGGGCCAAGTCTGATGGGTCATTGTGGCTGCTGGGAGCATTCCTGGACCACATTTGGACCCAGGAGGAAGGAGGGCTGTGATCGCTCTGTCAAGGGGGAGGGGGAGGATGAGCAAAATGCCAAGTTCATATTGTCCCAGATAAGGTATTTGCTGGTGGATGCTCATGTATGGGTTTCAGGTGGCTTGGCAGGAATCTCATGGCTGCTGCCTCCTTTAGCACTGGTATTCTGTATCCCATCCCAGGCACAGGGCCTGGGGTTGGGGGGCACTGCTTGGCAGGCACTCTTAGAGCTGAAGAACATTTTGAGAAGAGGGTGAAGAAGTATAGGTCAACTAAACATCTTTCATAACTGTCTTCCCACCTTGAGTTCAGCAAACTTTTGAGTGCTTTTTCTCCTAATCTCCCCTATTTGCCACTACCATTATGAGCCACTGATTCAGAGATGGCATCTCAGTGTTTCTGATTCATTTATAGTTGGGTCAACAAAACGTTCCTTGGTTTGTGGGGGGGGCAGGGGGAGACCTCCCAGGAAGTTATATAAGCTTCCTCATGGAACTGAGAATCCTTGTTCCGGCCAAGTTTAAGTAAATCAGCTGGAGCTGTGCTTTGATTCTAAAGATAGAGCAAGGAGGGGGTGGGGGGATTCCCTTCCCACTCCCCAGTCATCCTTTCTGGTCTTAATTACACAAATCCCACCCTCCGGAGACAGAAATCTTAATGAATAGTAACCTAAGGAGGACTGTGATCTATATACCAATGTGTCTTATCTCAGTAATTTCAGAAGGGAAGTGAAAAAAAAAAAGAGAGAGAGAGATGGATCCTTGAACAACTATTTGTCTAATAAACAGCCCCCTCCCAGCTCCCTTCATTCCTGCAAAGAAAGCTCTGTTGTAGCTAATCCATCTTGGCTCCACTCAGAGTATATTATCATTTTTATCGGCCTCATAAATCGCCTTTCCAGATTACACAAAAATATACATTGCCCCACTATAATTATCCCAGGCCCCCGCCTTCTCCTTTTTCATTTTGATCCCAGGTAAACCCCATCATTACCCGAATCAGTGTGGCTTCCCCAAACGTCAAGATTAAAACGGACTGTGGAGACTTATGCAAGACTGAGTCAGCCGAGCAATTTGAACCAATAAATATCAAAGTCGTGTCTAAGCAGAGAACAATTCATTTGATACCACATCTGTCAACAGGCCTGTGGAGGATTTTCCTTTCCAGGGCTCCACCCTGGCGGCCTTGCTGGCTCTTCTTCCTGATATGATGAAGAGGCAGGATTTGGCCTCACAGGAGGATGGGCGCCCCCTCCTCCCCGCCCAGGAAAGCACGTGGTGCCTGAGTGGGCGGGGCGTGGGGGGAGGCGTTCTGCAGCTGAGCTGCCCTCCGCCCGCCCACTATTTAAACGGCCTGCTCTAATGCCTTAGCTGGGCAAGCGCACTCTGCAATTAGCAATTCCTTTTTATTGGTTGATGTGGGCCTCTAGCCAAGAGGAGTCGGGATTGAATCAATATTCCTTTTATTATGTCATGGTAGGCAAATGAATTATGAAAACAAAAGCTCAATATGAAGCTGCCAATGCTAATTACTGGGTAGGATGCGAAGGCACAATCAACAAAGAGTGTTCTGTCCAGGAGGGAGTTTGGGAGCTGCCCTGCTGCTGGGTCTGGGGTCTGCAGGGCCCAACTGTCCCTCTCCCCCCAAGCCCAGAGCTCCCAGAAAGAAGTTGGAAGGATCTAGCCCAGTCCCCCTAACTGAGCCATCTTGGATGCCAGTTTAAAACCAACTCAGTACAATTCATTTATTGAGTCCCTACTGGGTGCCAGGCCTTGTGCTCTTCACATACCACCATGTCTCCCTTTAGTGCTGTCTCTAGAGTCTAGTGGTGAAGAAGGTGTGTCTTTAAAATCAGACACACCTGGCTTCAAACCTCAAGTCAGATGCTGTTTACTGTGGAAATTTGGCTTCTCTGACCCTTGGTTTCCTCATCTGTAAAATGAAGACAATGAGTGATGCAGAGTTCAAGGAGGATTGACTGAGAACGTATATGCCAAATATTGCATGAAGTAGACAATAAATTGGAGAAGGCAATGGCACCCCACTCCAGTACTCTTGCCTGGAAAATCCCAGGGACAGAGGAGCCTGGTGGGCTGCAGTCCATGGGGTCGCTAAGAGTCAGACACGACTGAGTGACTTCACTTTCACTTTTCACTTTCATGCATTGGAGAAGGAAATGGCACCCCACTCCAGTGTTCTTGCCTGGAGAATCCCAGGGACAGGGGAGCCTGGTGGGCTGCCGTCTATGGGGTTGCACAGAGTCAGACACGGCTGAAGCGACTTAGCAGTAGCAGCAGCAGGCAATAAATGTGAACCATAAACTAATCCATAGATGTCAGCTCTTCTCCCCCTCCTCTTCTGCCCCCATCTTCTCCTCCTCCTCCACCTCTTCTATCTTTGTCTTATTATGATTACACTCATCACCACCATCACCATCCTTTGAGCATCACTAGCATCCAGAGCAGGACTCATAAACACTGTCAGTCAGTTGCATGATGAGGGAGTGGGAAGCAAGAAGGGAGGAAACCAGTCTTGATATATGGAGGGGATAAAGGAAAATTCACATCAACATCTTGAACTCCACAGTTGACAGCCTAACAGAGAAAGACTTACATCAATTAATTAATTCTAACAGAAAATGGAGAGAAGGGCAACCACATTGTCATGGAGAACACCACCTCCACCTGCCTCCCTGCATCTGTCTTCTGGAACCAAGCGGGAAGAATCAAACTCCTTGCTTTGTGAGAAAGTCCTTGCCTTCTCCTGGCATGGAGGGTGAGTTGACATCTGCAAGGCCAGCTTGTGCAGGTGGCTGGAGACAGGGTCATCAGGGAGGGATGGCGTGGGCTGGGAATAAACAGCCACACACCTGCCCTGTGCAAAGACTGACGCACACACGTCCTCGCATGACCTTCTCAATGGTTTCTGCAGGTTTTCTCTGTCACATGTTACAGAGACGTAAAGCAATACCCGAGTCCTGTGAGTTCTCACTTGGTCACGTGAAGCTTCAGCTTCCTGTCTAGATGATGGGAATGGCACGTGTGCGCAACCATACATCTGATGTCGCTGTTGTTTAGTTGCTAAGTTGTGTCCTATTTGCGACACCATGGACTGCCTGCAGCATGCCAGGCTCCTCTGTTGTCCACTGTCTCTTGGCGTTTGCTCAAATCCATGTCCTTTGAGTTGGTGATGCTCTCCTACCATCTCATCCTTTGCTGCCCCCTACTCCTCTAAGTCTTCCCCAGCATCAGGGTCTTTTCCAGTGAGTTGGCTCTTCAAATCAGGTGGCCAAAGTATTGCCTTCTAAGCATTGACCCGGGTTTGATTCATGGCCAATGCAGCGGGCTGACCTTTGGGGGCTTCCCTGATAGCTCAGCTGGTAAAGAATCCACCTGCAATGTGGGAGACCTGGGTTGGGAGACCTGGTCTTCCCTTGGTTGGGAAAATCCCCTGGAGAAGGGAAAGGCTACCTACTCCAGTATTCTGACCTGGAGAATTCCATGGATTGTATAGTCCATGTGGTAGCAAACAGTTGGACATGACTGAGCGACTTTCACCTTCACTTTTCACTTTCAAAGTATTGGAGCTTCAACAACAGACCTTCCAATGAATATTCAGGGTTGATTTTGTTCAGAATTGACTGGTTTGATCTCCTTGCAGTCCAAGGGATCATTTGGGATAATGAAGTTTTTGAAATGGAGAGTGGAGAAGACTGTACAACATTGTGGATGTACTTAATGCCACTGAATCGTACAATTAAAGTGGCTAATACACACACACACACACACACACGCACACACACACTGTATTACTGAATATATAGTGGCACTAGTTATAACCCACCTGCCAGTGTAGGAGACACAGGTTCGATCCCTGGGTCAGGAAGATCCCTTGGAGGAGGGCACGGCAACCCACTCCAGTATTCTTGCCTGGAAAACCCCACGGACAGAGAAGCCTGGCAGGCGACAGTCCATAAGGTCACAAAGAGTCAAACACAACTGAAGTGACTGAGCACACACGCAGATGTGTAAACAGAACCATTTTTGCTGTATACCTGAAACTAACATAACATTGTAAGTCAACTATCCTTTAATAAATAGTTATTTGTTTTTGAAAAAAGGTGCTATGCATTTTACCACAATAAGCAAATAATGGCCACCTCTTAACTGCCCTGAGCCTCAGTCTTCTCGCCTATGAAATGGGAGTCAGAACAGGTGCCTTGTCTTTTGTGAGGTTCAGTGAGATGGTGTTGGGGGAGGACCCTGGACATATCAGTGGATACAAACAGGTCAGGCACTGATGTCTTGCTTCGGCCCAGCAGGGCATTCCAGGCACACTTGAGGCCACGTCTTTGCCAAGTGAGAGCCAGCTGCTGATTAAGACACCTGAGAACAGCATGGATATGTTCTGTTGGATCTTGTATTTCTCATTTCCTAGAAGAGCTTTTCTGAAACGGTTTACCCTGAAACAGTTATAGGAGCAAGTCCCTCTTGTTAAGAGTACACCGAATTTGGGGGATCATTAGCGTTTAAAGGCTCTGAGAAATCTTGTAATTTACAAAGCACATGTACTGGAGCTAAACTGAAGATTTTCAAAATGTCTTTGAGCATGAGTCCCTTTTTTCTAGGTAAATTCACAGACTACTTTTAGGAAAATGCTTGTCTGAAGCATTCAAAGGCGAAACATCAAGCAGGCCTGATAGTAAAGACACAAAGCCACGGTTCTGTGACTTCTTGCCTTTCATCCACTGCATCAATCTACGCTTACTGAAGTCCCCCTTAAAACTCATGTGTTCTCTCTCTTCATTTCCTCATGCGTTCAGCAGAACTTCACTGCATAGCCACCTACACAGTGTAGATACCAGGAAACAGGCATGAGCCCCCAGGGCCCAGCCATCAGGGCACTCACAGCCTGGGAGAACAGAGAAAGAGCAGGCTAACTCTGTTCTGAATTTCAGGATAAAAGCACCTCCTTTCGAGCCTGGCAAACCTGGAGCTGTGAGCGCCTAGGGGAGAGGGTGTCTGAAATGAGCGCCGAGATTCCTTTACCTCCACTCCACCACCAGCCAGAGCAGAGATATCCATGGAGAGATGGAGCCATTTCTTCACTCTACCGGGGCCAAAGGATGTGGAGCCTCTGGGTGGATTTTCTAGGTGTTTAAGAGAAGAGCCTTCAATCTGGTCACTCTCTGTTCAGTTTGTTTAACTTAGAATCTTTAAGAAATGAGCAAAAAAAAAAAGAGGGGGTATGTGTATATGTTGGAGAAGGGAATGGCAACCCACTCCAGTATTCTTGCCTGGAGAATTCCACGGACAGGGGAGCCTTGGGGGGGCTATAGTCCATGGGGTTGCTGAGAGTCGGACACGACTGAGCAACTAACACACACACATATGTATATGTATAATGGATTCAGTTCGTGGTACAGTAGAAACTTACACCACATTGTAAAGCAGCTATACTCCAATTAATTAAAAAAAAAAAGAGACGAGCCACCAGTAAGAAAAGGGCCCCATGTTAAATTCTGGACTTGGGTTTTTTCACGACTGGGCCCTCTGACATCTCTGGGCACACCCACCAGCTCTGGCAGTTGTCTGGCGTCTGCCAGTACCCCTCAGTCATCCTAGTTCCTATAGGTATCTTAACTGATTGGTGCTTCATTAGTACATTTCTCTCTGGATCTTATAAACATGTGAGTTTATAATCCCTATTAAAGACACTGTATGGTTCCCTTTCCCTCCCCCTTTATTAATATTTGATATTGATTTAAAATATAAACCATATATATGTGTATGTATATATATATATATCCTTGTTGGTTTTTTTCCTGTTAAATTAAAAAATTTAATACACATTTATGATGAACATGTAGAGATTCATTCATCCCAATTTCTGTGGTTTTTCTTGACCAAAATTATCCTTTTTTTTAATATGTATTTCTCCTGACTTCTTTTTCCCTGGCCTGCAACACGGCCAATTATTTTAAAAACAACCAGTTACTGTTACCAAATGCCTTTGGAAAACTGATGATAACATTTACCAAAAGTTTTCTGTGGGTGACACACCTCTCCTGTGTTCTGAACAATCAGCTATAACTGGGAACCAGAAATTTTCAAAATAGCTGTTTCACTGACTCTGTCCTTGCTTTTTCACTGGTTGGTGTTTGTAGATCTTCTGACAGCTGGAGGTGCAGCTGGGGTTATTTCTGCTGTGCCTGGCAAGATTGAGGTGGGGGCGGGAGAGGGACAAGGAAGACAGGGACAGTCTGTGCCCCACCCACTACGTGTCAGGCGCGGTGCAGGCGTTCTTGCCGCCCCGAGGGCCTCCTTCCTTTTCTGAGCACCCGTTTCCTCATCCCAACTGTGGGGATAGAAAGGATTGTAACATGGCCTGTTGGTCTCTGAGAGAGCATCTTGTCCAACTGGCATTGTATTGGATTGTCCAATTGGAAACTGCAGCACAGAGAGGTTATGAGACTTCTCCCAGGTCACACAGCAATGGAACAGGACCTATGACTCTGTTCACCTAACCCTCCAGGCATTGTTCCTTCCCTTACACTGGTGTTTTCCAAACATTGGTTGTTCAAGTATCAATTTCATTATGCTGTATGAGCATTTATCAAATTAAATACTCGATCATTTAAAAAATCGCTTTGCTATTTTTACAACTTTGTATTATTATCATAGATGGAAATCCTAATCTTTTGACATTAACAGAAAGCAACTGTACAAATAGATACACTAAAACACAGAAAGTTCATTTCAGTTCAGTTCCATTGCTCAGTCGTGTCTGATTCTTTGTGACCCCCTAAATCACAGCACGCCAGGCCTCCCTGTCCATCACCAACTCCTGAAGTTTACCCAAACTCATGTCCATCAAGTCAGTGATGCCATCCAGCCATCTCATCCTCTGTCACCCTCTTCTCCTCCTGCACCCAATCCCTCCCAGCATCAGGGTCTTTTCCAATGAGTCAACTCTTCACATGAGGTGGCCAAAGTACTAGAGTTTCAGCTTCAGCATCAGTCCTT
>NW_011494901.1:1158508-1161654 GCF_000754665.1 Bison bison bison | reverse complement strand
ATACATGACCACTGGAAAAACCATAGCCTTGACTAGACGGACATTTGTTAGCAAATAATGTCTCTGCTTTTGAATACGCTATCTAGTTGGTCATAACTTTTCTTCCAAGGAGTAAGCATCTTTTAATTTCATGGCTGCAATCACCATCTGCAGTGATTTTGGAGCCCAGAAAAATAAAGTCTGTCACTGTTTCCACTGTTTCCACTTTTTCCCCATCTATTTGCCATGAAGTGATGGGACCAGATGCCATGATCTTCGTTTTCTTAATGTTGAGCTTTAAGCCAACTTTTTCACTCTCCTCTTTCACCTTCCTCAAGAATCTTTTTAGTTTCTCTTCACTTTCTGCCACAAGGGTGGTGTCATCTGCATATCTGAGGTTATTGATATTTCTCCTGGCAATCTTGATTCCAGCTTGTGCTTCTTCCAGCCCAGCATTTCTCATGATGTACTCTGCATATAAGTTAAATAAGCAGGGTGACAATATACAGCCTTGACGTACTCCTTTTCCTATTTAGAACCAGTCTGGTGTTCCATGTTCAGTTGTAACTGTTGCTTCCTGACCTGCATATAGGTTTCTCAAGAGGCAGGTCAGGTGGTCTGGTATTCCCATCTCTTGAAGAATTTTCCACAGCTTATTGTGATCCACACAGTCAAAGGCTTTGGCATAGTCAATAAAGCAGAAATAGATGTTTTTCTGGAACTCTCTTGCTTTTTCCATGATCCAGCGGATGTTGGCAATTTGATCTCTGGTTCCTCTGCCTTTTGTAAAACCAGCTTGAACATCTAGAAGGTCACGGTCTACGTATTGCTAAAGCCTGGCTTGGAGAATTTTGAGCATTACTTTACTAGCGTGTGAGATGAGTGCAATTGTGTGGTAGTTTGAGCATTCTTTAGTCATTGCCTTTCTTTGGGATTGGAATGAAAACTGACCTTTTTCAGTCCTGCGGCCACTGCTGAGTTTTCCAAATTTGCTGGCATATTGAGTGCAGCAGTTTCACAGCATCATCTTTCAGGATTTGAAATAGCTCAACTGGAATTCCATCACCTCCACTAGCTTTGTTCGTAGTGATGCTTTCTAAGGCCCACTTGACTTCACATTCCAGGATGTCTGGCTCTAGGTGAGTGATCACACCATCAAACACAGAAAATTTCTTAGCAAATTCTAGTTTTCTATTGCTGCCTGCCAGACTTCTGTTAAAAAAGAGTGTTGGCAATTGCTAGGAGAGGAATTAAAGACAGACTTTGTTGTTGTTTAATTGCTAAGTTGTATCCGACTCTTTTGCAACCCCATGGACTGTAGCCTGCCAGGCTCCTCTTTCCATGGCATTCTCCAGGAAAGAATACTGGAGTGGGCAGCCATTTCCTTTCTGACCCAGGGATCGAACTCACATCTCCTGCATTGGCAGGTGGATTCTTTACCACTGAGCCACCGTGGAAGCCCCCAGGCTAGTGCCTCACTGAACTCTTTCTCTTTATCTAATTCTAAGAACTGGAGGAAAAATTGAAGCAGGAATAGCTTCCCCTGAGCAAGCCTATATTCTTGAATGTCACTTGCCAGCACTGGGGCACACACAAAAGCACCTTTCCAATCAGGGTAAGCCCACTGCCTCCGTGTGTCTCCAGGCTGGCTCTGTGGACCGCGTGAGACCACACCCACCAGTGCATGGCAAAGAGCAGAGGTTCTCTGCCGATGGGGTGTATCATCATCACCATATCAGCACTCAAAGCAGGAGCTCTGGGCTGTGGCAGTCACTGCTCCCCACAGGCCCTCAGTACCCTCCGTATCGAGTCCACCGACTTGTCCAGCCCTCTGAAGGCTTAGATCAGAAAGAACTTTAAAAGCCCAAACCCCAAACAACAACACATGAAATCATCCCTCATAATCCAACCTCTGTATTTGAGGCAAAATCAGAGCCTCTTCCCGGAATCTGGAGGTGGATCTGTGAAGCCACAGTCTTGTCTAGAGACACCTGTGGTCCAAGCTGGTCAGCACCCTCGTGCGGCTGAGATCGGTCTTCCCTCCTTTGTTGTGACCTGTCTACTCAGTAATTAGTCCTGGCAGCCTCAGATTGGCTCTTCTGTTTTCATAATTCATTTACTTTTGATGATATCATAAAGAGTGTATGAATTTCATCCTCCTCCCCTAACGTCCTGGCCCCACGCCCACATCCACTAATACAAAGATACTAATTGCTCCTCGATCTAGTGCCAGGCACTTTGAAAACATCTTTTCCTAATGGATGGAATTAACCTTGTTTAACGTACAAATCAGCAGCCTAATTTGCCATGAATCCCGACTCTGTGGCTCCACGTACCCTGTCTGGGAGGAAACGGCTTCCCACTGTGCCCTAGTCACACTGGGAAAGAAAATAGGTGATGCTGGCATTAGCCGCACCTCCCTCTGGGCTCCCCTCTCCTCCTCCCAGGATGGAAGGAAGTGACATCTGAGCTGAGGTCAATATCATCACTGGGGGAACCCCCTTGATGAAATGGTAACCCAGGAAAATGGTAACTGCTACGTATGTTGCTAGGCAGGTTCTCCCAGAGACCACCAAATAGAAAGACTCACAGACCAAATGAAGATATGTGAAGCACGTGGTTTGTTAAGTCCATTTAATAAAGAGGGAAGAGCTGGGGTTGGCTAATGAATCCAGCACAGCTCCACGTGTTCAGAGTGTAACATCTGAATTCTGGGCTACCTGATGCTTCTGCGTTCTGTCTCTCTGCCTTGTCAGCCTGCCTGGCTGACGGTGAGGTTATAAAGACCAGAATTGACGGTAAGCAAGGGGATCAGCCATGAAATTAAAAGACGCTTACTCCTTGGAAGGAAAGTTATGACCAACCTAGATAGCATATTCAAAAGCAGAGACATTACTTTGCCAACAAAGGTTCGTTTAGTCAAGGCTATGGTTTTTCCTGTGGTCATGTATGGATGTGAAAGTTGGACTGTGAAGAAAGCTGAGCGCCGAAGAATTGATGCTTTTGAACTGTGGTGTTGGAGAAGACTCTTGAGAGTCCCTTGGACTGCAAGGAGATCCAACCAGTCCATTTTGAAGGAGATCAGCCCTGGGATTTCTTTGGAAGGAATGATGCTAAAGCTGAAACTCCAGTACTTTGGCCACCTCATGCAAAGAGTTGACTCATTG
>NW_011494901.1:1110380-1158408 GCF_000754665.1 Bison bison bison | reverse complement strand
AAGAAAGCTGAGCGCCGAAGAATTGATGCTTTTGAACTGTGGTGTTGGAGAAGACTCTTGAGAGTCCCTTGGACTGCAAGGAGATCCAACCAGTCCATTTTGAAGGAGATCAGCCCTGGGATTTCTTTGGAAGGAATGATGCTAAAGCTGAAACTCCAGTACTTTGGCCACCTCATGCAAAGAGTTGACTCATTGGAAAAGACTCTGATGCTGGGGGGGATTGGGGGCAGGAGGAGAAGGGGACGACAGAGGATGAGATGGCTGGATGGCATCACTGACTCGATGGACGTGAGTCTGAGTGAACTCCAGGAGTTGATGATGAACAGGGAGGCCTGGCGTGCTGCGATTCATGGGGTCGCAAAGAGTCGGACACGACTGAGCGACTGATCTGATCTGAAGGGGATCAGCAGATGGAAGATGCCTGGAGCCAGCGCACATGTGTTCTGCTAGAGAGCAGCAGGGCCAGTCCCCTAGCCCAGGCCATGCTTTAGCATGAGGATATCTGGGCATTGTGGCTTCTATCCGAGGGTCTTGGACATAGGACACATTTTATCACAGTGTGTGTCACTGATGGTGGACAATCTAAGACCTTGTGAACATTGAGAGCCCATGGATATTTACTATTTGATGCTTCTTGGCCCCTTCACTCCATCCCACCCAAGTTCACACACAGATGTTTGACTCATTCCATCTGTGTCCAGTGTAGCTCCTAAGATGCTTACTAATCTTAGTTTCACCCAGCCGCCTTATTTCCTTGTTTCTCCTGTTCTCAATAAAGCAGAATCAAATGTTCTTAAATAACCCAGGGAACACAGAAAACAGATCTGAAAGCTGAGTGGGAGCTGGCCATGGAAGATCTGGAGAGAGGGTTCCAGAAGAGAGGATGCTTGCTATCTGACCCAGCCTTGCTCTGGCTGGTCCACAGCCCATCAAGTGTCAAGTCTTCAGCAGCTCTGACCAGTATGGAATGGTGGTAGTACCTGGCAAGGTTGGGGGCTCAGATATACCTGGGTTAGAACTCTGGTTCTATTGCTTCTAAGCTGTGTGACCTGCAGCAGATGACTTGGGCTCTCTGAGCTTCTGTTTCTGCAGCAGTAAAAGGAAAATGAGAATCAGTATGGTGGGATTTGAGAAATCGCATGTAAAATGGTCCTCATATTACATAACTACCTTTGGCACCTCCATCTAGAATATTTGGTTTTGGATCCTGGCTCTGTGTGCCTTTAAGTCATCTAATTAGTTCATTCATTTGCAGATCAAAGGTTTACTGAGCTCCACATGTCAAGCTCTGTTCTTGGCACCAAGGGCACACCACTGATCAAAGCAAAGTCCTGGCCCCGGAGCTTCCATTCCAGGGGGAGGCACGTGTGGGTGTTAAGTCACTTCAGTCATGTCCGACTCTGTGCGATCCTATGGACTATAGCCTGCCAGACTCCTGTGTGCATGGCATTCTCTAGGCAAGAGTACTGGAGTGGGTTGCCATGCTCTCCTGCAGGGGATCTTCCCGACCCAGGGACTGAAGCTGGGTCTCTTATGTCTCCTGCGTCGGCAGGCAGGTTCTTTACCACTAGTGCCACCTGGCAAGCGCTCCCTTCAGGGGGTAGAAGGAGATACAAATCTGAGGAACAAGTTAATCTATAATATGTTATATGGCGATAAGGTTACGACAAAGCCCACAAGAGAAAGGGGAAGATCGTTCCCCAGGCTGGGGTGCTATGTTTCTCCTGTTTATTTATTTTGCTAGGGTGCTATTTGATCTGGGAAAGTTCACACTGAAAAGATACTATGAGACTTGGTACAATCGAAGGGTGCCTGACTTGGGAAGAAAATTTCAGACAGGAGCAACAGCATGTGCAAAGTTCTTGAGTGAGTGGGGAGAAGCTTGGCGGGATTTGAGTGTCAGCAAGGAGGCCAGTGTGTCTGGGGTGGAGGCAGGGGGAGAGTTAGATCCTTGAAGTTTCCTGGAGGGCTATGCTTTGATGTACAGTTTCGGAGGATTCTGTGGCTGCTGTGGGGAGAATGGGCAGGAGAAAGAAAAGTAGCTGGGAGGTTACAGAGATTCTCAGGGGCAAGGTAGCTCTGAGCAGAGTGTCAGCACTGAACTCAGTTACACTAACTCCTTCAGTTCTTTGGGGAGATCAAGAGGAACATACATGTAAGAGGTGTGTAACCCTGGGTGAGCACAAAAACGCTCTGTTAAACATAGTCACAACCCTGCTATCTTTCTTTTTTTTTAATTGTAGTTGATTTACAATATTAGTTACTTTCAGGTGTTAGGCAAAGTAATTCAGTTATTTTTTTCAGATTCTTCTCCATTATAGTATCACAAGATATTGAGTCAATTCCTTGTGCTATACAGTAAATCTTTGCTGCTCATTTATTTTATGTGTAGCAGTTTGTATCTGTTAATGCCAACTCCTAGTTTGTTCCTCCACCCTTTCCTTCTCACTGTGTTAACCATAAATTTGGTTTCTGTGTCTGTGAGTCTGCTTCTGTTTTGTGTAGAGATTCGTTTGTATCATTTACGATTCTACATGTAAGTGATATGATGTAGTGTTTGTCTCTCTCTGACTTCACTAAGCATAGTATCCTCTAGGTCCATCCATGCTGTGCTGCACACGGAAGCATTTCGTTCTTTTTTATGGCCAAATAATATCTTGTTGCATGTATATAAATATCCTCTTAAGTCAAACATCTGTTAACGGACACGTGTGCTTTTTCCATGTCTGAACGCTATGCTGTGAATCTTGGGGTGCGTGTATCTTTTCCATTCTTCCAGATATATACATACCCAGGAGTGGGATTGCTGGATCGTACAATAACTCTATTCTTAGTATTTTTTTCTTTAAGAAACCTCCATACTGTTCTCCATAGTGGCTGCACCGATTTACATTCCCACCAACAGTGTAGGGGGTTCCTTTTCTCCACACCTCCAGTATTTTACTATTTGTAGACCCTTTGATGATAGTCATTCTGACCAGTGTGAGATGATACATCATTGTGGCAACCATGCCATCTTGATACAACAGAAGTGAAGTCTCCTGACTGCCCATCACATAGCTGCTTCTGGAAAAAGAATCTTAAATGTGTGTGCTAGTGACTGAAGGATGGGGCAGCCTTGTGTTTGTTTCCCTGTAAAAGGATAATGTCAATCAAATGCTGACGTCCTAAGCTGCCGTTTGTTGAATAGACTCACAGGTGCATCAGTTGGTGGAACCAGCTACTTTCCATATGCATGGGACCCGCAGGGGTCCTCTCCTTTCACTCTTCTGCTGAGAACGACCCTGCTGCATCCTTGCCCTTGCCTGATCATCCCCAGGTTCCACTTGGCTGCCTCTTCCTCTACATCAAGGCAGAAATAGGCTGACTGTGTCAGGATGCTATCATTTAGGCTTCAGACCTTAATCACAAATCAAAGGTATGTGCCACCCTTCTGCTACTTCTAGCCTGACATCACCCTCTTTTGAGGATGAAGTGAAACAAAACAGCACAGGAGAAAGCACGCCAGACAGTGCCTGCTGCACGGTCGCTGCTTGATCAACGGTGGCGGTCATCCGTTTAGGACTCAGACTCAACACACCCTGTCCCAGAGACCCCACACCTGTTTTTGACTGTGACATTCTATAGGATTAGAAATGGAGAAGGAAGATGCACTTCTCTTGGGGCACAGTGGATAAGAACCCACCTGCCAATGCAGGGGACACGGGTTTGATCCCTGGTTCAGAAAGATGCCACATGCCTTGGAGCAACTTGGTGCACATGCCTCGTGCACCACAGTTACTGAACGGGAGCTCTAAGACCCGGGAGCCTCACTACTGACCCTGTGTGCCACAGCTACTGACGTCCACATGCTCTAGAGCCTGTGCTTTGCAACAGGAGAAGCCACCGCAATGAGAAGCCCTGCACTGCAATGAAGAGTAGCCCTCGCTTGCCACAACTAGAGAAAGCCCAAACAAAGCAACAAAGACCTAGCTCCAAAAATAAATATCAAATAAATAATTATTAAAAAAGAAATGGAGGAGGAAGATGGGAAAGGTCATTTGCCAAACTGGAAAGTTTTGGAAAGGCATTTGCAATAAGATGGCCTTGCCGCCATGCTCACATTTAGGCCAAGCTCCAGATGCTGTGGGAACGTTTGAGTCCTCTGGTTACCCCCTTTGTAATACTGATGCTGCTCTATAGCTGAGGGATAGCATTCAATAACTTGGGACTTTGGAACCACAGCCCAAAGTGACATGGAAAGCAGCTTCTGGGGCATGTCCCCCTGCATCCTGGGGTATACTGACTCAATAGCCTCTAAATCCCAGGACTCACTGTCTACCCACTCAGGCATGATAGGGACACAGCTTGCTGGCCCCTGGCACCCCTGAGCTCCTGAGACTACAAGGTGACCCCGAAAAGCTCCAGACACATGGAAGGCATTTGGTAACTATTCATGGACTCAAAGGATCTCAAATAGCTTGTAGATAAGTGGGCTTACCTTATGGATCATCGAAAAAGCAAGAGAGTTCCAGAAAAACATCTATTTCTGCTTTATTGACTATGCCAAAGCCTTTGACTGTGTGGATCACAACAAACTGTGGAAAATTCTCAAGAAGATGGGAATTCCAGACCATCTGACCTACTCCTGAGAAATCTGTATGCAGGTCAAGAAGCAACAGTTAGAACTTGACATGGAACAACAGACTGCTTCCAAATCGGGAAAGGAGTACGTCAAGGCTGTATATTGTCACCCTACTTATTTAATTTGTATGCAGAGTACATCATGAGAAATGCTGGACTGGATAAAGCACAAGCTTTATTCAAGATTGCCAAGACAAATGTCAGTAACTTCAGATATGCAGATGACACCACCCTTATGGCAGAAAGCAAAGAAGAACTAAAGAGTCTCTTGATGAAAGTGAGAGGAGAGTGAAAAAGCTTGCTTAAAACTCAGCATTAGAAAATAAAGATCATGGCATCTGGTCCCATCACTTCATGACAAATAGATGGGGAAACAGTGGAAACAGTGAGAGACTTTAATTTTGGGGGGGATCCAAAATCACTGCAAATGGTGACTGCAGCTATGAAATTAAAAGAAACTTGCTCCTTGGAAGAAAAGTTATGACCAACCTAGACAGCATATTCAAAAGCAGAGATATTACTTTGCCAACAAAGGTCCATCTAGTCAAAGCTATATGTATTTGCACAGTAGTCATGTATGGATGTGAGAGTTGGACTATAAAGAAAACTGAGCACCGAAGAACTGATGCTTTTGAACTGTGGTGTTGGAGAAGACTCTTGAGAGTCCATTGGACTGTGAGGAAATCCAACCAGTCCATCCTAAAGGAAATCAGTCCCGGGTGTTCATTGGAAGGACTGATGTTGAAGCTGAAATTCCAATATTTTGGCCACTTAATGTAAAGAACTGACTCATTTGAAAAGACCCTGATGCTGGGAAAGATTGAATGTGGGAGGAGAAGGGGATGACAGAGGATGAGATGGCTGGATGGCATCACCGACTCAATGGACATCAGTTTGAGTAAACTCTGGGAGTTGGTGATGGACAGGGAGGCCTGGTGTGCTGTGGTCCATGGGGTTGCAAAGAGTTGGACATGACTGAGTGACTGAACTGAACTGAACTGAACTAGCTTATGGAAGCAGATGAAAATTGAAAGTGAAAGCGTTAGTCACTCAATTGTTTCCGACTCTTTGCAACCCTATGAGCTATATAGCCTGCCAGGCTTCTCTGTCCAATGGACTCTTGAGGCACGAATACTGGAGTGGGTTGCTATTTCCTTCTCCAGGGGTCTACCTGACCCAGGGATCGAACCCAGCTCTCCTGCATTGCAGGCAGATTCTTTACTGTCTAAGATATAAAGGAAGCCCATTCAGGGAAGCAGATGGGGAAGCATCAGAGTGTAGGTTCCTATTACTGATCATATACAATATAGAAAGTTTCTGAATCTAAAATTGCGGCACATCCCTCTTGCCAGTGGCTGTGCTAATCACTCTGTGTATTTGCACTAGGTAGAGGGCTTTCTTAACCACTGTGCTGTGCTTAGTCGCTCAGTCGTGTCAGCAAGATACTGGAGTGGGTTGCCATGTGCTCCTCCAGGGGATCTTTCCATTCCAGGAATCAAACCCAGGTCATCTGCATTGCAGGCACATTCTTTACCATCTGAACCACCAGGGAAGCCCTCTTCAACCACTACCACCAGCTTTAAGCACCTTTACCCGTGAACACTGCCCTATAATACCGGACCAAGGCCCTTCCCTACCCTCCTCCTTCCCACCACCTCATCCCCCAGCAAAGGTTCACAGTTGACTTAGGACAGCAAGGGGTAAACAGAGGCTCCAGGGTGACTCTGCAGCATACACAGGAGTCTGGGAGCTGCCTGGGAAATGGTGACCCAGCCTGGGAATTGGCAAGGAAGAGGTGGACTGGAAAAGGAAGGAGAGCCAGTTCTAATCCTGAGGTTGGAGGCAGCTTGAAAGTGATTTGCAAGGCTGGCTGGACTGGGGCTGAGGAAGGCCAGGGAGCGTGTGTGTGTGTGTGTGTGTGTGTGTGTGTGTGTGTGAGAGAGAGAGAGAGAGAGAGAGAGAGAGAGAGAGAGAGGAGTCCTGCCTGTACTAATCTGGTAGCCAGCCAGGCTGGTGTGCCCTGCCAGGCAGGAAGAAAAAGAATGTAGAATCAGTGGCTTCTGTGGCTGAGTTTCCATTCCACCCCTGCCCCTTGCCAGGTGTAATCTGCTGTCTCTCTCAGACCTAGGCTTTCTCATCTGAATACTAGGGTTCAAGTTTCTGCCTTGACATCATGGGGATAACATATCTATTTTAGACACTGATTCCTTGGCAGCCTTCTTGAGTCTGAAGTTGCCACTGCCTGTATTATTTTTAAAAACTTTTTTAACGAAAGAAGCTTTTTAGAGTACATTTAGATTAACAGAACAGTTACAAAGGCCATAGAGTGTTCTCTTATGCTCCATACCCAGTTTCATATCCCTTATTTCCCTTCCTTGATTAACTTTCGCAGTTAAGATAAATTCAGAAATCCTAATGTATTGTTTAGAGTATTTCTTAATCTGTGCATTTATCACTGCTAAAGAACCAATGTTAACCATATGATTATTAACCAAAGCCGACACTTTATTCCGATTTTCTTAGTGTTTACCTAAACCCCTTTTCTATGCCGGGATCTCATCTGGGACCCAGCGTTAGATTTGGTCATTGTGTCTCCTTAGGCTCCCCTTCGTGTTGATAGTCTCTCCGGCTTTTCTTATTCATGTAATCCTGACAGTTTGAGGAACACTGGGGAGGCATTTTGTAGAATGTCTTTCAGTTGAGATTTATTGGCCACTTCTCACAGTTACACTGGAATTACGGGCTTAAGGGAGGAAGACCACAGAGGTAAAAGCACCATTCTCAACACATCCTACCAAAGGTACATACTATCAACATGATTTATTGCTGATGTTGACCTTGATCATCTGCTGAGGCAGTGATTGTCAGGTTCCTCCACTACGGAGAGGGGGCCGTATCTCCAGGCTCTCCCTTGTTGCAGTACCATACTAGTTGGAAGGTAGTCACTATACACATTTTATACATGAGTGGTGGGGAGTCATGTCCCACCTCCGAGAGGTTGGAGTAGCTATGTAAATTATTTGGAATCCTTTTTATGGGTGTGTTGTCTCCTCAAAAAAACAATGATTTTTATTGTTTGATGCTTTATTTATGTCAGTATTAATTTATTATAGTTTGGATTATAAAACTACACTGTTTTATTTTATCCCTTGAATTATTTCAACTTTGGCTATTGGAAGCTCTTTCCTTTAACAGATCATCATTTTTTTCCCCCCACAATTTCTTAATTTTTGACACTGCAACATTTTCCAGGCTTCCTAGGTTGTGCTAGTGGTAAAGAACTCCCCTGCCAGTGCAGGAGACATAAAAGATGTGGGTTCGATCCCTGGGTTGGGAAGATCCCCTGGAGGAGGTCTTGGCAACTCGCTCCAGGCAACTCGCCTGGAGAATCCCAAGGATAGAGGAGCCTGGAAGGCTGCAGTCCATGGGGTTGCAAGGAGTCAGACACGACTGAAGCGACTTAGAACACATGCGCAAATCCTGTATATGTCTTGTATGTGTCCTGCCCCAGGCCCAAATCAGTCATTTCTCCAAAGAGCTCTCATTCTCTTTAATGGTGTTAGAATGGTGTTATAAACCAAAATCTGGATGTTAATTGTGCTCATTGCTACTGAGGGCTCATTTCTTCCAGGTCATCTCAGATGACAGAGTACTCTGTGCCAAGTCGCTTCAGTTGTGTCTGACTCTGTGCGACCCTATGGACTGTAGCCTGCCAGCCTTTTCTGTCCGTAGGATTCTCCAGGCAAGAACACTGGAGCATATTGCCATGCCCTCCTCCAGGGGATCTTCCTGATGCAGGGATAGAACCCATGGCTCTCATATCTCCTGCACTGGTGGGCAGGTTCTTCGCCACCAGCACCACCTGGGAAGCCAGATGACAAGAAAGGAAATACACCTGTGAAGACTAACCCATGGCTTCCCAGGGGGTTAGATGACCAAGAATCCTCCTCTAATGCAGGAGGCGGGTTTGATCCCTGGGTTGGAAGATCCCCTAGAGAAGGGAATGGCAACCCATTCCAGTATTCTCGCCTGGAGAATCCCATGGACAGAGGAGCCTGTGAGGTACAGTCCATGGGGGTCACAAAGAGTTGGACACAACTGAGAGACTAGCACACGCACACACACATACTGACTGACACATATTTACATCTATACATATTTCTACCTGTTGGTATAACCATCTATATCTACATTAAGCTAAACATAAGTTCTTATTGATCTTTCCAGCTCTAATCCTTTATTCCATGTATTATTCTAGCCTTTTCCCCCATCTTGTCTGTAATCTTCCACTCTAACAATGAAAAACGCGGCTAGTATCACCCCAAATCCATTTACTTAACTGTTAAATTTAAGTTTACAAATGCAGTGGTTTCAGAATCCTTAACCTGTACCCACATGGGACAACTTTACTAACTAGCAGACTGTGCTCATGTGTAGCTCTTTTTGTCTTTAGTGTAACAGACCCCACTCATTTCCACAGTTACTTAGGTCAGGACCTTTCTCTCTCACCCACTTCTGTGAGGTCATTTCAGACAATAATAATACAGTTAGATTATTTTGTCACAATCTGCATTCCAGCCTAGGATCCCCAAATTCCTAAACATTTTTTGTTCTTTTTTAATTTGCATGCATTATGGTTCACTGTTTCTGTTATAAAGTTCTATAGATTTTGACAAGCAAATTGTATCATGTATTAATCCTTCAAGTATTATACAGAATAGTTTCACTACCTTAAAAATATCCCTGGTGCTTCATCTTCTAGTTCTCCTTCAAGCTCTAGCTTTCCTTCCTGATTCCCTGGGAATCACTGATCTGTTCATTGTTTATATAGCTTGCATTTTCTAGAATGTTAGATAAATGGAATCATACAATACATAGTCTTTCTAGACTAGTTTCATTCACAAAGCAATATGTATTTGGAATTCATCTATGTCTTGGCATGACTTAATAGCTAATTCCCTTTTATCACTTAATAATATTCAATTGTATGGATGTACCACAGCTTGTTTATACATTTACCTATTGAAGGATATTTTGTCTGCTTCCAGCTTTTGAAGCCAGATGCCCCTGCCTAGGACTTTGACTTTTAAGGAAGTGACCCAAAGACCAGATCAATTGAGATAAATTCTGACGACGCCATTAACACCATCCAGTGGCCACCAGAAGTGGTATCTTTTTGCTGTTTAGTCAATAAGTTGAGCCTGACTCTTTGAGACCCCACCAGACTTCTCTGTCCATGGGATTTTCCAGGCAAGAATACTGGAGTGGGTTGCCATTTCCTCCTCCAGGGCATCTTCCTGACCCGGGGATTGAAGCCATGTCTCCTGCACCGGCAGGTTGGATTCTTTACAGCTGAGCCAGAAGTCCGGTGGTATCTTAAGTATTTCTATAAAAATCCTTGATTCCAGCCACCACTAATTTCCTTGGCTCACTCATTTTCCATGCCATGGTTCTCCAGTCTTACCATTGATGGCGTGGTGTTCCAAGAGATCTTTATTTTTCTGTATGTTTGAGTTCACAGGTATAGCTTCTGTCTACCCTCTCCCTATTGGTAACCACGAGTTTGTTTTCTATATTGGTGAGTCTACTTCTTTTTTGTTATATTCACTGTTTTGTTGCATTTTTTAGATTCCACATATAAATGATACCACATAGCATTTGCCTTCTCTTGCTGAGTTATTTCACTTAGCATAATGCCTTCCAAGTCCATTCATACAGCTGTAAATGGTAAAATTTTGTCTTTTTTATGGCTAAGTAGCATTCCAGTGTGTGTGTGTGTGTGATATCACATCTTCTTTATCCATTCATCTGTTGATGGACACAGGTTTCTTCCATATCCTGGAAATTTTGGATAATGCTGCTATGAACATTGGGGTGCATGTATGTTTTCTAATTAGTGTTTTGTTTTCTTTCATATCCGTGGCCAGGAGTGGAACTGCTGGGTTGTACGGTAGTTCTCCTTTTAGTTTTTTTGAGAAAACCCCATACTGTTTTCTATAGTGACTGTACCAATTTACAGTCCTACGAGCAGTGTGTGAGTGTTCCCTTTTCTCCTTTTCCTTGCCAACATTTGCTATTTGTATTTTTTGATAATAACCATTTTGACAGGTTAGGATGCAAACCAGTCAATCCTAAAGGACATCAACGCTGAATACTCATTGGAAGGACTGATGCTGAAGCTCCAGTACTTTGACCACCTGATGCAAAGAGTTGACTCATTGGAAAACACCCTGTTGCTGGGAAAGATTGAAGGCAAAAGGAGAGGCGGGTGGTAGAGGATAAGATGGTTAGATAGCATCACTGACTCAATGGACATGAATTTGAGCAAACTCTGGGAGACAGTAAAGAACAGGAAAGCCTGGAGTACTGCAGTCCATGGGGTTGCAAAGAGCTGGACAAGACTTAATGACTGAACAGGGCTTCTCTCATAGCTCAGTTGGCAAAGAATCCGCCTGCAATGCAGGAGACCCCGGTTCAATTCCTGGGTCGGGAAGATCTGCTGGAGAAGGAATAGGCTACCCAATCCAGTATTTTTGGGCTTCCCTTGTGGCTCAGCTGGTAAAGAATCTGCCTGCAGCGTGGGAGACCTGAGTTGGGAAGATTCCCTGGAGAAGGGGAAGGCTACCCACTCCAGTATCCTGGCCTGGAGAATTCCATGAACTGTATAGTCCATGGGGTCGCAAAGAGTAGGACATGATTGAGCGACTTTCACTTAGTGACTGAACAACAACAACAAAATTATGACAGGTGTGAAGGGATATCTCATTGTGATTTTGATTTGCTTTTCCCTAATGGTTAGTGATGTTGAGCATCTTTTCATGTGTGTGGTCATCTGAAGTTCCGCTTTGGAAAAATGTCTATTGAGTTCTTCAGCCTATTTTTTAATCCAATTGCTTGATTTTTTGATGTTGAGTTGTTTGAGTGTTTATATATGTTGGATATTAATCCTTTATCAGTCATATCATCTGTAAATGTTTTCTCCCATTTAATGGATTTTCTTTTTTGTTTTATCCATGGTTTTCTTTGATGTATGATGTATAACCAGTTGCTTAGGTTTTTTAAGCCTCAGTTTCCCCCTCTGTAAAATAGGACTGCTGATCTCCACCTCAAAGAGCATACGTGGAGATTCAGTGAGATAACAAAGGCAGGGAACCGGGAGACTATGCTTGGCACAAAGCCTGCACTGAGAAAGTGTCAGCTGCCTAGGCCCTTTCAGTCGCAGTGCAACAGGGAGGAAATCTCATGAGAGGCCAGGCCATGGTCTGTCCAATCCAAAGCTGGGGCCTGGCAGTTGTAGAGAAGCTCAGTCCACTCTTTGACAGACCTCAACCCACAGCTTGGCCTGTCTCTTTGGAGGAACCACACCCAAAAGCGGGCGAGTAATGGGGTCACCATGACCCAGGACAGAGCACATTATAAAGTCAACATGAGCTGTGTGCCCTCCCTGCCAGAACACAGAGTTACACTGACAAAACCAACAGTCTTTTAAACAGGATCTAACCAAGAACCAGGACAGGGGACCCCAAGAGGTCTGGAGGTGATCAACATTCTGATGTGCTCTTTCTGAACTCTCTGGGGGCTCTTCTCCAATTTGGAGGAGGCAGATTGCAGACTGTATTAGAGGAAAAAGCATGCGGCAGACCTGTGTTAGAATCCTGGCCTTTCTAACTACTAACTGTATTGTCTTGGATGAGCTTCTTTACTTCTCTGAGCCTCAGTCTCCTCATCTGTAAAATGGGTATATGAATCTCTACCTCCCAAGATGCCATGAAGATCAAATGGGTTAGTGCAAGAGTAGATGCCTGTAAATATTAATTACCTTCATTGTGCATAACTCTTTCCCGAAGTCCAGGGCTGAGCCTGCCTCCAGAGCACCCGTCCCCCTCCCGGGCCCCAAGACTGCAGCTCATTCCAGCAGCAAGTGCAATGTCCACTGGGAAGGGTGGCCTTGTCCTGGGCAGGCAGAATACAGTCCCAGGAGATAGTCTGGGTTCCAAGAGCTTCATTCCCAGCTCTCTCTGTAGACCCAGGCAATCAGGCAAGCCCTGGTAAACCTGGTCTCCAACAAAGAAAATGTAAACTGCATCTCTGAAGGAAAAAATGCCATCATTAGGCAAAATCTCCCTTTCTATTTTGGTGTCAACAAGTTAGGAACAGCAGGCTCTCAGCCCAAGAAAACTATGCTTGTGCTGCTGCTCCTTTATCACAATTCATCTTTCAGCAAATAATTACTCTCCCTCCAGGCTCCGTCATCTCAACCTTCTAATTATACTATTGTTGGTTTTGATGTCAACTGAACAATAAATCAAATGTGGAGCAGAATGTATGATGGAAAAACATACTGGGGAGTAAGTTGCGGGGAGCACAGGGCATAAGGGAAGGCACAGAGTGGGGGCTTGTTCTCTCTTTTTCTAAGTTTCGCTTCAGAACAAGCTTCCCTTTTCTCTGTTAATTCTGTTAACTTTAGGGTCCTGATCTGGGCTATGGAGGTAACTGCATTTGTAATCATTTCCCTCCAAGGGGCCTTGAGAGAATTTAATTAATCAATGACCTTAAAATACTAGCAAATATATGGCTAACCAGCAATTTCTCATAAACTTTTTCCTTAGTGGCAATTGGCTGCCTTCTCTGTGAGAATTTTTGTTGCATTCAAAAGCCAAGGTCCCCATTAGAGAAAGAAAGAGGGCAGTGTTTATTTTAGTATTTTATTTTATTTCAGTCCATTCTGTTTTTCTTTTATTTTATGTTACTGAGGGAGGGGAGGTGGCAGATTGCAGAATGACCAGCTCTGCATGTCTCACAGAGTGTGTGCTCTGACTACATTTTTCTAAATCCAAGTCTATGTGTGCACTGGACCAAAGTCCAATATGAGTCAGTATTCTCCATTTAGTTTAAAAAATATGACTTGACACCTACTGGGTACCATGCCCTGCCCTAGGTGCAAGGGATGAACAGATGAAGACCCAGCCCTGGCCCCAAGGAATCCCCCTGAAATGGGAGACAGATATGAAAACAGGTAATCATGATCTAAGTGGGTGAGTGCTATGTTTGGGGTGTGTAAAGGGTATTTAGCAACAGTAGTAACTGCCTGAGAATCAGTCAAGGGCACCAAACGGACCCTCTATCCTTTAGCCCCAGAAAACAAGGTGTCTCAATATACCAGTAATAGCACCTCTCCTTTTTAAACCTGCAGTCTATCTCACTATTATTATAGACTAGACACAGTGCTAATTACTTTTCTGTTGGCTCATTTAATCCTTCCAAAACCCATGGGGAAATAAAAAGTAAGAAACGGACTCAATGTCATGTCATTAGGGGAGAGCAAATTAAAACAACAATAAGATATCACGACACACCTATTAGAATAGCCAAACTCCAGGATGCTGACAACATCAAATGCTAATGAGGATATGGAGCAATAGGAACTCTTATTCATTGCTGGTGGGAATGAAAAATGGGACAGTCACTTTGGAAGGCAATTTGAGGATTTTTTTTTTTTACAAGGGTAAACATGCTCTTCCTATAAAATCCAGCAATTGCACTTCTTGATATTTACTCAAATGAGTTGAAAACTTACGTCCTGACAAAAATCTCCACATGGTGGTTTATCACAGCTTTCTTCATAGTTGCCCAAACCTGAAAGTGACCAAGATGCCCTTCAGCAGGTGAATGGATAAATAAACGGTGGTACATTCAGACAATGGAATATTATTCAGTACTAAAAAGAGTTGAGTTATCAAGACATGAACAGACACAAGGATCTTAAAAAAAATTTTTTTTTTTAATAAAATGAAAGAAGCTAACCTGAAAAGGCTACATACTGTAGGATTCCAACACTATGACATTCTGGAAAAGGCAAAGCTATGAAAACAGTAAAAAGATTAGTGGTTGTTGGCAGGGATTAGGGGAAGAGAAATAAGCAGAGCACAGAGGATTTTTAGGGCAGTGAAACCGCTCTGTATGACACTGTGGTTGTGGATACATTATTTGACCAGACACGTTGAATGTGTGACACCAAGCGTGACGCGTACGGTGAAGCATGGACGGTTAGTGGTGACGATGTGTCGGTGCAGGTCCACGGAGTGTCCCACTGGGGTGCGGGGATGTCCACTGTTGGGAAGGGCGCTGCCTGTGGAGAGGCAGGAGGTACATGTACAGAAAACCTCTGTATTTTCTATTCAGGTTTGCTCTGAACCTAAAACTGCTCTAAAAAAATACAAATTAAAAACAGGAAAATGGTTGCCATTCATGTGTACTGAGCTGACGATGTCCTGGGCAGTGGGTTATGGGCTTTGGGCTTGCTCTAGGGCCTGTGGTCACCGTCTCCTTACGCTAGAGAGCAGTTAACGTGCTCAAGGACTAAGGAAGGAATTTGTCCATGTTCTCCAGGAGAAGCCAAATTCAGTCTTCTGACTCAGAACACAGGCCACTGAACCCTGTGCTGGACTCTTGTTTTGAAGCCCAGACGTGGCCATAATCTCATATTTGGTGGAGTCGGTGGCCAGTCCGTACACCACCGGCAGAATTGCATTTAGGTTCACGTGTTCATTCATTCATTCAGTCACCGCTTTGGGGACGGGTGTCTGGCTCCCCTCCTCGGGGACCCGACATTGTGCATTATTACGTTCCTTTTCACTGTCCTGAGAAGCAGGAAGATTGAAATACCTGTTCTGCTCCCTCTGACTCTGGCTTCAAGGATTTGATGGGAAGCACTGGCATTGTAACCAGCCAGCACAATGACTGACCCCTTCCTCACACATGCCTTATTGGATCATTTGAGTGTGTGGCAAAGTCCCCTTAATGAAATGGCCTGCTGCCAAAGAATACCAGGAAATTAATATATATAGAAGGTATGAAGCAGTGCCTGGCACAGTTGCAAACCAATGAACCATCAATTCTAAATGAAGTTGCACATTTGCCCCAAAGGCCTGGTCTCAGGCTGAGCCAAGACGAGGTTGGGGGAGGAAGCAGGGTAGAGGAAATTCTTCCCCTCTACCCCAGTAGCCAACCTTTTGGTCAGAATTTGCCAGATCAAGGCTTTAATTCTCTCTTCATTTTGGCTGCAACCACCCAACTGGCACCAGACCTGTGTGTATGAAATCAGTGTTGCCTGTGCAGACAGTTGGATGTAAAACAAGGCCAAGAAGTCAACTCTGAAGCCCACATGGGGCCTCATATGCCTTGGATAATTGTTTACAGTCATTCGGAGTGTTATCGTCTCTCCCTCTCTCCTTATTATGGAGTGTTTGCTTCCCAGCATCAATATAGCCGGATGGCTCAGGTTCAGATCGGCTGCCTCACCTCCTAGCTGTGTGACCTGGGAAAATGACTTAACCTCTCTGGGCCTCCATCTCCTCATTTGTAAAAATGCAAGAGTAATGATCCTCCTAGGGTCATGGTATGAATTCGGTAAAGTAATAACATGGCTAAATTATTGTCATCACTATTCTACTGGGAAGGAACAGATGAAGTGCCTACATTTTTGCTCCTGAGGGCCCCAGAAGAGAAGATGGAAGGCCAAATTGCAGTAGCTGCTTGGGTAGGAGCCATGACATAGCCTGGTGTCCTGGTCATAGACCTGGGTCAACTTGGAGCACACTGGAAACAATTCACAGTGTCTGGATTTAATGGTGTTGTACATGCAACTCTAATGAGTTCCAGAAGGTAGGACCATGGCTGTTTATCTTCCTTTCTCCAAATCCTACTGCAGGTTCCTATGCAGTGTAGATGCTCAATAGATACCTGCAATCCAATGGAATTCAGTTCTAGACTTTTGTTTCCGTATGGCGTGGACCATGTCAGGTCCATCATTATAACCTTGCAGGGCTTAGCACCCAGCAGAGACCAGCATAGGCTTGCTTGCTTGTTGAATGAATGAATCAGTCAATATTGCTCACCTTCTGTGAGATGGATGTCATGACCTTCAGGGACACAATGGGTATAAGAACGCAAGTTAATAGCACACTGAACCCTAGAGAGAAATCGTTTATGTTGGTATTTAATTCATTTGTTATTGTTGCTTAGTCACTACTGATCCTTTGGACTGTAACCCACCAGGCTCCTCTGTCCAAGGGACTTCCCAGGCAAGCATACTGGAGTGGGTTAACATTTCCTTCTCCAGGGAATCCTACTGACCCAAGGATTGAGCCCACCTCTCCTGCATTGCAGGCAGATTCTTCACCACTGAGCCTATTTCCCATAATCAGGTGGTGTTCCATCTAATAGCAGAAAGAGGAGGGAGTGGAGTTGAGTCAGTGAACATGTGTGGGTCCACCTTTAGGCTCTCCACTTCACAGGATCCCTAACTTTCAAGTGACTCAGTTTCCTCACCTGCAAAGTAGGGATAATAATAGTTATTTCAGAGGATTTATCTGAGGCTTAAATAAGGTTTAGTTTAAATAATTTAATTTAATTTAAATAATTAAATTAAATCTTAGGGCACACAAAGCATTTTTATATGCCAGGTGCATTTACTAAGAGTTCTTGGGCTGCTGCTGGGGCACAAAGATGGCCAAACACTGGCCACTGCCCAGAAACTCAATGTGTGGGGAGGGAGGCCGATGAGAGACTAATTCTCACACCAGCTAAGATGAGGGGCTGCCTGTGTCCCATCCTTTGACCCTGGAACTTGATAGGAACATTTTATGAAAAATTTTATGGAAAATATATTACTATATTATATACTTATTTTCTGATATCAGAGAAGATAAAAAATAAGGAAAACACTTCTCTAAGCAAAAATAAAAAAAGGTTATACATCTTGCAAAAGATTCATACAGGACTGGGGAAATAGAAAATACTAGCAACCTTGAGATTGGGACATCGTATGTAAACAGGATGTCTGCAACAGGCTTCACAGGGTGGCTTGGAAATGAACAGGTGGAGAAGGGGCAGTGGGTTGCGGAGGGGACAGCACAAATCTCGGGCTGGGAAGGGAGAGCTGTCGAGAATTGCAGGGAGGGGACTGTGGGTCGTCGGTGGAGAATGTGCTGTGTACCTGTGGCCACACAGCTGCCAAGCCCTCTGGAAAGAGCCAGAAATCCCTGGGTTCAGATCCTGATTCTGCCACTCACAGGCAAGGCAGACTGGCCATTTCACATTCTCTGAGTTACTGTCTTTCTGTGTACCCCAGGAACAGAAGTACTTCCTGTTGTGAGAGGGAAGAAAGAAAAACATGGAAAACGTGTGACTGTATCCAGGACAGGGTCTGACACGCAGCAAGTGGGAACTTGGTGTTAGAACCCGTTTCTCATTTGTTTTTTGCCTCCATCTGCCCTGAGTCCCCAACAAGCAGAAATCTTCAAAATTCCTGTGCAGCTGGCTGAGCTGTGGAAAATGGAAGGAGACCCCAGGCAGTGGTCAGGAAGGGTCATTTTACCCTTCGCCATACACTGGACATGAAGACCAGGGCTCTGGGATGAGGGTCATGTGTAAGGAGCCACGTGGGCTCATACTTTCTGGAAGGCCCCCCTCACTTCCACACCCCGGCACGAGGCAGATGGTGTTCCCAGCCCGTGGAACAAAGGGAAGACATTGGCATCAAGGTTTCTATGCCCCCCCGGATCCTTCATTTTCAGGATTCGCATGGTCCTCTCCCTGCCCCCATTCATCTCTTAGATCCTAGGCACCTCTCCACCCTGCCTCCCCTTGCCAAAACCTTCAGACAGACATCATTGTCATGTGAACTAGGCAGGCCGCCAGCCGGTCAGCGCTTACACAATCCTTGGCGCCTACTTAAAGTGTCTGAGAGACTCACCACTCTGTCAGGACCTGGGGGCAGAGAGTCATTATCTCGCTCTCTTCTTTCTTGTCTTTCATTTTTTTTTTTGGTCTTGTAAAGATAAATAAAGAATTGATATTTTCCCCTGAGTTCCCTTCTTCTCATTCTTTAAAGGGAGAAATAGGGGACTTCCCTGGTGGTACAGTGGTTAAGACTCTGTGCTTCTAACGCAGGGGGCATGAATTCGATCCCCGGCCAGGGAACTAAGATGTTGTGTGGCCAAAAGCAAAAAAGGAGGGTAAACGAATCAAAAAGTTTCGTCGCATTCAGACCATTGTAGATTCTTAACATGACAAATGGGCCCCTTGGAAAGGATCCATCCAAGGGGGCTCCAAGGAGGCTAGGTGTTGGGTTGTATTCCCTGAATGAGTCCTGAATCATATATTTCGTGTAACTGGCTGGTTATGTAGTCAAAGATTCTTGGCAACCCCGAGTCCATGCAGGTTACAAACAGACTCTTTTCCAGACTAATATTTATTCCACCCCATATTGTCTTTGATAAAGGTGAACAGGACACTACTTGCCCTTCAACCATTTACATTCTAGTAACTTCGAAGAATATAATGTCCTGAGTTCCGCAAACACGTATGAGTGTGCAAGGGGAGGAGGAGAGAGGGGAGTCAAGTAGGGGAGGGGGTGGGGTTATTTAGTAAGCTCCTCCCACTCAGGTTTCTCAGGGTGCTGAACATGAAATGATCTGGGAGTGTGGGAAAGACCCACTCATCATGCAGAATCTAAAAGGTTAAAACATATTTTCCATTTTTTAAATGATGGTGACATGTGGTAGGGAAAGTGTCACATCACATTTTTTCATAGATTTCTTAGTGTAGTTGACTTCTTGTGAAACTACACATTGAGCGTGAAAGTGGGTAATATTAAGAATATGATGGGACAGTAAGGATAAACCTGGGCTGTGCCAGGCAAGTGAGGACCCACGATTACCCTGCTGATCTGCATTTCATACAGCTGGAATAAGGCATAGAGTCTTGCGTGACGTTGGACCAGCTGTCGCAAACCTCATGCCCTGAAGTGTCACCCTTGCAAGTGAGTGGCAGTTCCTTCTTACACACAACTTACTTGTTCTTCATCTTCTCCAGCAGCAAATCAGGAAGGTGATGAACGTTGTTGTACCCAAGCAGCCAGTAGTGACAAGTGGCAGCCTGAGGATGTTTTGCCCCCAAAAGCAAAATCTAGAGCGAAATTTTAGTGCTAAGCTCTATTCAGCTCAATAGCTCCTTATATTTCAAATGATGACTTTGCATCATCAAGAAAATATAAATTTACTCACCAGCCAATTGTCATCATCTTCATCGGGCTAGAAAGGGGAGGGAAAGATGAATAAAACACAGTATCTGACTTTAAGGAGCTTATAGCCTGGAGCAAGAAACGGATGTGAGAAAAACAAATAGCAACAATGCAGTGAAATTGCTATTGAAAGCAAGTTCATGTGCCCAGCGTACAGGGAGACCAAACAAAGACAGCTTCAGGGTTTGGAACAGGAAAAGGTTTATTACAGGGACACAGAAGAGTGGCTCATGCTCCCCAACCCTCAACAAATCCTAAACTCCCTGAAGGGTCTTAGCCAAGTCTTTTTAAAGGCCAGGTGAGGGAGAGGGGTCACAGAGTACGTGATCAGCTTATGCACAACTCTCTAATTGGTTGATGTTGGCCTAATAGAGCAATGACACAGCAGTGAACCCTGTCAGTCTCTAGGCTCCAGGAGGCCTGGGGGCTATGAGTTCCTGGTCATCACATAGTTAGCATCTTCCATTTGCTGGGGAGTTTCCACATGTGTAAAACAACTGGGGAAAAGTGCACCAGATATTATCTAGGTACTTCAGAGAGGACCTAGAGCAGAGGATATAAGGGAAAGATTTGCCCCGAGAAGGCCCAAGAGGGTAATGTTGGGTTATAAAATGAGTGTAGTCAGAGAGCTGTGGGTGGTGGGCATAGCAATGCAGGGAATGGAAATGCTTGACATGATGAAGGGCTTCTCAGAAGAGGTGACACTGAAGCTGGGCTTTGAGGTATAGTTAGGCATTCAGGAGACAGAGAATGGACAGAAAGGCTTCCTGACCAGGATGAACAGCAAGGGGACCAAGGTGCTTGGGAAGCAGCAGGGCATTCAGGGTGCAGCCCGCACCACCAACGGAAGGTCCTGTTTTTGAGACAAATTGATGGCACCTTATCGTGTGTCTGAAGGCTTAAAAATAATCACGCTAACCGCCTATTAAAAATATACAAAATGTGAATATATTTGATCAGAAATGTAGAGAAAATGGAAAAAGTTAAGCAATAAGAATTATTTTCCTCTCTATTTTATGAAATAAATTTTCTTCTAACAATACAGTTATCTATTCAAGTTAAAACAGGAAAAATATAAATTATAGTTGATAAAATCAAATAAAAATTATTTTAAAAGCAGATTAAAATATGATTTATTTAAGTTTATGCAAGTTTAAAAAAGTTTTTTTTAATGTTATTGAAGTATAGTTGATTTACAATGCTGTATACACAAGTTTTAAAAGTTTCAGTAATACACACATAACATAAAATTTACCATGTGAACTGTTTTTAAGGGTAGAGTTCAGTGGCATTAAGTACATTCACATTGTATAACCATTACTACCATCCATCCCCATAATTTCCTTCATCTTGCACAATAGAAACTCTGTCCTCATTAAACAATAACTCCTCATCTGTCCCCTTCTTCAGCTCCTGGCAACCACCTTTCTACTTTCTGTCTATGAATTTGACTACCTTAGAGGGGTTTCCTGGGTAACTCAAAGGGTAAAGAATCTGCCTGCAGTGCCGGAGACCTGGGTTCAATCCCTGGATTGGTTAGATTCCTTGGAGAAGGGCATGGCAACTCACTCCAGTTTTCTTGCCTGGAGAATTCCATGGACAGAGGAGCCTGTGGGCTATCGTCCATGGGGTCGCAAAGAGATGAACATGACTGAGCGACTAACACACACCAGGGGCCTCATATAAGTGGAATCATACAGTATTTGTCCCTTTGTGAGGGACATTTCAGTTAGCAAAACATCCGAGTGCTTCATGCTATAGTTTGGGTCAGAATTTCCTTCCTTAAAAGGCACATGTTCTAAATAAATATTTTAAACATTTTTTTTTTCCAGAAATGTTTCATTGCTCATCCAGCTACTAAAATAGTTAGTAGCAAACTCCAAACATGTTACACTGAGACCCCCATCTGTACAAATTCGAGTGTCAAATCCATGGCTTAATACTGCAAAATCCCTCAGACTCGAAGTGCTGCTGATGCAAATTTGAAAAGTGAAGGGAAGTCAGAAAAGGAGAAACCTGGTGTTTTGTGAAACCGTCCATTCATACTCTCCGAGGAGAAAGATGGAGTCAGGGAGTGAACTTTTGTCTTCTCTTCCTCGAGCTCGCCTGTGGCTCACGCACTCTGCCCTCTGAGGCGGCGGCAGCTCCACTGCTGACCATGATAAAGCATGCAATCCTTCCGAGCACTCGAATGCACCTGCCTTGTGTTGCAAGTACAGAAGGCAGAAGATGTGGAAGCATTTCCCAGGGGCCTAAATGGTGTTAGCGATGAAATTGTTAGGGGAAGCACACTGATTGAAACCGCCCACCCTGGCCAGGCACTGTAGTAACCATTTGCATGAGTTGTTTCATGACAGGAGATCCTGATTAAGGAATACCGAACTAATAAGCCACCACCAACCGGAAGAGTTCGGGAGAGATCCATAGGAGATACCACGTGTCCGTGCACTTCCCAGAATCCCTCTCGCTAGCATCCATCTTGGCTGAGCCATGCGTGCGCCACCAGGAAAGACTCTGAAGTAGAGTGATTGGCCAAAGACCACCCGGAAACTAATCCCATCACCATAAAACCCGAGACTGCAGAGCAGTTCTCCCGTGTGCCCTTTCCCAATAAAATCTCTTGCTTTGTCAGCACATGTGTCTCCTTGGACTATTCATTTCCGAGTGTTAGACAAGAGCCCAGTTTCGGGCCCTGGAAGGGGTCCCCCTTCCTGCATCAAAATGACTGTTTAGGTGCATGGATCGTGCTGAGCTCCCCGTCCACAGGGACTGAAACACCTGGGTGATATTTAGTTAAGGCGTTTCTGCATCTGATTCTGACATATTGCAACCTCTGAAGTGCAGGGCCCAGAGCGGGTCGCACCCTAGCCTGGGTCTGAGGGCATCACTGTCCAGAAGCAACAAACTCTATCTTGGCAGCATTAGTAGGTGATTCCCCTACTTCCTTCATCAGCCCCCCAACAGCAACACCAGAGAAGCTTACTGTCTAAGGAAAATTCCTAGACCGTGTGGGGATAATGAAATGTCTTGAGGACAGACAGCCTAGAAGTCAGCTGGGTCTTGCTGTCTAACAGCCAGATCTGCGTCTTCATTCCCTCTCTGCAAATAGGTTAATCTATACCATTTTTTGTACATTCCATATACATGTGTTAGTGTATTATATTTGTTTCTCTCTTTCTAACTTACTTCACTCTGTACAACAGGCTCAGAGAAGAGACTTGTGGACACAGCGGGGGAAGGAAAGAGGGAGAGGAATGGAGAAAGTAGCATTGATATATATGCACCGTGTGTGAAACAGAGAGCCGGAGAGAAGCTGTCGTACAGCACAGGGAGCCCAGCCTGCTGCTCTGTGATGACCTGGAGCGGGGAGATGAGGGCAGGGGAGGAAGGCTCGAGAGGCAGATGATGTATGTAGAATTATGGCTGATTTGCAGTGGAAACCAACACGACATTGTAAAGCAATTTTCTTCCAGTAATAAATATATGAATAAATAAAAGCCAGATCAATTTTGTTCCAATTTCTCCCTCCCAGGGCCTACAGAGATTCAAACCTTCCTCTCCAAGGACTAACGTTTTCATCTCCACCTTACCGCCTGGGCATGTCCTTGGGTTTTTACCTCTTTGGGTGCTGTTTCCCATTTGGCACTATGTCCTTCCTAGCCAAAACTTTTGAGTTTCTCCAAAAAAACAAAAAAGTACAAACATTTTTTTTTTTTTTAACTTTTTACAGACTTTTTCAAAAATCGTGAAACACTGAAATGTATGAAAAACTTTGCTTGTTTATGGAGCAGGGAGAGCCAGCAGAGGAAATGCTAATATTATTAAAGTGCAAACAACTCCAAATGCAACGGTAGATTTCACAACTCTTAAAATGCCCTTTGGCGGATTGATTTATTTAAACACTGAGGGTGTTTCCTTGACCAGTGACCAGGGACCCAGTGAGTCCCTGGGGTCCTCAGTGGATTAGTCCTTCCCATTGCTTTCTTCTCTTATCCTTCACCTCCCCCACTGGTACAACAAATTCTTTCCTTGTCTTATGTATAACAACTTCCTTCCTTTCCCACCCTTCCCACACCAACATACACACAAATACACACACACACCCCTTTGGAACTTTGAGTCAGCTAACATTCTGACTCTCAATGTTTCAACTTCCCATAAACAACTTGCCAGTGTGTTTCTCCCAAATAAAGGCAGCTCCCTGTCTTAGAAAAATCATTAAGGTAATGTCAATGTTAGGAATGTAATATTTTAAATTGAAGTAGAGTTGATTTACAAGGTTTCAGATGTAAAGCAAGGTGATTCTTATATATACATATATTCTTTTTCATTTTCTTTTCTATTATAGGTTCTTGTAAGACACTGAATACAGTCCTCTGTGCTCTACAGCATGTCTTTGCCATTTTTCTATTTTATATGTAGCAGTGTATATCCCAAATTCCCAATTTATCCCCCCCTCCCCCGACTTCCCTGTTTGGTAGCTTAAGTTTGTTTTCTATGTCTGTAAGTCCAAGTTTGTATTCTATTTCTGTTTGTAAATAAGTTCATTTGTATCATATTTTAGTCCCCACATTTAAGTGATATTATAAGATATTTGTCTCTGTCTGACTTACTTCCCTTAGTGTGATAATCTCTAGGTCTATTCGTGTTGTTGCAAATGGCATTGTTTCATTCTTTCTTACGGCTGAGTAATAGTCCACTGTATACCTGTTCCACATCTTTGTCCGCTCATCTGCTGATGACCGTTTAGGTTGCTTCCATATTTTGGCTGTTGTGAATAGTGTTGCTATATCACACCAGGGTGCATGTATTCTTTCAAATTACAGGGTTTTTTTTTCTGGATATAAACTCAGGAATGGGATTGGAAGCTCATATGGTACTCTAGTTTTGTATAGAATCTCCACACTGTTCTCCATAGCAGCTGCACCAATTCACAAGGAATATAACTTATTTTTTCCCTATCACGTCGCAAAAAAGGATGGACAGAGATTTGTTTATTGCTTGAATGCCAGTGCTGGAGAAGACAATAATTATATGGTGCTGGCTCTGAACTGCAAGCTTTGCTGACTGTTAACTGCTGCCACTGCCTTGTAGCTGAAATGGGACAGATCAGCATGAATGAAACAAGAATCCCTTTGGAGATGTCTCTACTCCTCCAAGCATGCAGGTTCCAAATTTAGACACACAAGAAATGATTGAAAATCAAATACACTTAGCTTTTGTCATTTATTTGGAATTACTTGAGAGTTGGAAATGAGTACTGCAAGAGAATACAAATAACAAATTACCATGAACCTATCCTCGGGGGATCCTCCACCTCTCCTAATGGAACCAGGTGTTAATTTGCTGACTGTCAGAGTTGGAAAGGAGCAGAGGCATTATCTAGTCTAGTGACTGATTGTCAAAATTATTTGGCAAAAGAACTCTTTTTTTCAAAAAGACTCATTCAGGTACCTGATAAGTTATTCAGATTAAAAAGGAAATTCTCTAGCTGAAGCAATAGTTAGAGACCTGAGACCTCATGCTTATAAATATGACCCCATATTTGGCCCTCATCTTCCACTCCTGGCCCTCCCATGACCACAAGCCAGCTCGGCAAAGTCTAAGCTTACACAAAAGAAAAACTTCTAGGACACTGTGTGCCAGGCTCTGGGAAGCCCAGAGCAGCAAGTAGGCAGCAGGGCTTCCCTGGTACTCTAGCGGCTGAGAATCTGCCTGGCAACGCAGGGCACACAGGCCTGATCCCTGGTCGGGGACGATTTCACACTCTGCTGGGCAGCTAAGTCCCGTGTGCCACAACTGTTGAACCCACACACCCTACAGCCTGCGCTCGACAGCTAGAGGAGCCACTGCAACGAGACGTCTAAGCACTGCGACGTAGAGCACCCCTGCTCACCACAGCTAGAGAAAGCTCATGAGCTACAACAAAGACCCGACACGGCCAACAATAAATAAGATAACTAAGTAAAAACATGAAGATTAAAAAAGGCAGCAAATAGAGGCTACTGCAGCCCCAGCTTTCATGGAGCAATCAATCCAGTGCCAGAAACCATTTCCCACTTCCTCCACAAGATCTGCAAGGTCAGTTTTGTTTTTTCTTTTTTAATTGAAGTATAGTTGATTTATAATATTGTGTTAATTTCTGCTGTACAGCAAAGTGACTCCATCATACATATACATATATTCTTTTTTATATTCTTTTCTATTCTAGTCTATCCCAGGACATTAAATATGGTACCCTATACTATACAGCAGGACCTTATTGTTTATCCATCTTATTTATAACAGTTTGCATCTGCTAATCCCAAACTCCCAGTCCATCTCTTCCCCACCCTCCACCTTCTCTCCTGACAAACGCAAGTCTGTTCTCTATGCCTGAGTCTATTTCTTCTTCCTAGATAAGTTCATTTTCATTTGTATCATATTTTAGATTCCACATGTAAGTGATATCATATGGCATTTGTCTTTTTCTTTCTTCACTTCACTTTGCATGATAATCTCTAGTTGACCCATGTTGCTGCAAATGATATTATTTCTTTCTTTTTTATGACTGAGTAGTATTCCATTGTATGTATGTACTACATCTTTATAGCCAAGACATGGAAACAATCTAAATGTCTATGGACAGACGCAAGTTTTTTTTGTAACAAACCTAGAGTAGACTTTGTCTAGGCTCAGGAAACCCAAAAGATCCTAGAGCAATTTTGCTTATCTTGTGAGGAAAGTTATAGAACTCGTAATGGCAGAGTCATTTGGGAGTGTGAATTTACCATTTCAGAGTTGGGTCTTGGCACATGCAGATAAGAGTAGGTTTATTTAAGAGTCTCAGGTCACTTACGAAGTCTCTCACCCTGTCACTTTAGCATCCAGGAAAGGAGGGCAAGCAAAAAATAGGTCTAACTGTGTACTAATTTGTTCATTTATTTATTCACTCATTCAGTTAATATTTCCTGAGTGATGACCTGGTCCTTGGGCTAGGGGCTTAGTCTGATAGGGACAGAAAACTAAAATGATTGCAATATATCTCGTGTGATCAAGGCTTTAATAGAGAGACAAACACTGTATCATGGGGACACTTTAGAGAAATGAACAAATGACTGGTGGGTAAAGGTGGATGCCAAAAAGATGCTACCTGAGTTTAGGTGTGTGCGGACAAGCTAAGTCACTTCAGTTGTTTCCGACTCTTTGTGACCCTAGGGACTGCAGACTGCCAGGCTCCTCTGTCCATGGGATTCTCCAGACAAGAATACTGGAGTGGGTTGCTATGCCCTCCTCCAGGGGATCTTCCCAACCCAAGGATCAAACCCAAGTCTCCTACGTCTCCTGCATTGGAGTGGGTCCTTTACCACTAGAGGCACCCGGGAAGCCCTGAGTTTAGGTGAGGAGATGCCAAAAGCGTCTGTCACTTATCTGGTTCCTCCCACGGAAAATGACATCAGCCTGCACCTAACCTGGCTCAGACCTTCAGTCCCTTGCTGCTTCTAGAGTCCCTGTGCTCTGTGCTTTGCATCTTGCTTAATTAGCAAAACCCTTGAGGTCAACTACCTGGCAATGTCTTATGTGTTAGTCATGCTGCCTTCAAGGGCTGGCTATTTATAAGATTCCTGGAGGATGACTTGGATCAGATCATGCTGACCCTGCACTGGACGGGAGGAGGTTGAGGAGGAGATGAAGAAGCATCAAAGGGTCTTGGATATGACTCATTCCAGATCACATGGGCTGTGACTTGGCTCAGATATGAGTGTGGGTTATTATGTCCATGGGCCTGAAGGCAGAGTGACCAGGCTCACTGCCTCTTGTCAGCTGAGTTTTCCTGGGCCAGCCTCTTCACCTCTCTGTCTCAGATTTGCATCTCTGTCTCCTCCCTCTCCCTATACCCCATGTCTTAAGATGTTTTTAGCTTAAAAAATTTGTTGAGTTTATTACTAAATAATTAATCCCCTCTAAATTTTATTAAGCATAGATTTGTATACCTGATGGAAAAAAAAATAACTAGAGTAACCCCCCTGAGTTACATTAAGCCCCGAATGAAGACTCTTGATGATTTCATGACTACAAGGACATGTACAGCTTTCTTTGAAATATGCAACTGAACTTTCCATCTGTACTTTCAAAGACCCTTAAAGATGTGGGGTAGTCTCACTTAGAAAAAGCAACAGTAACCCCAGTCTTCATGTTGTAGAGGAGAAAACTAATCTATGTTCTAGAGGAGAAAACTCTCTGATCTAGAGGGCTGGCAGCAAAGCCAGGACTTGGGTAGAAATTTCAAGTCCAGACCAGGGATCTTTGCTCTACAGCTTACAGTCTTCTCTCCTGCCTCTCCAGGCTGTATCCCAGAAAGGCAGGTTTCCTACAGGAGGAGCTGTTGAAAGGGAGCCAGAATCTACTGGTTTGTCCAATCAAATGCTATATTTTAAAAATGCCAAATAACGTAAGGAACTTGAACTTCTTCAGCAATGAACATTTCCACCAAAGTATTTACTCAAACTGAGAAGGACGGTGATTGATAAAAGCAACATCTGTACTCTGCACCCCTAAATATTTCCAATGCAAGGAGGTGAGCATTTATTCTTTGACCTGACCAGTCCTGTCCTCTCTTCAGGGGTAAGCACAGCCTGAAAATTTACAGCTTGACTACAGCCACTACACCTGGTGAAAGCAACCAACGAAATTCTCTGTTGCCTCCTGATGCAAGGAGGACCCTGACCCAAGCCTGACCAATAAGATTCTCTCCTGGGAGTCTTTTTAATGAATGCCAAGGGGAAAAGGGCAGTGCAGTCTTACAAAAATGTGAGTGTGAAGCTGCAGGAAACTTCGAAGCCTCACTTAGCTGGGAAATTTAGTCTGCAGAGAGAAATAATGCCATCTGCACTGAGAGAGCCTGAGAAAGAGTTTCTGAAGGCATTGGAATTTCTGGTTTCATTTTTAAAAACATCCTGTCTTTTCAAGAGCAATTTTAGGTTCACAGCAGAATTGAGAGGAAGGTACAGAGGTTTCTCATATACCCCCTGCCTTTACACCTCCGTTATTAATATCCCTCATCAGTCTGGCACCTACGCTACAATTGATGAACTTACGTTGACACATGATAGTTACCCAGAGTCCGCAGTTTACATTGTGATTCGCTCTGGGTGTTGTACATTCTGTGCGTTCGGACAAATGTGTAAGGACCTGTGTCCATTGTTAGAAGATACAGGGTATCTTCAAGGCCTTAAAATTCCCTTGTGTTCTGGTTATTCATTCCTCCTCCACACCCAGCCTCTGGTAACCACTCATCTTTTTATTGTCTCCATACTTTTGCTTTTTCCAGAATGTTATATCATCAGAATCATACATATGGCCTTTACAAATCAGATTCTTTTTCTCTGTATTATGCACTGAAATTTTTTCTGTACCTTTTATGGCTTGATAGCTCATTTCTTTTTAGAGCTGAATAGTATTCCATTGCCTGAGTGTATTACAATGTGTTTATCCATCCGCTTACTGAAAGACATCTTGGTTGCTTCTAAGTTTTGGCAATTATGAATAAAGCCACTATAAGCATCTGTGTGCAGGTTTTCGTGTGGGTATAATTTTTGAACTCATTTGAGTAAATACCAGGAAGTGTGATTACTAGAGCGTATGGTAAAAGTATGTTTAGTTTTGTAGGAAAATGACAAAATGTCTTCCAGAGTGGTGTACCATTTTGCAATCTCACCAACAGTGAACAAGTGTTCCCATCACTCCGCATGCTTGTCAGCATTTGGTGTTGTCAGTGTTCTGGATTTTGGTTGTACTAATGGGAATGTAGTGGAGAAGGCAATGGCACCCCACTCCAGTACTCTTGCCTGGAAAGTCCCATGGGCAGAGGAGCTTGGTAGGCTGCAGCCCATGGGGTTGCTAAGAGTCGAACACCACTGAGCGACTTCACTTTCACTTTTCACTTTCATGCACTGGAGAAGGAAATGGCAACCCACTCCAGTGTTCTTGCCTGGAGAATCCCAGGGATGGGGGAGCCTGGTGGGCTGCCATCTATGGGGTCGCACAGAGTCGGACACGACTGAAGCAACTTAGCAGCAGCAGTGGTATGTCTCAGTGGTCACACTTCTTATAACCTCTGTTCAGTTTTTTGTTTTTTGTTTTTTTTTTTTTGTGGGGGGGGAGGGATACATTTTGGAAAACAGTTCTTCTTCAGGTGTGTCTTTTCCAGGTATTTTCTCTCGGTCTGTGGATTGTCTTCTCATTCTCTTGACACTAATCTTTTACAGAACAAAAGTTTTTAATTTTAATAATTTTAGCTTATCAATTATTTCTTTCATGGATTGTGACTTTAGTATTGTATCTAAAAAGTCATTGTCATATCCAAGGTCACCTAGCTTTTCTCCTATGCCATCTTCCAGGAGTTTTTATAGTTTTCCATTTTATATTTGGGTCTATCATCCATATTGAATTAACTTTCCTGAAGGTTGTAAGGTCTGTGTCTAGATTCCTTTTTTTAACATGTGACGTCCAATCGTTCCAACATCATTTGTTGAAAAGACTATCATATTGCCTTTGCGCCTCTGTCAGAGATCTGTTGACTATAGCGTGTGGGTCTATTCTGGGCCTTCTATTCTGTTCCACTGATCTTTTTTCTGTATTCTTTTAAATAGACAGAATACCATACTCTCTTGATTACTGTAGCTCTATAGTAAATCTTGAAATCAAGTAGTGTAGTCCTCTGACTTTCTAATTCTCCTTTAATATTGTATTGACTATTCTGGATCTTTTGCCTGTTGGAGAAGACTCTTGAGAGTAACTTGGACTGCAAGGAGATCCAACCAGTCCATTCTGAAGGAGATCAGCCCTGGGGTTTCTTTGGAATGATTGATGCTAAAGCTGAAACTCCAGTACTTTGGCCACCTCATGTGAAGAGTTGACTCATTGGAAAAGACTCTGATGCTGGGAGGGATTGGAGGCAGGAGGAGAAGGGGACAACAGAGGATGAGATGGCTGGATGGCATCACTGACTCGATGGACGTGAGTCTGGGTGAACTCCGGGAGTTGGTGATGAACAGGGAGGCCTGGCGTGCTGCGATTCATGGGGTCGCAAAGAGTCGGACACGACTGAGCGACTGAACTGAACTGAACTGAAATGATAGAATTTTAGAAACAGTTTGTCAATATTCACAAAACTATTTGCTGGGGTTTTGAAAGAAACTGTGATGAATCTATAGATCAAGTTGAGAAGAACTGTCATCTTGACAGTACTGATTCTTCCTATTCATGAACATAGACTATATTCCCATTTGTTCTTTGACTTTAGTCATCAGAGTTCTGTCGTTTTCCTCAGATGGATCTTGTGTATATTTTATTAGATTTATATCTAAGTACTTTTTGGGCTAACAGAAATAGTATTGTGCTTTAAATTTCAATTCCACTTGTTCCTGATGGTATATAGGAATGTGATTAACTCTTATATGTTAACCTTGTATTCTGCAACCTTGCTGTAATTGTGTATTAGTCTTTCTGTCGATTCTTTCAGATTTACCACAAAGACGATTATGTCATCTGTGAAGAAAGGTATCTTTAGTTTTTTCTTTCCCAATCTGCATATTTTTCTTTCCTTTCCTTGTACTACTGCATTCACCAGAACTCCCAGTAGTGTTGAAAAGTAGTGGTGAGAAGGGACATTCTTGTCTTGTTCTTAACCTTAGCAGGTTAGCATAGAGTTTCTCACCATTAGGTATGTTAAATATAGGGGTTTTATAGTTGTTTTAAAATCAAGTTGAGGAAATTTTTCTCTATTCATAGCTTACTTGATTTTGTTTTCTCTGGGGCTCTGTTATAAGCCTGATCTTCTATAATTACAGAAACTTCCAATAAATTCTCAACCGAACCTATGCTAGTTTACTCTGGGGCTCCATCCTTGGCAAAAAAGGTATCCTGACTAGCGCACATGCCAGTAAATGCTAAGGCTGCCTCTTGGGGCTAGTGCACTGGGATGACCCAGAGGGATGGTATGGGGAGGGAGGAGGGAGGAGGGTTCAGGATAGGGAACACATGTATACCTGTGGCGGATTCATTTTGATATTTGGCAAAACTAATACAATTATGTAAAGTTTAAAAATAAAATAAAATTTAAAAAATTATAATAAAAAAAGAAAAAAAAAAACGACACGTGTTGAGCACGATGATGCACCAGGCACAGCACTGGCCATTTTCTAATGTGGAATTTTCTTTTAGAAATAGCTTCGCAAGGTTTGAATTATGTATTTGTCATCTACAGGGAGGAACAGAGGTTCCAAACATTTCTGTACTTCGCACACTCACTGCATTAGCATCCTGTGGCTGCTATAACAATTACCACAAGTTAGTGGCTATAAAACAGCAGACATTTGCTCTGTCACAGTTATGGAGGGCAGATGTCTGAAATCAAGACATTAGCAGGGCAGCTACTGAGCCCGCACGCTCCTGGACGCTGCGTGCCACAACTAGAGTCTGTGTGCCCCAGTGGAAGATCCTGCGTGACACAGCAAAGATCCCACTTGCTGCAGCTGAGACCCTATGAAGGCAAACAAATGCGTAAACATATTTATTTTTAAAAGATCATCTCCTTAAAATATGACAATGGCAGGGCCATACTCCCTGTGGAGATTCTATGGGAGCGTCTTTTCCTTGCCCACATTCCTTGACTTGAGGACTTGAGGCCATGTTACTCCAGTTTCTGCCTCCTCATTTCTGTGCCAAACCTCTCTCCGCTTCTCTTTTATAAAGACCCTCCAGATACATCTCTTTTGTTGCTGGGGGGAGGGCACTGTTCAACCAACGACACTCACAGTTCCCTGAGTCACCTGTGTTAGTAGTTAGCAGAGCAGACACTGAACCCACGCGACTCAATTCTCTGGCCGAAACCCCGTCCAGCTAATCACCACAGATCCCAGCAGCAAGAGGGGCTTAGAATCACAGAATTAAGGGGTTACCTAGACCTCTTGTTAGAATCTCTTCTCCTTTGATTTACAGCTGGAGAAACTGAGACCTAGATAAAGTGAGTCATTTGCACTAAGTCTCATGGTCCATTCTTTGCCCGAACCTTCTGCAATCTCAGAATGTCATCTGAAAAAAAATAAACAGAACTTCCAGAAGTTTTTGAACTCTCTTTCTTCAAGGGGGTGACCTGGAGCTAGCTTATTAGCTCTACTAGAGGCTCCCAGGGGCTCATCATTATTATTTATTTTGGGTGGAAAGAGAAGACTCCTTCTGCAGAGAACCATAGTGAAGTACGCAGCTCTGTGCTTGATGGATTGCTGACTACACTTTATTAAAGGCCATTACAATTTCCAGCATTTGTCATAAGAAAATATCTTCTAACAAACACCAGCTCATTAGAGACTGACTGTTAGGAATATGAGTTGGTCTTGCTTTGCTCCTACCTCGTCAACTCTAACCTTAGCACCCAATCAAACTATGGCAATCCAAACCCCATACAAGTTCCTAATAGATTTGAAACAGGTGGGGACAGCACGGTCCACTGCAGTAGCACCCAGAGTACATGAAATATATCAAAACCCACTCCCACAGTGAGACTTGCTTCCCCGCTTAGAAAACTGGACAAGAAACAGAGCTCAATGAACCATCCCTTTCTGTGCAAACCATTACCAGCTAAATGATTTTTTTTTTTAATGTGTGTTGAGATCATACAATAATGAAAAGCAGTCTGGTTGAAGTGTTGGTGGTTATACAGGGCCTGGTGCAGAAATCTTGATCAAAGCCTCTTGGCATCTGAAGTCATCAGTAATTCGACAGTCTATTTGGGTGAAAAGAGCTCCTTTCTGGCTGTCTGACTTCAGGCCCACCCTGGAGAGGGGCACGACACAAGCAAACAAGGCTGCTGGCAAATCAAGACACCTCTTCTGAAGAGGTGCTACAGAACATGCCTTGGGGGCGGCAGCTGGGTGGCGCGATCGGGTTTCACTGGTGGAGTTGTGTGTACATTACACATGCTATTTGCATACGGCATCTGTTCTGACCAGGCTTGCGCATCCTTTACAGAACCCTGAACAGTGGCCTTTGACTGGGATGAAACTGCAAAACATATCTTACAAGGAGCCATTGCTCCTGCAGGCAAGGAGGGGTGAGAGCTTAAGCAATGGAAGAGTCTGAGGCTAAGGGTCAGGATCACAATTTCATAAAATATTTCCCGATACCCACTTGTGCCAGACCTAGGCTGGTTCCTGGAGCCAGAAAGGTGAATATTCACAACCTTGCCCTTTAAGGGTTCACGGGCTAGTTGAAAAAATGGAATATCAAAGTACAATTACATTCAGTATAGTCAGGATTTTGAAGGAAAGATCGAGGGCTATGGGGACTGTGAGGGCCCTAACTTATTATTGGGAAGACAGAGAAAATCATCAGGAAACTGAGAATATCCAAAGCAGAAGCATGGCTGGGAAGGCAGGGTGGTGAAAATTAAAGCTCTTGCCCTTCCCAAGCATAGACTCCAAAGTGTCCTCTTTTATAATGTTTAAAGGTAGTATTTATGGATATTATTATCAAGACTATTATGAAAAGATACTAGCAGAAGAAAAGTGTAACATGTGATTGACATTCCAGGGGTCAAACTGTGATATACACATAAAAGGTGGTAGAAGGATGAAACATCTTTATGGTTACTTTTTCGTCAGTCAATGGTACAGCCATACCCTCTCCAGCCCTGTCTCCAGAAATGCACCCTCTGAATTCAGAATCTGGTCATGCATTTGTTTCCCAAATGAAGACGTCAGTAGGTGAAGAGGAGTGGAGGCTGGGGATTAAAGAGGAGAGAATAGATTGGGCTGAGAGAATAGCATGTGCAAAGACACTAAGGGTGGGAATGCACAAGACAGGCTTCGTGAATTAACACGTTGGTTTGAATGGAATGAAGATTTGTTTAAGGAAATCCTGAGAGGGTGGGGGATGTTTGAGAGATTGCTGTCACTGGTAGTAGCCCTTCATTATCAAGCCAAGAATTTAGGTTGCAGTTTCTTTAGTAAGAAATGAGAAACCAGGCATCTGAACAAGAGGGTGATGGATTCCAAGTTTCACTTTATGAACTTGAAAGTGAATTCAACCCTGTTCTAGGTTCTGGGAGGGGAACAAAATTTAAACTCATAATTGTATCCCTGGAGGAGATAACAGCCCAGCTTGGGAGTGATAAGACCTATATATAGCAGCAACTAGAGAGTGACTATAAGTTTGCATTAATTAGCACGTCGTAGTCTTTCTTGTACTAGCAGTTGGTCCCGAGCCTTCAACTCATTTTCCCCTCCTGGGTTTCAGATTCTAGGTTTTTAAAATGGAGCATTATCTTCCCTACCTCATGGAGTCATTGTAGAAAATACAAGGGATAACCCATGTAAAAGTATCTGATACTGTGCTGTGCTTGGTCACTCAGTTGTGTTCTATCCTTTGTGACCCCATGGACTGTAGCCCGCCAGGCTTCCCTGTCCACGGGGATTCTCCAGGCAAGAATATTGGAGCAGGTAGCCATGCCCTCCTCCAGGGGATCTTCTCAACCCAGGGATTGAACCCTGATCCCCTGCATTGCAGGTAGATTCTTTACTGTCTGAATCACCAGGGGAGACCAAAGTATTTGATAGTGCCTGCCAAATTGTAGATTCAGAAAGAATGGAGCTTCTGTACTAGAAGGAAATTTTATCATCTTTGATGAGTCAAACAATTATTTTCCAGGCATAGGATAAATACCATTTTTTGTAAAATTTGGCCACACTGCACAGCATGTAGGATCTTAGTTTCTCAACCAGGAATTGAACCCACACCTCCTACTTTGGAAGCTTAGAGGCTTAACCACTGGACTGCCTAGGAAGTACCCAGATATCTTATAAGAGTCTTGTGTGTGTGTGCTAGTTGCTCAGTTGTGTTCGGCTCTTTGCAATCCCATGGACTATAGCCCACCAGGCTCCTTTGTCCATGGAATTCTCCAGACAAGAATACTAGAGTGGGTTGCCCTTCCCTTTTCCAGAAGATCTTTCCAACCCAGGGATTGAACCTGGGTCTCCTGCATTGCAGGCAGATTATTTACCGTCTGAGCCACAAGAGTCCTTATAAGAGTCTTAGACAAGGTTTTAGACAGATTTTTTTTTCCTCCCTAATTTAAGATATTGGGGTTAAAAAAGAGGAAATATTGATACTATGTAAAATGGAAGACTTTTGGAGATAAGGATGTCTCCTTCAACTCTCCTGGCACCAATTTGCAGGGCAGGAATAGAGACACAGACATAGAGAACAGACTTTGGTCACAGCAGGGTAAGGAGAGGGTGAGACAAATTGAGAGAGTAGCATTGAAACATATACATTAACGTATGTAAAATAGATAGTTAGTGGAAAGTTTCTGCATAAGCACAGGGAGTTGTGTTGAGCACAAGGAGCTCAACCAGGAGCTCTGTGACAACTTAGAGGGGTGGAATGGGGGTTGTGGGGAGGTTTAAGAGGAAGGGGATATATGTACACTTATGGCTGATTCACACTGTTGTATGGCAGACGCCAACACAATATGGTAAAGCAATCATTCCCTAATTAAAGCTAAATTAAAAAAGAAATACCATAATATTCTATGGGAGTGAACATTATTTCTTATTGGACTCTTCCAGGAAATTCTGCAGGAATGGAGGAAATGCTTAATGGGCAATGCTTTGCTGTGGAAACTGGCCAAGATGTGCCTGCAGTTGAGAGAGGATATATGGGAATCTAGAAAAAATGAAGATCATGGCATCCGGTCCCATCACTTCATGGCAAATAGATAGGGAAACAATGGAAACAGTGACAGACTTTATTTTCCTGGGCTCCAAAATCATTGCAGATGGTGACTGCAGGCATGAAATTAAAAGATGCTTGCTCCCTGGAAGAAAAGCTCTGACAAACCTAGACAACATATTAAAAAGCAGACATTACTTTGCTGACAAAGGTCCATCCAGTCAAAGCTATGGTTTTCCCAGTAGTCATGTATGGATGTGAGAGCTGGACCATGAAGAAGGCTGAATACTGAAGAATTGATGCTTTTGAGCTCTGGTTTTGGAGAAGACTGTTAAAAGTCCCTTGGACTACAAGGAGATCAAACCAGTCAATCCTAAAGGAAATCAGTTCTGAATATTCATTGGAAGGACTGATACAGCTCTAGGTCAGCTGAAACTCCAATACTTTGGCCACCTGATGCGAAGAATTGACTCCTTTGAGAAGACTCTGATACTGGGAAAGATTGAAGGCAGGAGGAGAAGGGGACTATAGAGGATGAGATGGTTGCATGGCATCACCGACTCAATGGACATGAGTTTGAGCAAGCTCTAGGAGATGGTGAAGGACAGGGAAGCCTGGAGTGCTGCAGTCCATGGGGTTGCAAAGAGTTGGACATGACTGAGCAACTGAACAAAGAAGGTTCAGAAAGACATGATAATGGGGATTTGGTCCATTTGGACCTCGAGAGCTGGAGTAAGCTGAGCTGGCATCAGAGCTGCAGATGTGAACGTGCATGATGTGAACAGTAGAGAAGGACAGAGACTGAGTCCAACTGAGAAAGAGCATTTCCTCTTCAGGAGGCAAAATCAACACCAATTATTCAAATTTATCCTCTAGAATGCAGTTGGCTCACCAATCCCATATTATATGAACTTTTCCTGAAAATCTTTGTATTTGAGCGTCCCAGGAGCAGAGTTCTTCCTTAAGCTCATGATTGTCTAAACCTCAGAATTAATTTTAGAGAAATAACTAAGGATGCTCAAAGTGTCAGCCATAAGGCTGTTTGCCCCAAGTACAGTTTGTAAGAAGAAAATGTTAGAAACAATGTGGATGACCAACAAAGGGAAAATGGTTGAATTATGACACATGCATAAAATGAAATATTGTGTGGTCATTGACAATTGTAATGTGAGGCTGTATTTATTGACATGGGAAAATGCCCACAATATAGTATTACAGAAAAAATAACCATTCAAAAATGTAACCATGCTTGCAGTTTTTGAATGGTTATTTTTTCTGTAATATTATATTGTGGGCCTTTTCACATGTCAATAGATTTGTGCAAAAACAAATGTAGTGTATATACATTATCCTACATAGAGAAAGCCTGGGGAGGACCTGCATGGTGAACAGTGATTACTTCAGGCTGGTGGGGTGGGGGTGATTTTTTATGTTATCATTTTCTGCATCATCTACATGGTTTTGACAATGTATATTTATAACCATGTAAATTCATAAAGCTATATCTACTCTAGGACCAAAAATCAAAGCAAAGCTTATGTATCATAATACTTTTTTGTTATATATTTAAAAGTACATATTTATACACATAGAAAGGCATATGGAGTAGTAGGAGTTAAAAGTCGCTATCTTGTAGTGAGTAGAATTATGGATGGTTTACGATTTATTATTTTGGCTTAACTCTATTTTGAAAATGTTCTACAAAGGAAAAGTGTTGTGGGGGGAAAAGCTAACAGTGGAATGATTCTCCTGCATAGCTCTCCTGTGGGTCGTTTAGTCCTCTCTCAGCCCTCCAACGTTCAAGACTTTCTCAGGCAGAGAGATGGCATTGGAAAGTTACCAAGTTCAGATTTAATGATGGCAAGAGAAGGAGAAGAAAATGAGTGTTTAGAACAGAGGTCCTGCCTGGGTTTTGAATCCTGTTTCTGCCACTTTCTAGTTCTATGACTTTCAGCAAATTACTTAACATCTCTGTGCCTCAGTTGCCTCACCTGTAAAATGGGCACAGTGATCATTTCCACCTCAGAGCTCTGAGAGATTTGGGGAAGAATGAACCAGCCCAAGTCTATATGTTTTTTTTTTAATTAATATTTCATGGAGGAGGCTGTGAGTGCTCAGTGAGGCCAAGACACTTGCCCAGTGTCACACAGCAATGGGTAGCAAAGCTGAGATTCAAATTACTCTAAGTACAGTGCTCCTTCACACATCTTTAGAGATGAAGAGCCCACCAGCCATTCTTGACTATATTTTTATTATGAAAACAGATTCCACCAAGATAAGCAGAGAGGGAAAACCTCTCTCCTAGTAGCATTTAGCATGCCATATACATTTGCTCTCTGATGTTTTCATGTTCCTTCAGCCTCCTGCTCTCATTCTGTCTTTGCTTCATTTTCCAGGGGAGAGGTGGAGGATGAGGCCTCTTAAAATGCTGTGAATTTGGCTACAAAAAAAGAGAAGAAAAGAAACACAAATGAACAAAAACCATGAGATGCTGTTTGGGAAAAGATGCATGTTATGAAGTATCTGGTCCAGGTGTCAAGCAGTGGGTGCAGTGAGAAACAGCAAGCTGGCAATTCCCGGAGGCGCTGGTCACTCTCAGCCCACTGATAGCTCAGAAGCAGGAAAAAAAAACATAGGGGACTGGAATGCAAAAGTAGGGAGTCAAGAAATACCTGGAGTAACAGGCAAATTTGGCCTTTGAGTACAGAATGAAGCAGGGCAAAGGCTAATAGAGATATCTGGAAAATCCCATGGATGGAGGAGCCTGGTAAGCTATAGTCCCTGGGGTCGCAAAGAGTCAGACACGACTGAGCGAATTCACTTTACTTCACTTCATAGGGTGGTGGCGGGGGTGGTGGTGAAGGAACTTGAGGGAGAACAAAGGATAGCTTTCATTTTCACTCTAATTTTCTAGATTGAAATCTAGAAATGGATGAGAACTGGCTCACATGACCCAGAAACAGTGGATAAACCTGAACCCACACAGTGCTGGTGTCGGCAGTTGAATCTCCACTCAGTCATGTCTGACTCTTTCTGACCCCATGAACTGTAGCCGCCAGGCTCCTCTGTCCATGGGATTCTCCAGGCAAGAGTACTGGCATGGGTTGCCATTTCCTTCTTCAGGGGATCTTCCTGACCCAGGGATCGAACTCAGGTCCCCTGCATTGCAGGGGGATGCTTTACCTTCTGAGCTACTAGGGAAGCCCAGAAACTTAGCCCAAGGTGATGTTACCCTGACACTCGGAGGGTAAAAATCTCCATGCTAAGGGGGAGAAGACAGCAACAGTAAAGGTAGTGGCAGATGGGAAGAACACAGTCCCTCACACACAAACCTGGCTGGTTGCAACCCCGACTCCAGCTCCTGGCACTGGGCCCTTTGCCAGGCGTGGTTAAGAGCTTGGATTCTGGAATGATACCAGGGCTGACTAGCTTGTTCCACCACTTAGCAGCTAAGATCTATCTAAGCTTCAGCTGTAAAATGAGGCTGATAATAATAGCAGCTCCTTCACCCCCTGCAGTGACTTGGGAATGGGTTCACGTAAGTAAAATAACAGCATGGTCCTAGATTCTCAAAAATCCTCATGGTTAAAACTATTGATTTAACTTCTCTGCAGCTCATTTTTCTTATCTCTGAAAAGGCACTCATACTGACCGCCCCTCAAGCTGTCCTAAGGCTTCAGCGAGACAACAGCCGTGCAGATGCTTTGTAAACACATTGCTCTTCTGTCGACCACACTTATCTCCAAGAATCTCTCACCAACAACTATGGGTGGTAGTCTGTGAAAGTCTCTGCTCCACAGTAGGTATTTTATTCAACAAGCAGCAGTTAAGTTCTTGGCTTGTGTCTGTTTAGGCTAGACAAATGGCAGAGCTCTGAATAGCTTCCTGCAAACAGGCATTTCATGCACAATGAGCAAGCAAAGGTCTCTGATTTTTTTCTCAGTAATAGCATTTAGGGCCAAAAAATTATCTAGAGGATCAACCTGACTCCCTGTGTGTACCTGGCAGAGGAAGAAAAGGTGGGCCCAGGGGCAGGTCTCTGGGCAGCTGCAATGGGTGTCTTGGCATCATGCAGACCACAGCGTGAGCTGGCAGCCTCCTGAGAATCTGACAGCAGCTTCTGCGGGCAGGGGGGACATCATCTTCTGTGATCACTCTTTCAAAGGGACTCAAGGAGAGATCCCTAGGTGTTGACCTCCTGTGCCCTCCAGATGGGCACCGGTAGAAAGCCATGCCTGGCAGCAGGTAGATCCCTTCCAGAGGCCTTCCCAGCTCCACCTAAGGGCCATCTGACCTTTGTGCCAGGGCGTGCTGGGGACAGTGGGTAGGGCAGGAGGGTATCTCTGCCTGAGGCAGTCCAGCACGAATAGCAACCTTCCCTCATCTCCTATCATTCTCAGCACTGAGCCAGGCTCTCAGAATAATAAAAAGTACATCATAAGCCAATGAAAGGATACCCACCGATGTGATGGTGACTAACACCAGTTGCCAGTGATGTGATGTGACTAACGAGGGATCAGTCTCCAAAATCTACTAGCGGCTTATGTGGTTTATTGTCCTTAGAACAAACATCCCAATCAAAAAATGGGCAGAAGCCCTAAATGGACATTTCTTCAAAGAAAACATACAGATGGGCAAGAGGCACATGAAAAGATGTTTAACATCTTTAATTATTTGAGAACTACAAATCAAAACTACAAGGAGATGTCACCTGACACCAGTCAGAATGGCCAACAAAAAATCCACAGACAATAAACGCTGGAGAGGGTGTGGAGAAAAGGGAATCCTCCTGCACTGTTGGTGGGAGTGTAAATTGATACAACCACTTTGGAGAACAGTATGAAGTTTCCCTAAAAAATTAAAAATAGAGCTGCTCACTCCTGGGCATATATCTGGATAAAACATGATCCAAAAGGATACATGCACCCCGATGTTCATTGTAGCATTGTTTACAGTAGCCAAGACACAGAAGCCACCTAAATGTCCATTGATAGAGGAATGGATAAAGAAGATGTGGTTCATATAGACAATGGACTATCACTCAGCCATTAAAAAGAATGAAATAATGCCATTTGCCACAACATGGATAAATCTAGAAAATGTCATAATGAGAGAAGTCAGACAGAGAAAGAGAAATATCATATGATATGGCTTACATTCAGAATCTAAAAAGAAATTATACAAATGAACTTATTTACCAAACAGAAACAGACTCACAGACTTAGAGAACTAACTTATGGTTACCAGGGGTGGGGGAAAGGGATAGTTAGGGAGTTTGGGTCCGACATATACACACTGCTATATCTAGCATAGCTCAGAGGTTAAAGTGTGTGCAATGTGGGAGACCCGGGTTTGATCCCTGGGTCGGGAAGATCCCCTGGAGAAGGAAATGGCAACCCACTCCAGGATTCTTGCCTGGAGAACCCCATGGACAGAGAAGCCTGGTGGGCTACAGTCCATGGGGTCGCAAAGAGTCGGACACGACTGAGCGACTTCACTTACTTACTTACTTAACCAACAAGGACCTACTGTATACCACAGGCCATTCTGTCCAATACTATGTAACAACCTAAATGGAGAAATAATTTGAAAAGGAATAGATACATATATATGTGTAACTGAATCACTTTATTGTATACCTGAAATGGACACAATATTGTTAATCAACCAGACCCCCATGTAAAATAAAATAAACAAAAATAATTTTTTAATAAAAGAATAATAAAAACAATGATAACTAAACCATTTTTGCTGTCTGCCAGGCTCTGTGCTGAGCATTTTATAAATGGTAGTCCTGTTAATTGCCATAATCGTCCTAAGTTATGGAATGGGATGAGTGAGCTCTATTTTAGATGGGGAGACAAGCCCAGACAGACCTCCCCTAGAGCACAGGGACCCACCTCCAGGATCAAGATGTCATTTCTGAGCACGACATTCAAGGCCCCTGCCTCTTCCGGCTTCATTTGTGCTTTGAAGGATGCTGTGTCTACAGAACACGCGGCTGTTTCCAGGAGCCCCTGGCTCTCCTTGTCGGCCTTTGTGCAGCAGCTCCCCGAGTCTGTCTGGAATGCTCTCCACCCTCCCCCACCTCCCCTTGGGTTCCAACTTGTCTTACAGTAAGAGTCAGCATCAGAGAGCGTCTCTAGAGGCCAGACACTTTATCCACAGAGCAACCCTGAGAGTTAGGCTTTATCACATCCACTTTAAGGAACTGGAAGCTGAGGCATAAAATAGCCAAGCAACTAGCAACAAGGTCACAGAAGCAGGAAGAAGCAGACTTAAGATTCAAATCCCTGGAGTTGGACTTTGGATGGAGCCCAATATCTTCTCCACCCTATGGTGCTTCTCAGACCAGCAATCTCCTTCTCTGGGAAGCCCTCCTTGACCTCTCCTGTTGGGTTAGGCCCAGGAATGTGCCAGAGCCTGTCCTTACCAGTCTGTGAAAGCCAATTATTAAATTGTCAGGAATTTTGCAAGCTGGTTGTTAAACATGGCAATTATTAAAGATTAAATTATAAACACTGATAATTAAGTAAATGATATTAAAAACAAAGGTCATAAATACTCAAAACTCATCACTTCCTAATTATTTTATTACATTTTACTATTATCTATGCTCTGAAGATTATTTATATCCAGTGCATCTGTGCGGTGGAGATGCTATATAATGGGGTATGGCTCTGTACCTTTCAGTGATAACATATTGGTGGCTTTGAAATCAGCCACGGTTGGAACATCTACACCATAGAAACTGGCAAATGTTACCTATCAGGGCTGAGTTTATTGCTGTGCTGTTTGATCAGATTTAACTAAGTGGTGGAGAAAATCTCAACAATACAGCTTCAACTTGCTAAGTGGGCACGTTGGCAGCCACTGCATGTGAATAGCCCCCTACAATGGAAGACAATATTCTGATATTTGAAAATTTGTATTCCATATAGCAAAGAAGTGCTCATTCCATCGATAAACAAGTGGGCTTGCAACATAGTCCTTGTTCGACTTTCACCTTCATTGCTAACGTCAATGAAAATATCATGTCAGAAGTATACCTAAAGAACCACTGTTCAGTGCTCAGCAGCACACCAGCTGTGTTTCTCTCCATAGCAGCCCTAATTCCAGGTTTCTGAAACTTTCCCACCTATGCTCACTTCTCTGGACTCCTCCTGGGAGCAGAGGTTGAGTCTTTCTCTTTATCAAATCCTCAGGTCTTAAGGTAGGTGCTTAATTATTATGGAATACGTAAATGCGTGCATGAATGACTGTGTGAATAAAGAATTACTATCCCCAGTGAAATCCCCTATCCTCAACAAAATGAATTTTGACGATATTCATTTATGCATAATGTATTCCTCCATCGTATTTCGCTCAGAACCTTCTCCATGTCAGCTGTGTTAAAACTAACTTTCCTGGGTTGGCCACGCTGTCATGAAGAACACTAAAATAGAAAAGATAAAAAATTTCTAGACATAAGGACTTTTTCTGTCTCCTGTTCAAAACAACCCACCCAGACAAAGGTGTTACTTGAGGAAAAGCGAAGCTATCAACCCGCCAACTCCCCTCACCCCCAAGGATTTTAAGTGAGCCTTAGGAAGGATGATTGAACTCTCATCCAGGGACAACGCCGCGCCCCGGACTGAGGGACTGGATGTCATGGAGGGTCACAGCTGTGTTTGCTTCCCCATAAACGTCTCTGACCTTGATCTTCCCTAGTGACAAGGGGGAGGCGATTTTCCTGTGAGTGCAGAGCTGGTTTCTTGTCTCTAAACAGTCACCATGTAACTGGGAGTGTCACCTTAGGTCTGCTGAGGCAGAAAGAAGAAACGGCTCAAAATAATTTACAACACAAGGCTTAGAGGATCGCAAGATGCCAACCGATGTTCCTGTCGCCAGCGGCTCACAGTAAGCCCCCACTTCTCTTCTCCCTTTGCTGGTTTCATGCAACTCAAATGTCAAGACTATCTTAGCAGATAAACAATATAGCGTGTATCCCATTATGGTATTACTACAAAGATAGGTGGTCTTAAACTCACTAAGCAAATAATTAGTCACCAAATGAATAAGAGAAAAGACCAGCCATTAACTCACTAAGTCACCTGTCAAAGGTGGCTGTGTTTATACTGGGGGGTGGGGGGGTGGGGAGGAGCACTTTCCCAGGCCAAGTAGGCATGGCATTGGTTGCAGCAGGCCTGAGACATCCTCCAATATATGTCTCTTTTCCTTAAAAAGAAGAGACGAGGAAGGAAAAAAAAATCAGTTGCTTTGACTTGAAAGTCAGCGCTAAAGGAGGCATTAGAAAGAGACTTTCTTGTGGCTCAGAGCCCTGATTACCACAATTAAAGTTCAAGGTGTGGTGCTATTTGCTCAGCATGCTCTGACACATGAAAGAAAATGATTCAGGCAAGGAAAATAATTACACATTAATTTGTGTTTGGCAACTGTGTTTTATCCCTTTGGCCCACAAAGCGAAGATAAAAGGTGATATTGTTGAAAATGTTTTATCTGCCTTCAATGGGGTTGCGTTGCCATGGGCTGCATTTGGAGACGGGCCTCTTTGGTTGGGCATTTTCCTGGCACGGTGGGGCTGCCTTTGTGCTGCACTGCCAGGGCCGGCCAGGGGGAGCTGAGGAAAGGCAGGTTATTAGCTGTTTACTGCCCTCAAGACTTAGTGCTGGAGGGTTTCCCATGGGTTTGGCTAAGTGTCAAGAGAAGTGACCCTGTCCTGGGTGAAAGCGCCAGTCTGCGTGCTGGGGGCACTCACCCCGTATCGCACTGGTGCATTTTGCCACGGAACGAAGAGGCAGACCAGCCAGGACCACAAACCCAGTCCTCTGTGGAGACAGCTGGCGGGCATCCATGGGCAAGCTGTATGGGCAGGCAGTGTGCCAGAAGGAAACGCACGCCCCATGTGGCCAAACCTTCCAGACCTTCAAAAGAAAAGTAATGAAATCTGAATTTTTAGAATAAAATCTCTCCATTTTTGCACACTGGCTTAGTGCAAAACAAATAAACCATGTCTGCACCTGGCCTACGGGTGGCCAGTTTGGGTCTCTGAAATGCAGCATGGGCCTTAAACGCTAGTTCCTGAAGTCAGAAAGATCCACACTCTGAGCTCAGCTTCATGGCTTCCCCAGCTGGGTGACGTTGGACAAGTTAGTTAATCTCTCTAAGCCTTGATTTCCTGTTTGTAAAATGGAGACAATAACCATTATACCTCCCTCGGAGAGTTACTGTGGGGATTAAATGAGATAATGCAAGCAAGAGGCAAGTTCTTTGCACAGTCCCTGGCAAACAGAAAGCACTGAATAAATGTCAGTGATTATCACTAGTTATAATTGAGCCATGGGAGAGTGAAAGAGCACATCATCTCCTCCAGGCTTTCTGTCAATGAGGACGTCTGGGACTCCTTGACTGCTCTGTACATAATTAAGTACTTGCTGAATCAATGGATGGATAGATGGATGGATGGAGAGATGGAGGGAGGGTGGGATGAAGATGCCCGCTAGGGGGCAGAATGAACAATCCGTCTGCCATCTTCTCTTTCTGGTGATGTTCCTAGTTGTCTTTGCGCCAGTCATTTCCCTTCTCTGACCTCAGTTTCTCTACCTGTAAAATGGACTGGATGTCCTTCTCTTGCTAGCTCCAAGGATGCTCTCCTACCTACTGACAAGATCTTTCAAGGACTCTTAGAACAAGCTAGGACTGGCTGTGTGCGGGTGCGCTCGGTCGCCAAGTCATATCTGACTCTTTGCTAAGCCCCTCTGTCCATGGGATTTTCCAGGTAAGAATACTGGAGTAGGTTGCCGTTTCCTCCTCCAGGGGATCTTCCCCACCCAGGGATAGAACCCATGTCTCCTGAACTGGCAGGCAGATTCTTTACCACTGAGCAACCTGGGAAGACCTAGGACCGGCCAGCAAGGACTTTACCACCTGGCTTTGGGAGGGGAGGCCATTTGCAGCAGGGAAAGTGAAAGTGAAGTGAAAGTGGAGTCACTGTGTCCGACTCTTTGCGACCCTAGGGACTGTAGCGTACCAGGCTCCTCTGTCCATGGGATTTTCCAGGCAAGAGTACTGGAATGGGTTGCCATTTCCTTCTCCAGAGAATCTTCCCCACCCAGGGATTGAACCCAGATCTCCCATATTGCAGGCAGATGCTTTACTGTCTGAGCCACCAGGGAAGCTTGTTTATTATTGAAAGAATACTGGTCCTCCATCATCCCACCCCATATCTGCTCTCTACTCTTCTCTCTTCTGTTTTTGTCCCAGAAGGCTGACCTCGAAAACTATCTCCCTCACCCTCCGCTTTCAGTATGATTTGGTCAGGAGGGAGCCTAGCTGGAAATCTGAAGTTTAGGAAGAGAGGGATGTGAGGTCTGTATTCTCCACACCCAAGCCCCACCTGCCAAAGGGGCCTCCTATATGACTCTCTGTTCAGATTCCTGGAACTGCTGCCTCCCTTCATCCCTCTGGGTCTAGGGGTGTAGCTCCCCAGGCACTGCATCTCACCTTTGCCCACAACTTTGAATCTTACTGACCATTTGGAACTCAGGTGAGGTGCCTGCTATATCCTGCCCAGACCCTAACGGATATAAGCAGATACCTCTCCACCACCCAACACATGAAAGATGGATTCTAAGGAAGAAGCCTTCAAAGTACCCAGTAGAGAACACAAGCCTGGGGATCAGACAGGCGGGAGCTCAAATCCCTGTTAGCCACTTATGGACTCCGTGAACCTGGGCAGGTTCTGTCATGATGCCGAGTCTGCTTCCTAATCTGTGCAGCAAGACGCACGCAACATCCTCCAGGGCTCTGGGGCTGAGGAGGACCATCTAGCCAGCCCCGCCTAGTGCCAGCCTCTCAGGAAGCCTCTTCCTCTCCTTTTTCTGCCTCTTCTTCTTTCCGCTCCTTTTTTTCCTTCTTGAAGCAAGATTTTTTGTTTAATCTTAATTTGTTTTTCACTTTTGTACTCTTGTTGGACTGAGCCTAATGAAAATCATTCCACTGGTGGAGCATCCACTGGCTCACCTACGTTCCTTCTAACCCCCTGACCATCAGGAATGGTAGTTATGGTGAAAGGACATGATGGCCCCCAACCAGAATGTAAGGCAAGAACTTAATGTTGTTAACATCATTCTTGAAAATCCTTTAAAATTATTGACTCATAAATTGTGATATGTCTAGTGTGGGATGTAGCCTCTGCACCCTGGATCTATAAATATTCTAGAATGTACAATATATTACAGCAATGTACCATATTTTAGCTCCCCAGCTGGCACAGTGGTTAAGAATCTACCTGCCAAAGCGGAAATGCTGGAGACGTGGGTTCTATCCTTGGGTCAGGAAGATCCCCTGGAAGAGGAAATGGCAACCCACTCCAGTATTCTTGCCTGGAGAATCCCACGGACAGAGGAGCCTGGCAGGCCACAGTCCATGGGGTCTCAAAGAGCTGGACACAGCTGAGCACTTCACTCACACAGTATATTAAGGACTATACATGCAAAATAACATTTTGTACTATTGTGTTAAAGAGAGAGCACGTGTAGCTGACCTTGTTGGGGTCAAAGACACCTAAGATACAGCCATACTGATTTTACAAGTAAAGACAGTGAGGCT
>NW_011494901.1:1096872-1110280 GCF_000754665.1 Bison bison bison | reverse complement strand
AAATTGAGGCTCAGAGGTTGGGGGAAAATAAAAAAGACATTGAGGCTCAGAGAGGTCAAGCAGTCTAAGGCCACACAGCTATTAAGTGGCAGAGTCAAAATTCAAATACAGGTCTATCTGACTCCAAAAGCTGTTTTCACCTTGTGCCAGAAGGCTGGATTTATGTGAGTTGGAATAAACAACCGTTCAAAGCCGGCACCATCAAAATAATTTTAGAATTATTAAATGGGAAATGGCTTCACACACTGGGCCTACTGCCTGTTTCCCTCCCATCTCTCGACTTCACCGGAATCTCAGCCACCCGACTGGTGAGCCCAGGACCCTGGGCCCCCTCACTGGGGATGGGGGATGGCATTGGTGCCTGGCACCCACTCTCTTCTGTAGGCCACTGGATTCAGCACAGGACAGAGACCTCTGCTGCTGGCAGAGCCAGGTAGAGATTTTTTTTTTCTTTTGGCCACCAGTGAACAGTGATAATTATCAGGAGATTAATTTAAGATTCTCAGATGAAAGATACTACCACCAAAGTGCCAGGTACAGAGAGGGATGTAAGGAGGGAGCGAGCCTGGCATTCTCCCTGTGGCTCCAGGGCTGACTCGGCCCTGACCTTGGGCAAGTCATTTGACTTTTCTCATCTGTAAAATCAGCCTCATGATGGCTTCTCTTCCAAACCACTTTGATTCTCAGATGAAAGCGTCCATAAAACTGCACAGGATTGCTATTAATTGGGCCATTATTATTTTTATTATTAAGTAGATGAAGTCCACTAAACTTTAACTATGTTTTGACTCTTCCCCGACTGGCAGGATGAGCTGTTGACTATCAGATGACAGGCCTCTCTGATGTCGCCCTTTGCAACGAGGCCGGCAGATGCGCGCTCCCAGCAACAAGGCTGTCGCCTGGGCATGCGCAGACTGTGCTGGGCGCGCCCCATCGTTTCCATGACCACTCTTAGAAATGAGTGCATCCAACCAACAGTGGGCAAAGGGCTCAGCAATTAGAACCAGGAGCCAGAAGTGCCCGGCTTCCAGGTCTCGGCTGTGCAATTTTATGTGCACATCCTGGAAACCCGTCGCCCATCGGCTTCTGAAGTTTGGGAATGGGAAGCAACATCATCCCACCCACCCCCAGGTCAGGCGGGCAGTGCTGTGCAGGCATCAGTGCCATTATCTGGTCAGGTGTGACCATCCTCCCATCTCTTAAAATGTCAGTGTTGGGGGAATTTCCTGATGGTCCATTGGTTAGGACTCCGTGCTTTCACTGAGGAAGGTGCGGGTTCAATCCCTGGTTGGGGAGCTGCCAGGTACGATGACCAGAGACCAAGCACTTGGCAAATAGCAAAAATGAACTTTCCCCTCAATGTTTATCTTTCTGGATTTATGAGGCATATTTAAAAATAACTTTGCTTTCCTTTGATATATTATTATTATTTTTTAACACAGAAACCAGATTACAGAAGTGATGCACAGCCTGGAGAAGATGGCAATTAGCATTAAATTTCCCAAAGCCCTATTCCAGGGTGTTCCCGAGGAAGCCTTCTGATGGGTGTGTGTATCTCCCACTTCCTGATACTTTTGTCCCACACAACCCTAGGGAGCTAATGTTGCAGATCTCAAGGTCAAAAGGGAACATTTAGTGGGAAAGAGCCCCAAATTCCAAGAGCTGAGTATAAAACTACCTGTGCTATTAATTATCTGTGCCATATTTTCTTCCTCGATGCTCTGTTTTGTCCTTTAGACAATGAAGGCACATGATTGGATCAGTTACCACGAGTGTGGAACAGGGATGCATTTTTATTTTCTAATCACTGCGTTTATTAGAAATTCATGAGCTGAAGCAGATGCACATATTAGAAAAATCTATATCCAGCAAATCAAATCTATGATTTCATGAATAAATATTGATCCGACATGTATATAATCAATATTTACTATATATAATATAAATCCATATATAATAAATTTTTATAATATATATAATAAATCTGTATGTTTTAACATATCAGTCAGTCAGTTCAGTTGCTCAATCGTGTCCGGCTGCAGCACGTCAGGCCTCGCTGCCCATCACCAACTCCCGGAGTTTACTCAAACTCATGTCCATTTGAGTTGGTGATGCCATCCAACCATCTCATCCTCTGTCATCCCCTTCTCCTTCCACCTTCAATCTTTCCCAGCATTGGGAGCTTTTCCAATGAGTCAGTTCTTTGAATCTGGTGGCCAAAATACTGGAGCTTCAGCTTCAGCATCAGTCCTTCCAATGAATATTTAGGACTGATTTCCTTTAGGATTGAGTGGCTGGATCTCCTTGCAGTCCAAGGGACTCTCAAGTCTTCTCCAACACCACAGTTCAAAAGCATCAGTTCTTCAGTGCTCAGCTTTTTTATGGTCCAACTCTCACATCCATACATGACTACTGGAAAAACCATGGCTTTGACTATATGGACTTTTGTCGCAAAATGATCTCTCTGCTTTTTAATATGCTGTCTAGGTTGGTCATAGCTTTTCTTCCAAGGAGCAAGCATCTTTTAATTTCATGGCTGCAGTCACCATCTGCAGTGATTTTGGAGCCTAAGAAAATAAAGACTTTCATTGTTTCCGTTATTTCCCCATCTATTTGCCATGAAGTGATGGGACCAGATGCCATGATCTTTGTTTTTTGAATGTTGAGTTGTAAGCCAGCTTTTTCACTCTCTTCTTTTAACATATAATTTATTATAAAACATATAACTATGTTTTAACATATAATTTATTATATATAATGTATTTCAATACATTCATGTAAATTAAGAAATGAGTTGATTTCAAGCAGACAATAAATAAATATCTGTGCAGGTGGCTTTCAGACATGGCCGGCCATCTCAGGATGCAGCAGTGCAGAGCTGGAAGACACTGGACTGTACCATTTCTAGGTTATTTCCTGCTCTAAAGTTTTCCAAAGGGACTGGTAGAATCAGTCACCTGGCCTCTTGCAGGCCTGTCCAACCAACTCTGACAATGTTCAAAACAACCCCCAGTTTTTCACTGACTGCTCCGTGTTATCCAAAAACTCCACTCTGCACTGTAGCTGCCATGTGCCACATAGAAGCAGATCCATGCTTGGGGGAAGAGGGAATGAGCATGGTCCAGGAAGCCTTTTTAAACCCTTTCAGGTCCTGCAAGAATGTATTGAGCACTTGCTATATGCTGGTCGACATGCCAAATCCTTGTTCATGATCTGTCTCTTTCAACCCTGTGAAATTTTACCTGAATTTTTGTCACTAGTGGGGACTTTTTCCAGTTTTTAGGTACTAGGACCCATTTTATCTTCAGTAAAATGGAGATAATGAAACCTGTGTTGTGCTCCTCATTGGATTAGCATCAGGATCAAAAGAGACTGTGTATGGGGAGCCACTTTGGGAGCTACAAAGTCCTGTCCAAAGAGAAGGAAAAGATAGACAACAACGACAAAAGAGAACCCAGAAAACCTCTTCCTTCTTCCTTCTCTTCTCTTCTTTAACAAAACCCACTCTGTGTCATTAGATCACCCGTGAGGTCCTACAACATCATTTGTCAGAGGTCTTGTTTCTCCAGCCCCTTCTCAGATGTCATCACTGGCTCCTGTGACCAGTCAGTAGGCATTTAAGTTCTAAGCCCTAAGGTCTGATAAACTCCAGTTTGAATTCCACTCTGGAACTTGTGAGCACTGTTCCCTCTGGGCCTATCCTCCTGCTGATAAATCAGGGGCTAATGGCCGTTGTTGCCCAGTGGTCTGTTGGGAAGACGTGACGTGCTGAACTATGTAAAGCACTGGGCACAAATTCTTGGCTTGCAACACGTGGTAAACGTGTATAGTCATTGTTATTATCTACTCTGTGAGGTCTGATTGTTATTATTCCCATTTAAAAGACAAAGAAACTGAGGCTCAGGGAGGTGAAGCTGCTTGTTCAAGGCTACACAATGAGTAAGCAGTGGGGCAGAGACTTGAGGCCACCTGTGACTCGGGTCATGCTTGTTTGCAATGTGTCACGAGGCTTCTCTATGGGAAGGGAAAGTATGTGTGTTAGTCACTCAGTCGTGTCCAGCTCTTTGTGACCCCATGGACTGCCGGGCTTCTCTGTCCATGGAATTCTCCAGGCAAGATTACCGGGGGCAGGGGGGGAGTTACCATTCTCTTCTCCAGGGGATCTTCCCAACCCAGGGATTGAACCCAGGTGTCCTGAGTTGCAGGTGGATTCTTTACTGTCTGAGCCACCAGGGAAGCCCTGGGAAGGGAGGTAGTGTTCTTATAAGAGAGAAGAGAGAGAGAGAAAGAGAGGTAGAGAGAGAGGGGTGCTTTTGATCTGGATCACATTCAGTTCTCTTCCTTTTATATGCTGCTTCCTGATTTCAGTAGCGTTTTCATTCATTATCTCATAAAACCTGGCTGATGTGATCATTGCCAAGCCTGTATTATACTTGAGGCTCCTATCTCTAGAGGCTCAGTTCTGCCTAAAATGTCCTTCAGTTTCATAATCTGCAGACTGAAAATTGGGAGCCATCACTCAACGCGTCGTTTTTGTTACAGAATATCTGAAATAAGCCTGTCGCAGAAAACTTGTTTTATTTGATTTCTGCACAGAAATAGTTCATCTGCTTGTAAATCATGCCCTCCCATCTCCAGCCTGTCGTGAATTCTGAGCTGGCCATCTGTGCTGGTCTGTGATCCTTACTGTCTTTAGGGGTGTCAGGGTTGAGTAGAGCCCAGGTCACCTGCTGCTGGACCCAGTTGGGAACTGGACTGGAAAGGATAAGCGGCGAGACCTGTGAGCCTGGGCACCTTCTTGGAGACAGGTTCAAATCTTGCATCACTGCTCACCAGATAATTAGCTGCACTCAGCTTTTCTTAGCTGAAGTTTCTTGATCCAAGTTATCATCTTTATCTTGAAGGGTTTTGTTGAAGAGAAATGAGATAATCCATGTAAACCATTTAGCTCACTTAGCTAACAGTAAGTGCTTAATAACTACTGACAATTATCCCTGAAGCTTCCCCTCAAGTGAAGAGGTTGGTCTCGTTTGCTGATGAAAATGAAAGTGTTAGTCGCTCAGTCGTTCGACTCTTTGCAACCCCATGGACTATGGCCCTCCATGCTTCTCTGTCCATGGGATTCTGCAGGCAAGAATACTGGAGTGGGTAGCAGTTCCCTTCTCCAGGGGATCTTCCTGACCCTGGGATCAACCCTGGGTCTCCAACATTGAGGCAGATTCTTTTCCATCTGTGCCACCAGGGAAGCCCTCATCTCCTTTGCTGACACCCAGCCTGAAATCCAGCCTGATTGTGTCTGTGGCTATTTCCTGGGCACTTGGCATTTCCTGCCTGACACGTGAGTCCCTACTGTGGCTATAACCTGCAAACAGGGCTCTGCATAGATCCTTGTAGAATTTTCCCCAACAGTTACTACCTCACTTCCTTGTTTCCGAGGAATTTGTTTATTCGTTTGTTTATTTATTTCAAATTCTGAACTTGTCTGAAATTAGAACAGGTCTTTAAATCTCTCCATATAGGTAACGTAGTAGTAACTCTTTTTGTTTTCTTCCCTCCAGAAAAGCTGGTGAACCATCAGTGACAACTGGGAGTGAGTAAAAACACATAGTTCCCATTTTTTGGATCATTTCCAACCTTGTGTCTGTTGGCTGTGGTTGCCAGACCCTCAGAACTCCATTGCTCTGGAGCCTGGCATCTTTGGGGAAAGGGGCCTTTGGGGAATGAGCTAGTGTCACAGCGCCCTCTGGTGTCCAAGAGGCTTCTGCCAGCACGTGCAATGGACTGCCTGAAGGCAATGAGGGGGTTTCAGAACATCTGCCCAGCTTTTCTTCCTCCCCAAGGAGGGCAGTGTGAGGGTTCAGGCCTGCCTCATATGAGACAGTGAGAAAGTGGGGATCAGACTGACCGTCCATGAGCCAATAAATTAGCAACCACAACCCAAATGATGAATCCTGACCTGGTGTACCTGCTCTCCAGCAGGGCCTGGGAGATCTCCAGTTTCTTTTCAGTTCAGTTCAGTTCAGTCGCTCAGTCGTGTCCGACTCTTTTCGACCCCATGAATTGCAGCACACCAGGCCTCCCTGTCCATCACCAACTCCTGGAGTTCACTCAAACTCACGTCCATCGAGTCGGTGATGCCATCCAGCCATCTCATCCTCTGTCGTCCCCTTCTCCTCCTGCCCCCAATCCCTCCCAGCATCAGGGTCTTTTCCAATGAGTCAACTCTTTGCATGAGGTGGCCAAAGTACTGGAGTTTCAGCTTTAGCATCATTCCTTCCAAAGAAATCCCAGGGCTGATTTCCTTCAGAATGGACTGGTTGGATCCCCTTGCAGAGAGTCTCCAAGGGACTCTCAAGAGTCTTCTCCAACACCACAGTTCAAAAGCATCAATTCTTCGGCGCTCAGCTTTCTTCACAGTCCAACTCTCAGCTGCTTCTTTGCTAAAGCTAAACCTGACTTTGGTTTTCAGAGAAGATTTAATCCCCAGGATCTCTGCTCTGGCTTGTGCCTGCCAGGGACTGGGAAAGAAGGGATGCTGGATCCAGAGAAGGAACCCTTTGAAACAAGAGAAGGGGAACTAGGATACATTTCCAGGCCGCCCTTTGCCCATTCGTGCTAATGCTCTCTGACACCAGGGTTCACCCTATGTCAGATCCTGCTGACTGTCTCTGCTGCTGGCTGCACTCAATGGGGCTCTGCTTTTACTCCAAGAGCCAGGATGCTGCATCCAGCCCCAGGCATTGGTTGGGCTCCCCTTCCTGAATTTACTAGTTAGGTCTCATCATGGACTTCTGGAAGGAAGTAGATTGCATGAGCACCCAGCCTGATGGGCTCAACAGGTCAGAAGAAAATGAGACAGGACCTCCAGCCTCAACCACTCCAACAGGGCCAAGTTCACACTGTGCCTGAGCAGGTTTCCCATCAAGATGTGGACAGTTAGCGTTTACACCGTTTCACTGAGTGCTCTGATAATTTACCTGATGTCTCCTTGGGTTTAATGTACAAGAAAGACCTGTGAAGCTGAACAGCATCTCTAGAGTCTTATGCATGTTTTCAGGCAGTGTTTCTCAAACTGTAGTCTCCCAACAGCCTTAGCATTAGCGGGGAACTTTCTGAGACTTTCTCTGGATGCAAATTCTTGCCCCCTGTCCTTGCCTGAGCAAATCAGGAATTCTGGGGATGGAGCAGTCCATGTTTTATCCAGCCTCCCAGGTGGGCCTGATACATCTGGAGTCTGAGAAATATTATTTTAAGGGAAAATGGAGAGAGGATCCATCATGAGCCGCGCCCCTTGCTTGACACTTTCTTGTGTTTATTTATATTTTCCTGGTCGTTTTTGAGTCGTGGGTTTGGAATAGGTTGAGATGACGCTAAGCCTGGAAGTAGAAGATGTAGTGACTGCATCACTGCCCTAGGATGCCCGCCACCATGTCGTTTGAAGTGGATTTCCGGAGCTTGTGACACACAACATTTAAACATGAAGACTTGTTACCAGCGAAAACATAAAAGAAGCTACTGGAATTGCTGCCCTTTTGAATTATATGCTCTTGCTTTCGTTCGATTTTGGGCCATGAAAATTGGACCGTACCTATTCGGGAAATACTGTCCTGAGTTTGCAACTCAGTATCTCCTTTTCCACATGGTTTGCCATCTTCAATCCCCTTTGTATAATTTCAACATCATGGGAAATGACAGAAAATCAGCAGCCAAATCTCTGGAAAAGGAGCTGACAGAGGCAGTGCCCTGCTGAAAACAGCAGCGGCTCCTCTCTGCTGGGAGAAGAGGCTCACACACTTGCGTCTGGCTTTCACGATCTTCTCTGACTGGCCCTTGGCCTGCCTTCTTAGCTCTGAGCCCTGCATTCTCCTTTACAGGTTCCTCTAAGTTCAGCAAAACCATCCACTCTTCCCCAAATGCTCTGCATCTGTTCCACGTCCTTTCTCCACTGTCCCTCAATTCATGGTTCCTTCCACTACTTGGTCAACCCGTCTGTGTCCACCAAGGGCTCGGCTCAGAGGCCAGTTCCTATACTAGGTCTACGAGATCATAATCCCCCCAGGCAGAGTTTGCCCCACCATTAGCCCCATTCAGTACATCAAACTCACTTGCATACATGACATTTCAATAAGTCTCATGTTGGCATGTAATTTTTTATTTTCCAACTTTTTATTTTGTATTGGGGTATAGCTGATTATCAAACAATGTTGTGATAGTTTCAGATCAACAGCGAAGGGGCCCAGCCATAGATACACAAGTATCATTTTTTCCCCAGACTCCCCTCCCGTCCAGGCTGCCACACAACATTGAGCAGGGTTCCATGTGCTACACAGTAGGTCCTTGTTGGTTTTCCATTTCAAACATAGCAGTGTGTACATGTCCAACTCGAGCTCCCCAACTATCGTTCCCCCCACCCCTCCCCCTGGCAAACATAAGTTCGTTCTCGAAGTCTGTGGGTTTATTTCTGTTTTGTGAGCTCATTTCTTTTTAGATTCCACATAAAAGGGATATCATGATATTTCTCCTTCTCTTTCTGATTTACTTCACTCAGTATGACAGTCTCTAGATTCATCCATATCGCTGCAAATGGCATTATTTCATTTTTAATGGCTGAGTAATATTCCATTGTATTTATGCACCACATCTTCTTTATCCATTCTTCTGTCAATGGACATTCAAGTTGTTTCCATGCCTTGGCTATTGTAAACAGGGGCATATAATTCTTCATCTGTATCTCTGTCTCTTCCATAAGACTGTGCTTTTGCTCTTTGGTAGCTGGGGCTTCTGATATTCACCATGATCAGTGATTGGCACAAATAGATGTTTAATAAAATGTTCTGAATGAGCGAATGAGCCAAAAGTAAGGAGAGGAATAGGATAAAATTTAATGGCCATCGATAAACCTGACCGGGCAGGTTATCTGCTGCCACCACTGCCAGCACCAGCCCTCAGTTGGCTGCACATTAGGAGTTCCAGCTGGAGGGGGCCCTCCAAACTGTGCTCACATCACCACCCCCATCCCAATGCAACCTTCAAAGAGGAGCCTCCCTACTTCCTTACTTTGAGAATCACTATGAGTTAAGGGAGCTATTATTTAAGGGACCCCCCCCCCATTGACCTATGAATAGTATAAAGGCAAAAAAAAAAATTTAAGGCCATTGTTTTCAAGTTCTTCTTTGAATAAAAAGGCATAAGAATTTAAATGGATACTGAAATACCTAATAGTCAGGAGATGACAAAATTCTGATGTCAGCGGGTGCACTTCTCCTGCTTTCTCCCCTGGGCTCTTTTCTTCTCTTGGTGCGATGCTCACTTGGCACATGATCATGAAAGGATATCTACTCCAAAAAATGAAATTAGTCAAAATGTGATGGACACTGTAATTCAATGAAAATAAAAGTTTTTTGTGAGTTGTATCTCTTTAGGGTTTGTTGAACCACCCCCCCCCGCCCCCACCTTTTAAAGGCAAGATATATAATTTTTCCTTTTCATTTTCATCTTGCTTACATAGGTAGTTGATGACATACCCAGAAAGTTGATTTAATTTATGGAACTGATTCACTTCTATAGTTACAATTTTCATAAAAAGAAAGGCTTATCAGTTTGCATCTGTGAAATACAAAACAGAAGCCTTCATGGGGCTGTGAAAGCTCAAGTGCCAGCTACTTCTTATATTTTCAAGGAATAAATGAAAATCCACAGAGGATTCAGAGACAATTTGAACCAGTGAAGCATAAATAGGCACCTTTTATTACATACTCGCTTTGTGCCAAAAACTTTCAAAACATGATCTTATTTAATCCTCATGGCAACCCTGTGGGGTAGGTATTTTAAATCCTCACTTTATAGACATAAGGGAAAACTGAAGCTCAGAGAGTTTAAGTAACTTGCCTTAGGTCACACAGCTACTGTTTCAGACTTGCATTTCTTTGTGGAATTATTGGATTCAAAGCCATGCTTGCTAATCATTACGAGATTGGCCAGGTACAGCCCATAAGAACTGAAGCCGTAAATGCTATTAAAGGCACAGCGGGGCTCTAGATCCAGCCTCAGTCTGTGCCACAGCGTCAAATTCCCCCATAGAAACTGGCAAGCCTGATTTTTATGGAATGATACTAAGATGTTGGTAATTATTTAAAAACTGTTTACAATGCCATGCAGGCACATATGATACATCTGGCCTGTAGGGTCCCTGTGGGATTGGCTGAGGTCTTGTTGTGACTTTTTATCTGTTCAACTTCTCTCTCCCCGATCTTCCTCCCCTCCTTGACAGTGTAGAGAAATTCACAGCTCCCCCCGCCAAAAAAAAAAACTTCCATAATTGATAATTCTCTATCTCTGAGTCTATTTCTCTGGAACAACCTGTTTACACAAAGGTTGGGGGTGGGGTGAGAGGAACTCTGTATATCTGAGCATTTTACCCCAAAGAGATTGAAATAACTAAGGACCTATGTTGAATCAGACTGAGTTCACCAGATTAAATTAAATTGACTGCCCATCTCCTTCTCTTCTTGTGCCCACTGCTGTTCAGCAAAGTGGAGGCACATAAGGTAGATTCAATCAGTGTAGGTAAAGAAGCCCCATACACACGTGCACACAAGCATGTGTAAACTAGCAACTCTGCTCTCTGTGCTTTTAAACAGCCTTAACCTAAATGCTTGTGAGCAGCGGTGCGCTGGTAAATATTAGACAGTGGACAATCTGGAAGGGGAAAAAAGTGCTTTGCTTTAGAGCATGTTAGAGCATGGCCGATTTCCATGGTGCAAACATTCCCACCATGGTTGATTTCAAGTGAGCTCTGTGAGGTTCCTAAACACTGTTTGGGAAGAGGTGCACACAATCAGATCTTGTGAACAGGTGTGAACGTGCTCCAACACCCCACTGTTTTGGGGTTTCTTACGTCAGCAGTAGTCTCAGTGCTTGGCTGTGTAATATCCAGCAATCCAACAGGCATTCCAGAAGCACCTGCTACATTCCAAGATGGTGCATTTGCTCCTGAGAGATGCTTAGAGAAGAAGAGATTAGTTCTAATACACAGCTGTGTGGAAACTTCACAGAGATTCTGCAGAGTAAATGCCTACCCTGAGGAAAAGTTGGAGAAGACCATTGGCTTTTATCTCCTTTGATCCTGGGACCTACATTCCAGAGAGAGTCACATCAGTGGTTTCTGGTCCTCTGGTCCTCCATCTACTCCTTTGTCACATTTACTCATCATAACCCAACCTGGGTTTTGTAAGCACACATGCCTCTGGGGCACAGATAAAACACTTACCATCTCCAGATGATAGTATCTCCCCCACTGAGAGGTCTGTTAGTGCTTCTACAAGGCAGTCAGAGCAAGTCATCTCTTTCCGCTCAGGGAGCGAGTTTTGTGAGGTGGGTTTCAAGTATTCATATGGCACTATCTATTTCTGTTTGCCCTTATTTCTAGAATCTCACCCTTCTAAAATCCCAATTGAAAGTCCTGAGTTTCTCCAAGGCTCCTCTTCCTTAATGGGTCCTGAATTCTTTTTTAATTTTAACCACCCCTCCTCCCACCATCCATGTTCAGACGCATATACAGTTCCCCCTTGCAGAGAGGGCACCACCAAATCCTGGACTCCCTTCTGGGTGTTTCCTTTGGCCCCTAATGTCTTGGCTGCCTTGATAGCCCTCAATGCCACCTTTTGGTTCTTGGCCTGTGAGGCTCCGGAAGACTGTGCTCAGCCCCTCTGCCTCCCAGTTGACGCTGTCTCCAGGGCATCAGCAGCCTTCATTTGCCCAGCTTAGGCACTGGCACACGACTTGAAATCGTCTGCTTCATTCTGAAGTATTTTCCTTTCCTCCGGAGCCCTAGTTCCTCAAGTCCTGGCATCCTTAGCAGCCCTGCAGTGTTAGCCCTCCGATAGGGGTTTTTAAATCCAGCTTCTCTAGTTGTTTGCTGTGGGAGGGTTGGTCTGAATCAAGCCAGTCTATCACAGCTAAAAGTGAACGACGTAACCCCTGAACTCTGTGTTGGCAACGGATCTAATTTTTGAAATATACTGTGTGATCCAATTCCTAGGAGCCAAACAAAATATATCTTTAGGCCAGTTTGGGTCCACAGGCTGCCAATTTGTGACCTCTGGTGTTTTGGAATGCAAGTGAGTGAAAGCTATGCTCTAAGCGGAAGGCTGGGCTCTGATTGGGGTTTGTGAGTAGGGCTCAGGGAAACAGAGCAGCCTGGACTCTCTTTGGTCAGCTATCAGAGCACAGACGTCAAAATCCAGCTGTTTTCTTTTTCTCTTTTCCCCTCCCCAAGTCGTTTCCCACTCTTGGCTTCTCCAAAAGGACATGTGTTTGTGTTAAGTTGAGGTCTATAGAGTCAGATGCACGTGGGCTCGAATCCTGAATCTGCTACCTATGTGCTATGTGATTTTGTCTAAGTCAACTAACCTGTTTTGTAAGCTATTAATATTCCCCTTAGAGGATTCAAATTGTGGGGATTAAATGAGATGAGGATGTGACCATGGAGAGTAAGTAGTACATATTCAATATCTATCATTTTGAAGCCAGGTCCTGCCTCCCACAAATCTTCTTCTCTTTGGCCTCCTTTTCTATTGTCCCTGTTCAGACCTGCAGACCCTTTGATCTGCTGTTTCTTCAACCCTGGGTCCTTTGGTCTTTCCAAAAGGAGACAGAAAGGCAGCACTATCTACTCCCGGTGCTTATTCACTGCCATATATCCACCACAGGAGTCAGCCAGCTCCAGCCCACGGGCCATACCGGGCTGGGGAGATTTATTTCTGGGGAAAACTCAGGCTTAGGGGTCAGAAAGGTTTAAGAATTAATCCCCCATAAAACTTAAAAAGATGAAGAAGAGAAGACAAAAGAGTCATCCGGTGTCATTCTAGACTCATCGGTTGTCCAACTCTCCCCAACTTTGGAGGAAAGAGAGCATGCTATTGATTAATGTAGGTTTCTAGATGTCACAAGCACAAGAAAATATTGGGTGGCTGGCTGCTTCCAATGACAAAATGCTAGCCATCTGTTTTGTTGTTGTTGCTGTAGTTGTTTGAAAGCAGCAAAACACTTGGAAGACAGGTGATAAAGTGTTGAGAAATGCCCTCTCCCCATTTCTTCTGGGGCTCAGCAAAGCAAAAAGCTGAAGAATAATTTAGAAACACCTTCCATCAAATGCCAACCCGCTAACCGATTTTGGAAAAGACCCTGAAACTGAATTCTCCATATGTCCCAGAATATGTAGGCCCCTACAAGGAAAGAGTGAACAGAGGAGGAGAGAGGAAGAAGTACATTTAAGACCAGTAACCTCTGTAGTTTAAGGACCTTGGGCAATCACTGAGATCTTTACTTGACCCATGGAGCTGTAATTCGAAGTTACAAATTTTAATTCAAAATGATACTCAAAGGCAAGAATACCGGGGAGTGGGGG
>NW_011494901.1:1085855-1096772 GCF_000754665.1 Bison bison bison | reverse complement strand
TTAGTAGAAGGTGAAACTGCTCTTTGCCAAGTATTGTTAAAAACTGGTGGAATGCTCACAAAAGCTCCGGGAGGTCAGTGTGTCTCATCTCTTCTGGTGGCAGCAACACCAGGGTTCAGACTCAATTCTTTCCTTTGCTCCCATCCCAGTCCCTGCTGGGCTGGAAGAAAACATGCCTTCAAAAAGTCACTCCGTGCGAGTATGTCTAGATCCAAAAGCTCACACGTAGCTGTGTGTGCAGATTCTCTTTGAGCTTTCATTGAGGGGAATTACATAATAATATCACATGATTTTGCAAGAAGTTCACCAGGGCTGTGTCGGAGGCTGTCAGCCAAGACACTGTTCAGACAGGGAGGCGTCAGAGCTGCCACTACAAAGTGGCTGTTAATTACCTAAAACAATGTGTGTAATAGGCAAAGAAAAAAACAGGACCTGCTCTCTCAGCCCGAACCACTCATCTATTACAGCGCCAACTGCACAGTTATTTAGCCCGAAGGAGTTGTAATTAGCTGGTTTGCAAATTAATAAGACCTTTCAAAAAAAAAAAAAAAAGACTACAACGGGGAAAGAATGGTGGGAAACTTTATATCTCTGATTCTCCAGGAATATATTTAACCTGCAATTACTTCATTAAGTGTCCAAAATTCACTTCATGTATACCGTGTACATTCCGCCCGATTGGAGTCGCTGAGCATTGCCCATACCCTGAGGGGCGGGCAGCCAGGGAAGGAAATCTGGAGGAACAGTCTATTACCCTGCTTCCATCTTAATCCCAGATTGCTTGTCTGGTTTGAGTTTGCAGATGCTAATAACCATGCTTGATTATGCCAGAGAAAGGAAAACATATCCAGGTGAACCAACTGCTCTATCATGCTGGTTCTTAAAAAGCTGGGGACCGGGCATGACTCAGCCCTGGTAACAATGGATAATACCAAACCTAGGACACTGTAATTAGCTCTTTAATCCTATTGGCCTTTAATAACAAAATGGACTTGATGAATGGTTAGTCGGTTTTGTTTGATTGAAGGATGCTTTCTCTCCCAACAGTGAAAAAGTTTTTTTCTCTTCTTTCTGTTTGTCCTCTTGGCAAAAGAAGTTTCAAGATGAAAAGAGACTTAGCTAGCTAGAGGATTGATGTTAGAGCATGCTTAACCAATCAGTGGAGTCACCCCGGATTCTCTCAGTGAATTCCAACTTCAAGGCTTCTTCACAGGATACAACCATGACTACCATTGTAGTAAACAAATTGTTCAGTTCAGTTGCTCAGTCGTGTCCTAATGACCATCAATTCAGTATTCACTCTGTTTTAGCCATACACATTATTCAAATCTCCATTTCAACTCTGCAAAGGGAATATGATGAATCTCATATCAAAGATGAGATGCTTGAAGCTCAGATGGGTTTTGAAGTTTACTCAGGGTCCCAAGTGAGAGACGATTTGAATTTAGGTGTCTTGTCCCCTCTGTCCTTTGTCCCATGTTCCCTGACCACAGGAATCTTTCATGAGGATTAAGGTCGGTCCTACAGAAGGGCCAAGGAGTCATGATCAAATTCTCTGAGCTAATTTTGCTTTCATAAGTTTTCCCAGTGAAGATCAGTCCTGTAGACATCAACCTAGGGTGTGTAGCTTTAGCTGCCCTACCTACAGAGTCTCCAGTTTTCCAGAGACTAGGATCTCCATTTACGGGCAGACTTATGACAACCCACCAATAGAACTTCATTTATTGGGTAATTCTCAACCTGGGTAAAATGAAAATCTCAATGAATGGACCAACTGTTATGTAAGTCACTGATAAAAATGAAAGATAGATGGGAAGAGGCCAAGTGGGCCATGGATAGGAAAGGGCTGGAAACGTGAAGAAGGAGGTGCTTTAGACTAGTATTGTCCACTTGATAAATTTTAGAGGATCCAGCCTTGGGCAGCAAGGGAGGACCCACCAAGACCAAGTCAAATATGAGCATGCTAGCTGGGTGGAGCGAGAAGGCAATGGCATCCCACTCTAGTACTCCTGTCTGGAAAATCCCATGGACGGAGGAGCCTGGTGGGCTGCAGTCCATGGGGTCGCCAAGAGTCGGACACGACTGAACGACTTCACTTACACTTTTCACCTTCATGCATTGGAGCAGGAAATGGCAACCCACACCAGTGTTCTTGCCTGGAGAATCCCAGGGACCGGGGAGCCTGGTGGGCTGCCATCCATGGGGTCACACAGAGTCGCATACGACTGAAGCAACTTAGCAGCAGCAGCAGTAGCAGCTGGGTGGAGACAGTCAGGGGGGGTGCATGTGCTGTTTCTTTGTAAGCTCCATGAGGGCAGGTCTCTTTTTGCTTAATACTCTGTGACTCTTTACAGTCCCTTGGACAGCAAGGAGATCAAACCAATGAATCCTAAAGGAAATCAACCTGGAATATTCATTGGAAGGACTGATGCTGAAGCTGCAGCTCCAGTACTTTGGCCACCTGATGGAAAAGCCCCTGATGCTGGGAAAGATTGAGGGCAAGAGGAGAAGGGGGTGACAGAGAATGAGATTAGACAGTTGGATAGCATCACTGACTCAATGGACATGAATTTGAGCAAACTCGGGAGTGGTGAAGAACAGGGAAGCCTGGAGTGCTGTAGTCCATGAGGTCACAAAGAGTTGGCCACGACTGAGCAACTGAACAGCAACAACTAACTCCAGCACCTTAAATAGTATGTGGCACATGATAGGCGTTCAAAAATAGGTGTCCAGTGAAAAAGTGAGGTGAATGAATGAATGCCCTTCTCTCTTCTCCCAGTGAAATCTTGCTACTCCATGAAAGACAGCAAGTGTGGCTATAATTGTCAAGTTAAGGCAGCTCATGCTTTCGTGCACACTAACTTTTCTGTCAGAAATGCCTTTCTCTCTTTTTCCCTGTGATAAATTCTTATTCAGTCTTCGAAACTCAGCCCAGCATGGCTCCTTAGCCTGCGATGATCCCCTAAGAGAAGGAACTGTTCCTTCTTTATGTTCTCATAGCTCTTTGCACATATTTCCCTTGTCCATGGATAGAACCCTTTTTAAAGTGATCTTTTATTTGGACATCTACATCTATTATGAGAGATGGATATAAGAAGTAGATTAAATTATTATTTAGCTCAGTTTAATGGAACTATCACACTTACTACCAACAAACTAGACTGTGAGCTCATGGCATGACATAGTTAAAAAGTCATCCAGGTCTTTCAATTAGAATGCTGTCAGCTGCGAGTAAGAACGATCTTGTCCCCACACTGCCATAAGCAATGAGGATAATTGCTGTTTTTCCAAAGCAGAAGTCCTGCCTGTGAGAGGACAGGCTTCAGGGTTTAATGATGTCATCAAGTTCTCATGTTCTTTCTGGTTCTCTGTTCTGCCATGCTCACTATGGCTCCATCCTCAGACCACAACATTTCTAAGCCTCATGGGATGTAACAGCACTCACAGGAAGACTAATGACTGATTTCTTCCATGACTCTCTTTTATGAGTAAAGAACTTTTCCTAGTAGTGCCTTCACTGACTTTTACTCACATCTCATGAACTTGAACTAGGTCCAATGACCTATCCTTATCCAAACACCAGTAAGCGAAGTGGAATCATTCTTGGATTTACCAGCCCCTTCCCCAACAGCTGGGGTGAAATTAACTCTCCCTGATGTACATGGCTGCATGGGGTTGCATAGATACTTGGATACAACTGGGGTTCTAGAAAGAAAGGAAAGGGAATTGGACCCTGGGGAGACCTCCTTAGACATGAAAAACATTTATAGAGTACCTGCCAAAAGGTAGGTACTCAATTAATATTTAAGGCAAGGAAGGAACTGTCAGTAAAATTCTAGCACTCAGTGTAGACAAACTTCTGACTTGTAAGTTGGAGGCAATTTTGTCTCCGTTTCAAGTGATGCCCCAGTGGTTCTGGGTAAGAGAGTGTGTTTCCAAGTCAACCATCAATTACCTGACTAACTGCTGAGGTAGGTAAGTGGTTCGATAACTTGCTAAGGTCATATGACTTGTACTTTCTTAGATTCAGTCCCGATCTGATGACACTGGTTTGGACCTGTCGGGTTAAAGGATAGAGATCCAAGGAGATCAAATGATGTGCCCAAGGCCATATCATTCTAATATACTTATCATCAACATCGCATTTTCTTCAACCTTGTATTATGGAGAATAGTTTTTAAAAATTTTTTTAACATAATCATAGGTCCACTTACAGTATTACTCATATATTTGTTATGGGTTGAAAAAATACATTAACAATTGACATCAGAAATACTATCTAAAGAAATAAAATACTTTTCTTCAGGAAAAAACACACTTAGTTAAAAGTAAAAGACAAGGTATACACACACACACACACACACACAAATCCTGACTGCCTTTCATTAGATGTGGGAGTGACGAAGCAAGTGAGAGAGTAAAGGGGACAGTCGGCAATGGAGGTGAAATTTTTTAAGAACAGAGATGTAGAGTATTCATCTTTAAGCTATGGTAGGTGCTTAAATGAAATCACTGTTCTGTAACCTCAAAATCTTTCATTAAACTCTTCTTCCTTTTTGTTGACCACGCCATGAAGCGTGTGGGGTCTCAGTTCCCTCACTAGGGATCAAACGTCCCCCCTCATTGGGAGTGTGGAATTTTAACCACTGGACTGCCAGTGTGTTAACTGCTCATCATATTCAACTCTTTGTGATACCATGGACTGTGCCTGTCAGGCTCCTCTGTCCATGAAATTCTCCAGGGGATCTTCCCGACCCAGGGACCGAAACTGTCTCCTGAAATGCAGGCAGATTCTTTAACGTCTGAGCCATCAGGAAGTGCCTAGAATACACAGAGGTCATATGTTTATAGAAGAGGATACATTTTAAGACCTGGAGGCAAAAGATTTCAGAACAGGAGTTACAGAAAAAGTATGTACTGTTATAGTTACACTCTGATCAATGGTGTCAAAGTATGGTTCTTAATTATACCTTTAGGTCTTTGGTTCTACAAGATAAAAGGAATTCTCTCTTTCTCTAAGAAAGGAGTTGGCCCTGAAACATCCTGAAGGATCAGAAGAGGGACGTGACATGAGACCACACCTTGCAAATGAGGGCTGAGAAACTTAACCACTCAGGCAAAGAAGTTCAAGGTTGATCAAGGAGAGAAGACCAAGACTTTTGCCCCTTACCTAACATCCTCTCTCCATACTATTTTGAGAATCAAGCAAGAGTACAATATTTGAATATAGAAAGATTTGAAATCTACGTACTAAATATATTACCAATAGAATTTTTTTAAACCAAGAATTTGTGAAAGTATTTGTACCACAGATGGCAAAGAGTTAGTATATTTGATATAGAAAAATCTCTTTCAGGACAACGAGAAGGTAAAACACCCCAGCGGAGAAACTGGCAAGAAACATGATTCACCAACAAACATTAATGTATCATTCCCCAAACACAGACTCCAAATACATAAAGAAAAAAGAAAGGCAATGAGAAATGAATAGAAACACCAGGGGAAAGGAGAACATTAACAAACCTTTCTTTTCTTTGAGAGTGAAGAAAGCATCAAAAAAAAAAAAAAAAGTAGAAAAACAAAAAGGATTATTTAGCTCAAATTAGTGGGTACATGGGAGAAGGCAATGGCACCCCACTCCAGTAAGTACTCTTGCCTGGAAAATCCCATGGAAGGAGGAGCCTGGTAGGCTGCAGTCCATGGGGTCGCGAAGAGTCAGACACGACTGAGCGACTTCACTTTCACTTTTCACTTTCATGCATCGGAGAAGGAAATGTCAACCCACTCCAGTGTTCTTGCCTGGAGAATCCCAGGGACGGGGGAGCCTGGTGGGCTGCTGTCTATGGGGTCACACAGAGTCAGACACGACTGAAGTGACTTAGCAGCAGCAGTGGGTACATATTGAACTTAGTACCTAGAAAGAATATGCATTCTTCTCAAGTTTTGTGAGCACAGTTGCAAAAAATGACCCATTGAAATCATAAAGAAAAACCTCAGGAAGAAACCATCTTTCAAACTTAGAAAATTTATAGAAATATCCTTTGACCACAATAATGGATTTGAAACAAAGTAAGTATCCTAAAATCACAATCTGTGTGCTTATGGGAAATTAAAAACAATCTAAACAACTCTTAAAATGGAGAAAAATAAAAGTGTCAATGGCACCCCACTCCAGTACTCTTGCCTGGAAAATCCCATGGATGGAGGAGCCTGGTAGGCTGCAGTCCATGGGGTCGTGAAGAGTCGGATACGACTGAGTGACTTCACTTTCACTTTTCACTTTCATGCATTGGAGAAGGAAATGGCAACCCACTCCAGGTTTCTTGCCTGGGGGATCCCAGGGACGGGGGAGCCTGGTTGGCTGCCGTCTATGGGGTCGCACAGAGTTGGACACGACTGAAGTGACTTAGCAGCATGGGTCATTTAGACAATAACAATGAAAATCTATCAGATCTTAAGAGATGTGGTCAAACTTTAATTCAAAGAAAAGATGGCCTTGGCTTCTTGAATGAATGTAAATAAATGAGCCAAACATCTTGCCCAAAAGAACTTAAAAGAAAATAATGAAGTCAGCTTTAAAAAAAAAGCCAATGCTTTAAAAAAAAAAAAAGTATAAATTAATCAATTAGATATGATGGAAACAAATACCCAGTAAAACTGATAAGTCTGAGAACCAATTCTCTGAAAGACCAAATAAAAAGAATGCTTTGGAAATTCTAATTAATTATTTTTAAAAAGGAATACAAGCATTTAAAATAATTAAATAGTTTGTTAACTGATGGAGCAGTAAGGAATCAGATCAAAGGAAAGCAATAGGGGTCTAGAAATAGAACGAAGTACTAAAAAATAAAGGATAAAACAATTAAGCAAGCATTGAAATCATCAAAGAATAAAACATATTGCAAAACGGACAAGCCATGGATTAAAAGCAGTCATTTTCCCTACCTCACACTAAACAATAAATAAATTCCAAAATAGAAGAAAATTCTAGATGTACAAAATACAGCCATAATCTGGAAGGTTAGAGTGGTCAGGCAATACTGGTTCCTTTGACTGTTCTCAATACTCATGAGTTGAGAAGGGCTTTCTGGGCCTGACCACAAAAGCAGAAGGTTAAAGACCGATGGATCTGGCTATAGGTTTAAATATATTCCATTATTTATTCAGTAAATAGATAATGTCTCCAATGTCCATGTACTATTAAAGGCGCTCAGGGAGCAACTGTGAACAAAACTGACAGAGATCACTGCCCTCCATTGGGAGCGATAGATCATAGGCAATAGTAAATTAATACATAAATAAATTCTAGTTTTTCCGAAAGTGATAAACTATAGTTTGTTAAAGTTTGAAAAAATAACTATGCATAAAGCATTTTTATTTTTTAAGGGAGTTGGGAATGCAGAGGTGGGGGCATTGCCATTGTCAGTAATCAGGTCAGTATAGGATTCATTGAGTAGGTGACGGTGGTGACAGTTGAAAGAGGTGAGGGAGGGACCACGTGACTGTCCCAGAGAAGAACGTTCTGGGCAGCAGCAGATGTGTGAAGCCCCTAAGGTGGGAACATGCCTGAACCATTCAAAGACTAGCAAACGGGACCCTATGGCTGGAGGTGAAATAGCCTAGGACAGAGCCCAGGGAGGTGAGGTCAGAGGCATCACGGGGCAGGAGAGGTCATGACAATGTCATTGGCTTTACTCCAAGAGAGGTGGGAGCCATGGGTTTAAACAGAGGAAGGACAGGATCTGCTCTGTCTCAACTGGCTCACTCACTAGGCTGAGAATAGACTGTAGGAGGTCAAGAGCAAAGGTAGGGAACTCAGGAGGCTGTTGCATTCCCCTCTTCTCAAGATGAAAATTTCTCTTTCTTAAAGGAAAATTCCATTTTAGAATCCTTTTTTAAAAATATAATCATTCTGAATGCCCTTGAAAATGTATTTTTTTGGACTTGTCTCCTGGGTAGGCAGATGGTTACAGGGCAGAGAGCACGGACTTGGAAACTGAAAAATGCAGGTCAAGTCTCAGCTTTCCCTCTGTGCGACCTTGGGTAGGTTTCCAAATCTCTCCCAGGTCTGGCTTCCTCACACTGAAAATGGAGAATGACACTTAGAATGGGGAATGATACAGGCACGGGCTCACATCACTCATCACCTATATTGGGACATCTGTGAGAGTGAAAGGGGGCCCCATTAATAATGCTCCTGGGACAGGTATAAATGGGGACTGTCCTGGGCTGGGGGACTCAGGATGTAGATTTGCCTTGCTACGACAACTGCTGGGTGTTTGGAATGAACTAAGGAGGTGGGCGTGGATAGGGCTCAGTCGGTGGTAGTTTTCTTCCCAATGCATCTCTGTTGGCTATACTTTGGAAGCAAGATAACAGAGGAGTGGTTCTCAACCTTGGTTCCCCTTTGGAATCACCAGGAGATTAAAAAAACACAAATGCTCTTCCTACTTGGTCTCAGTTGCAGCCTGGTCATCAGGGTTTTTCAAACGTTTTAGGTGACGGTAGCAAAGAGCCAGGCAGCATTCCTGTTCCGGTGCAAGTGGTTCTGGTCCCCCTGCACTCCTCAGCCACCCTCCCTTTTTCTATTGTAGTGAAATATAGACTTACCATGTTGACCATTATTAAGCGTGCAGTTCAGTGGCATTAAGCACATTCACATTGCTGTGTGACCATCACCACCATCCATCTCCAGAACTGTCTCATCTTTTCCAACTGAAACTCTGTACCCATTAAACACTAACTCCTCCTTGCCCACTAAGCCCCTGGTAACCTCTATTCTACTCTGTCTCTATGAATTTGACTATTCTAGGCACCTTATGTCAGAAGAATCATCTAATATTTGTCCTTTTGCGTCTGGCTTAGTGTACTGTCTTTAAGATTCATCCATGTTGTAATATGTGTCAGAATTTCTTTCCTCTTTATGATCGAGTAATATTCCACTGTGTGTATTACTATATAGCACACTCAATGTACCACCCCGTGCATCTATTGATGGACACTTGAGTTGTCTCCATCTTGGGGCCATTGTGAACAATGTTGCTATGAACCTGGCTGTGCAAATGTGTGTTTGGGTTCCTGCTTTCAGTCCTTTGGGGGGTAAATACTCAGAAGTGCAACTGTTGATTCTTTGTCCTTCTCTTTTTAATTACCATCTCACACCTTCCCCATCGAGACATTTGTCTAACACAAATCATTTACTCCCAAACTGAATCATCCCAAATCAACATAAAGACTGGGCTGAAGAAGACTTGCAGAAAAGAAAGGACTAACATTTAAGTTAATGGCCTCTGAGCAGAGCAAAAATCAGTTACAGATTCACAGCGTCCCTGAACCCGGAGTGTGGAGTGTTTGGTGCCTGTAGTGGAGGTTTTCGCTGATAAAGCACAGGTGCTGTGATGCCAAACAGCTCAGGCTTATTTTCAACTGATTCTGACATGAGCTGATGGTTTCCTGTCTGAGTTCATGGCTGGGAGGTCTCCAAGCCATTGTTCCCCTGGAGCCCAGACCTCCTGATGCTGGGAGGTTGTGATAGTCCTGGGAGGAAGTGGCTCAGACTTTGCCTTCTCCGTGACATATGCAATAAAATGTGGGCATTGCAGGGGTCTCCTGGGCATCACCCTCCTCTTGACAAGTCTTGGATCTCCAGGCTCCAGAGGGGCCTTCCTTCTCAGTTTGTAGGAGCAGCCCTCCTATCAGGAGTCTAGAGGCTGTGGGAATGACACGCATTGCCTTCTTGGAGTTCATGGCTCCCAAGAGGGATATAATTCCCCAAGTGCAGAGATCGAGTTTAGTACTGCATTAGGCAATGATGATCTTCAAATATGGTAAAGATTAGTCAACTCTGACATTGGAAGCCATGATTAAACTGATTCCAAAGTTTCTGTGACAGCACCAGTCATCCTTGAAATGCAAGAGGAAAGAGCCAGGAAGTGAAATAAGACCCAGGGGAGAGCTGCTTCTAAATAGCTTAACTCATTTTAGGAATTCCCTGACTGTAGCAAGTAAATGGTCAAGTCATCTGACAAGGACAGTTTCCTGAATACCAATACAGGACAGGCTCTGTCCTGGGAGGCAGGATAGCTCCAATATTCAGAGCATAGATGGGCGTCGACATGCCCTGAGTTGTTAGAAGACATCTCCTTGCACTAAGTCTTAGTAGGGATAATCGTAGGCTTACAGGCAGAATCTCCTCAGCGTTAGCTCCAGTAATGACTCTACTACTGGCTGAACAAACAAGAGTTCTGGTCCTCCCAGCAGCAAGTGAAGGACCTGAACCTTCCCGTTTTACGGATGGGCAAATGGGTTCAGGGGAGTGAAGTGATTTGCTCAATCCGTCCCCTACTGTTGCTGTAGCAAGCGATCCCAAACCCGGCGGTGTGAAAACAGCATGCGTCTATTCTCTTACAGTTCTGCAGGCCAAAAATCTGAAAAGGGTTTCATTTGACCCAAATCAAGGTTAGTGATGGCCAGGCCATGATCCCTCTGAAGGTCCCAGAGGAAAATCCATTTCCTTGCCCTTTGCTGCTTCTGGAGGCTGTCCTCATCCATTGTTCATGCATCTTCCATCGCATCATCTTTTCTGCTCTTGCTTCCCTCTCCCCCTTCTTCCTCCTCTGCCGTCTATTTTCCCTCCGTCTCCCTCTTACAAGGACCCGTGTGATTACATTTAGGTCCACCTTATAATCCAGGATGATCTCCCAAGATCCTAAACTTGACCACCTCTCCAAAGACCCTTTGCCATGTGTTACCATTCATAGGCTCTAGGGATTAGGATGTGGACGTCTTGGAGGCGGGCACTGTTCTGCTACCACAGCGGCCGAAGCCATGTAGTCAGTGAGTGACAGAGCTCAGACTCACTTTGCATCTGATTGCAAAGCCCACGATCTTTTTCTTCAAAAATCTTTTAACTACATT
>NW_011494901.1:1082393-1085755 GCF_000754665.1 Bison bison bison | reverse complement strand
AAACTTTTTTTTTTTAAGTTCAAAATGTTATAGGTAAAGTTAATGTCTGTCTTGACAACTCCTCCCCCAGTGCAATCTTGGCTCCTTCCCAGCTTCAGAGATGTATTTGTTCTGCTAAGTATCAGTTTGAGAGGCTGCCTGCCAGTACATTACTCAATCATTTGCACTCATAGCTGCCTACCCATGATAAACACATGCATATGTATATTATGTGGTATATTATATGGTGTCCTGCCATTATGCTCTTTCTACAACTTGGTCTTCCATCTAACAGTATATCTTGGGCTTCCACCTGGTACTATGGATCCTATGAATAGCCCTCATCCTTTTAAACATCTGTGTAGTATTCCATTAAATAGTCATGCCATTTTTTATACCCCTATATCCACTGTTCCCAATTTTCCACTGTACGAATATTCTTTAGGCCTCCTGGACCACATGTGGGGATGTTTCTCTAGAGTGGATACAGAGAAATGGAATTGATGGTTGATGGATTTTAAATTTTATTAGATGCTGGAAAACTGCTCTCTAATAAAACTCAGGCTTTCCTAAACACATTAGGTTCTTGTGCAAGTGAAAAAGCATCTTAGGAAAACATTCTCCTGCCTAGACTTAGGTATCTGCCATGGTGCCTTACCCAGTAAGCTTCTGAAGTCTCCCTCACCTGATGGTGACGTTCCCACCTTACTGTTCCAAGCTAGAGGGCCCAGGGAAACTTAGTGGGCAGGAATAAATGCTTGGGTGTTTGCTCCAATTAACTATCTTCTCATCTTCAAAGCATGTCTCCACAGACAGCCCTGGAATGGGAGCTAGGAGACTGAAATTCTATAATCCCCTCTGTTAGGATTTCTCCATATCTTATACATATGAAACATGTGCTATATTTAGTGAATTAGTCCTGTTTTGACTTTGTCAGGATCCCTTAAATATTCTACACTTAGCTTTTTTCCAAAAAGTTATAAAAATCCAACAGAGCTATTTTTCAAATTTAACTGGGTGTCTTATATTTTTGTTTGCCCTATCTGGCAACTCTAAATTTAACCAGCTTTCTTATTTGAAAGGCGGATAAATCTAGAAGCTTCACACACAACTGCATTCATATACCAGCTGTATTTGTTTCCTAGAGATGCTGTAACAAATAGCACAGATGGAGTGGCTTAAACACCAGAAATCTATTTTCTCACCACTCTGGAGACTAGACGTCTGAGATCAAGGTGTTGCAAGGCTAGTTTCTTCTAAGCCCTCCTGGGTCTGTGCACAATCATCTTCTCCCTTAGTCTTCACCTGGTCTTTCCTGCATACCTGTCTGTGCACTAATATCCTCTTCTTATAAGGACACCAGTTATATTGGATTAGGAGAAACTCATGTGACCTCATTTTAACTTAGCTTCCTCTTGGAAGACCCTATCTCCAAATATAGTCACATTCTGAGACACTGAGGGTTAGGACTTCAACATATTCAGCCCTAACACCACCTCCGGCACTTACCTGCTGAACCCACTCATTTGACAGCAGGGGATAGTGAATAAAATCTACACAGCACTGAACAGTGACCGGGTGGTAGGCAGAAACAAACGAATGAGGCAGATACAGCCCCACTACCCCCACTATTGTGGACCTGACATTTTGATGAAAGCAGACAATCACTAAAGATTACATAAACAGGGGAAAAACCTATAAAAATAAGCACTATGCTAAGAATTGAAATGTACAGCTGAGAGAGTGCCTGGGTGTTACTTTAGCTAAGTTGGTCAGAGGAGGCCTGAGGAGGTGACATTTAAGCAGAGCCTCGAACAACAAGAAGGACCAGCTATTCTGAGATGAGGGACTAGAATGTTTCCAGCTCAGGACTCAAAGGTCCTGAGGTGAGAATGGGCTGAAGGTGTTGAATCAGCAGAATTTCCTGCTCTGAAATCCTATGAGACTGTAAGAAACTTTTTATTATGGGATTTTTCAGACACATACAATAAACAGAATAATATAATGAACCCATGTATGTCCAGCATCCAGCTTTGACAAAGATCAACATCCTGTCATTGTTTTGGGACTTTTGCCACCCCAGTCCTCCAAACCCCAACTCGATCATTGGGTTGTTTTTTTCTTTTTGTAGTTTTTAAGGTAAAATTTCGGAGAAGGCAATGGCACCCCACTCCAGTACTCTTGCCTGGAAAATCCCATGGATGGAGGAGCCTGGTAGGCTGCAGTCCATGGAGTCGCTAAGAGTCGGACACGACTGAGCGACTGAGCAACTTCACTTTTCACTTTCATGCGCTGGAGAAGGAAATGGCAACCCACTCCAGTGTCCTTGCCTGGAGAATCCCAGGGACGGAGGAGCCTGGTGGGCTGCCGTCTATGGGGGTCGCACAGAGTTGGACTTGACTGAAGTGACTTAGCAGCAGTAAGGTAAAATTTACATACACTGAAATACATGAATATTAAATGTGCAATTTTGACAAAATGATACACTCATGTAATTCACATCTCTGTAGTGTCGAATCTTGCCATTCACCTCAGATAGTTCCCTCATCGACATTCTCAATCAATTCCTCTCTCTCTAGAGACAACAATATTCTGAATTTTTCCAACGTGCATTAGCTTTGCCTCCTCTTGAACCTCGTGTAAGTGGAGTCATGCTGCGTGCACTCTTTTGTCTCTGGCTTTTTGTCCTCAGCCCCACATCTGTGAGACTCATCCATGTAGTTGTGTGTATCAATATTTGTTCCTTTTAATTGCTGAATCTTATTCCTTTGTGTGAATATGACACAGCTGATTTAGTCATTCTCCTGTTGATGGACTGTTGGATTGCTTCCAGTTTGGGACTATTAGAAATAAAGCTGTTATAAGCTTTCATGTCCAAATCATTTCATGGATATATGTGTTCATTTCTCTTCAGTGAATGCTGGTTTATACAATAGATGTAAGTTTAAATTTATGAGTTACTGTTAAATTTTTTTCTGCAGTGATTGCACTTTTTATCCTCCCACTAAAAATGGGTCTTTTTTTTACTCTACCTCCTTGTCAACACTTGGTATTCTCAGTCTTTTAAAATTTTACCATTCTAGTAAGTATGCAGTGGCATCTCAATGTGATTTTATTTCACACTTTCTTAATAAACAGTGACATTGATTATTTTTGTATGCTTATTAGCCATTGAAATATCTTCTTTTCTGAAGTGTCTTTGCCTATATTTTAAACTTGACTATTGTTTCTCATTATTATTGAGTTTTAGGAGTTATTTATGCATTTTGGACAGAAGTTCTGTGTCAGATACATGTTTTGCAAATATCTCCATCTGTCTGTAGCCTGCCTCCTCGTTTTAAAAATATGTACTCTTAAAAAGTTATTTTGAAGTCACTTTATTT
>NW_011494901.1:1045890-1082293 GCF_000754665.1 Bison bison bison | reverse complement strand
ACTTTATTTTTAGAGCAGTTTTAGATTCATAACAAAATTGGGCAGAAGGTACAGAAGTCTCTCATATATCCTCGGCCCCCATGTATGCACAAACTCCACCATGGTCAACATCTTATACCAGAGGGTGCTTTTGTTACAACGATGAACCTGCATTGACACATCATTAGCACCCCACCTCCATAGTTTACATTAGGGTTCCCTCTAAGTGTTGCGATTTCTATGGATTTGGACAAACGTATAATGACATCTTCATTCTTCTTAATTATGTCTTCAGAAGAGTAGAAGTTATTAACTCTGATGAATTCTAATTTATCAATTATTTCTTATATGACTCGCCATCTATACTCCATCTAAGTGTCCTTCATGGTCTATCTGCCTCTGCTTCAGACACAGGCTCTCACCTGGTGAAGTGAACCTTTTAATTTTAGATAGTTCTGTACCCTATCTATATTAAGGAGAGGTGGCAAGAGTACACAGAAGAACTGTACAAAACAGACCAGGATAATCATGATGGAGTGATCACTCACCTAGAGCCAGACATCCTGGAATGTGAAGTCAAGTGAGCCTTAGAAAGCATCACTACGAACAAAGCTAGCGGAGGTGATGGAATTCCAGTTGAGCTATTTCAAATGCTGAAAGATGATGCTGTGAAAGTGCTGCACTCAATATGCCAGCAAATTTGGAAAACTCAGCAGTGGCCACAGGATTGGAAAAGGTCAGTTTTCATTCCAAACCCAAAGAAAGGCAATGCCAAAGAATGCTCAAACTACCGCACAATTGCACTCATCTCACAATGGCACCCCACTCCAGTACTCTTGCCTGGAAAATCCAATGGATGGAGAAGTCTGGTGGGCTATAGTCTATGGGGTCGCACAGAGTCGAACATGACTGAAGCGACTTAGCAGCAGCACACGCTAGTAAAGTAATGCTCAAAATTTTCCAAGCCAGGCTTCAGCAATACGTGAACGGTGAACTTCCAGATGTTCAAGCTGGTTTTAGAAAAGGCAGAGGAACCCAGAGATCAAATTGCCAACATCCGCTGGACCATGGAAAAAACAAGAGAATTCCAGAAAAACATCTATTTCTGCCAATTTGACTATGCCAAAGCCTTTGACTGTGTGGATCACAATAAACTGTGGAAAATTCTGAAAGAGATGGGAATACCAGACCACCTGACCTGCCTCTTGAGAAACCGATATGCAGGTCAGGAAGCAACAGTTAGAACTGGACATGGAACACCAGACTGGTTCCAAATAGGAAATGGAGTACGTCAAGGCTGTATATTGTCACCCTGCTTATTTAACTTTTATGCAGAGTACATCATGAGAAATGCTGGGCTGGAAGAAACACAAGCTGGAACCAAGATTGCTGGGAGAAATATCAATAACCTCAGATACTCAGATGACACCACCCTTATGGCAGAAAGTGAAGAGGAACTAAAAAGCCTCTTGGTGAAATTGAAAGTGGAGAGTGAAAAAGTTGGCTTAAAGCTCAACATTCAGAAAACGAAGATCATGGCATCTGGTCCCATCACTTCTTGGGAAATAGATGTGGAAACAGTGGAAACAGTGTCAGGCTTTATTGTTTTGGGCTTCAAAATCACTGCAGATGGTGACTGCAGCCATGAAATTAAAAGACGCTTACTCCTTGGAAGGAAAGTATGACCAAGCTAGATAGCATATTCAAAAGCAGAGACATTACTTTGCCAACAAAGGTCCGTCTAGTCAAGGCTATAGTTTTTCCAGTGGTCATGTATGGATGTGAGAGTTGGACTGTGAAGAAGGCTGAGCGCCAAAGAATTGATGCTTTTGAACTGTGGTGTTGGAGAAGACTCTTGAGAGTAACTTGGACTGCAAGGAGATCCAGCCAGTCCATTCTGAAGGAGATCAGCCCTGGGATTTCTTTGGAAGAAATGATGCTAAAGCTGAAACTCTAGTACTTTGGCACCTCATGTGAAGAGTTGACTCATTGGAAAAGACTCTGATGCTGGGAGGGATTGGGGGCAGGAGGAGAAGGGGATGACAGAGGATGAGATGGCTGGATGACATCACTGACTCGATGGACGTGAGTCTGAGTGAACTCCAGAAGTTGGTGATGGACAGGGAGGCCTGGCGTGCTGTGATTCATGGGGTTGCAGAGTCTGACACGACTGAGCGACTGAAAGGAACTGAACTGAACTGAACTGATGAATATGAATAGCCAAGGAAACAAGTAACATGGAGCAAAGGGTCATTATATCACCAAAAGACACTCTGTTAGTATTTTGATGTATTTGTATTTATCAATGTAAATGCAATATATACCCAAGTTTCTTCCATTGTGCATGAAGGAAGCCACATTAACTTAAATATAGCTGCCTTTCCACCATCTTCCCCCTGCAACAGTTTACTGAATTATCTCCAGGATCCCTGGGGGAGGGTCTCATGCAGGCTCTCAAAAGCCCTCAGGCATCCCTCTGGGGCTATGCCTTGTTTAAGTACCGTCTCAAAGACAGTGCCCGCTCCAGTCATTCACTGTAATTATCAAGCCCTGACCCAGCAGTGGCTTGATGGCAAGAATCATGACAGGTTCCCCTCTACCTGTACTGTAAAGCCTTGGGATATACTCCTGGCTCTATAATGGATACAGCCAGCCCCCATATCTGTGGGTTCCACATCTGCAGATTCAACCAGTGGGTTTTCCAGCCGTAGTTGGTGGAATTCACAGACACAGAATCCACAGATATGATGGCGGACTGTACAATGCCATCTAATATAAAGGACTTGAACATCCAAGGATTTAGATGTACCCACGGGGTCTGGGGGGAGAGGAGCAGTTATGGAACCAGTGCCCCTAGGAAACCAAGGGACAAATGGACTTGCCAGTCCCTCTGCCTGACAAACTCCTAGTCCAAGACCCAGTTCTTATGTCACATTTATGGGAAATCTTCTCTTCATCTCCCATGCACATGATTAGTGGAAAAACCCAGACTGTAAGAAAAATCCAGACTGTAAGTCCAGACTGTAAAGAAAAATAGACCTGGTCTTCTCTGCCACTCTGCAGCTTGTGACTGGGACCACCTCTCTTGTATGTGAACAGGGTCCACAGGAGGACGTTCCTCAGAGGCCAGTTTGCAGATGTAACAAGATAGCCTGGGAAGAAGGTAGTGGTATCCTGGTCTGGACTAAGCATCTATCAGAGTGTCGAAAAGCACATTAGAGCAGTTTAAGGGCCTTAAACTGATGACATGTGGACCAGGTGCAGTGCTGGATAGGTTCTGTTGGGACCAGTGTTCACTTTAAAACCAGAATTAGTTAACATCCTGCAACATAGGAAGCTTAGACCTTCAAGTCAGGTGCCTCCCCTCACTCCACTGGCACCACCAAAAGCGGCTTCTGTTTCCTCTTGAGAACTCCTCTTAAAGATGAGGCACCCTGAGACCATACCCTTTGAAGACCCTGCTCTGTTACAGTCTTCTTTCAATGGGGTCTGTGTACCATTCCCCACCTACATAGCAGGTGGCTTCCCTCCTTCCTGTTACCTGTGGGTCCCTGACGCACGAGGGCCCCAGTCCCAAGAGACAGCTTTGCACAGACACTGTGCTCACCCTGGGGAGGGTCATTCAGTGGAGCAGTAGTCCTCCCTAACCTGCCTTCCCTCCGCACCCTGCCTCACTCACCCCACCTCTAGGCCCCGAGTGCCTGAGACAGAGAAGATGTCTTACCATCTCTATAATTCCCTGTTTGTGAAGTGGACTAAAGTCTGTAAAAAAACTCATCTCTTCCCCAGTGATCAGTCTCAGGAAAAATCAAAACACCCAAGAACTATGTCAGCATAACAGTGATTTCTAAGAATGCATGAAAAAGCAGGGTCAAGGTTGGAAAAGACGATGCCCTCCTCCCAATGCCATCTTCTAACCAGGCCACCCCACCCTCCTGGTTGGTCAGACTCTCTATTTGCAGTGGCTGTTGCTCTTGATCTAAATGTTCACTGCCTTCTCCAACCAGTGTAGTTGTTACTCATGGATACAATAGGACATTATATTTGGATTAGAACAGTTCTGGAGAATCCAGAGGTGCAGATCCTGTTACGATTTATTATTTCCTTAAAATAATAAATAGCACCCAGCAGAGGCTGGCACAAGTTTAAAAGCCTGGTAAAATCCATTGTCAGTGTGAAGCAATAAAACTTCTTATTTACAGCACATGCTTACCAGGTGATATGGGAGAAAATGGTTTATCTTAGCAATTCTCATAATAATGATAACTTGAAAGTATGTTATTCACTCAGTCATGTCCGACTCTTTGTGACCCCATAGGCTATAGCCCACCGGGCTCCTCTGTCCATGCGATTCTCCAGGCAAGAATATTGGAGTGAGTTGCCATTCCACTCTCCAGGGGGTCTTCCCGAGCCAGAGATTGAACCCAGGTCTCCCGAGTTGCAGGCAGATTCTTTATTGTCTGAGCCACCAGGGAAGCCCTTGTACAAGAGTGAAATTCAACCTATGCAAACAGATGGGCTGGTATGCCTTTCTGAAACAGCTCCTCGGCTGGCAGGGATCAGGGTCTCTAGGGTTGAGCTGGTTTGTGTCGGTGGCACCACATTTAAAGGCTATCTGTTTGAAACATGTGCATATTCTTTCTGCCTTATGTTTTCTTCATGAGCTAAAGAGCTGAACAGATCTGAAAGTACCAATAAATAACAATCCATGTATTATATTTGAAATGTTATCGGTCCAGTGAATAAGCTACGCAGCCATCGTTCAAGCCCAGTCTCTCCACCAAGTTGCTTTCTTATCACATTTGCCCTTCAAGGGAAGTCTGAACAACACAAACATTGTTTGTCATTTAACTGAGTAACAGTTAAAAATGAAACACACAATAAAAAGATATAGAAGCGAAGGATTCCAGACTTCACCGTGTGGGAGGTCAGGACTTTTGGCCTTGACTTTGAGAAGAAAAAAAAAGAAAATCCCCATCAGCAGTCATTCTGGGTGTAATGACACAGCATAATAATGCTCAGGACGGATGAGTAAGTTCAGGTGTTTCTAGAGTGATTTCTATATGTTACCAGATGTCACATTTGGTTCCTAGAGATTTAGGCAAATATTAGTATCTCTTTTTGTCAAGTATGATAAACAAAAGATGAGAATAGTAGATGTGCCCTAAAGATATGAAAATATACATAAAGCAAAATCATTATAAATTACATAGATTTGTAGTATAAAATTGTTTCTCCCCTCATTTAGAGTAAATACCATCCAAGTTTACAGATCATCAAAGTGAATTAAATATGCACACATGTCTGAATCATTTTCAGAACTTTAAGAAAAAAAAGTCATTACAGATATGACCAGATGACTCAGAAACCAGAAACTGCTTGCTTTTGAGAAGAATGACCTAAGATCCAAAGGGCATGGCTTTGGATTTAGGCTGAAGTTGTAAAACTGCCCCAAAGAGCCATATGTAGCCATACTTCTATAAATTTATAGGAAGCTGAACAATTTATCTTTGAAAAATGATAACTTAGAAACAACCTAGAATCTTGTCAATAAGAGAATTGAGAACCGTGTAATGTTTGTGCTCTGGATTACTACCAACAATGACAATGAATTAACTAGAGCTACCAAAAATCATCCTCTATGTGAAAAGTAAACAGCGTCCAGATGTAAATACTATGGTGTCATTTGTATAGTTTCAAAACAGCAAAACTCAAAGCTGTGTAGTTTTAGGGATAATAAATAGCGTGGCCACACTGAAGAAGGTGGGAATTCACCCAATCAAGGTAGGGTACACAGGGAGAACCAATCATATCTGAAGTGGTTTATTTCTCTAAAAGAATATCTGAAATAAATACGGCAAAACGTTGGATTTGACAGCACTAGACAGTGGCTAATAGATGTTTATTATATTATTGCCTACACCATAGTGTGTGTTTAAACTTTTCAAAATAAAAAGAAACTAATTCATCACTTACCGTGTATCAGGCTATTATATGTATCATTCATCTTTAATTAAAACGACTTGGGTAGGAATTATTTCTATCCTTAGTTTACAGATGAGGAAACAGGTTTTGAGGCATTTTGTGAACTTGCCAAGGCCAACATAGCTGGTAGTGAGGTTTCCAGTCTGTGTTTAATTCTAAAATGCATATTCTTACAACAGTGTGCTTGTATGCTCAGTTGCTCAATTGTGTCTGACTCTTTGCAACCCCATGGACTGTAGCCCACCAGGCTCCTCAGTCCATGGGATTTTTCAGGGAAAAATACTAGAGTGAGTTGTCATTTTCCTCTTCCAGGGGATCTTCCCAACCCAGGGATTGAAACTGCATCTCCTGTGTCTCCTGCATTAGCAGCTGAGTTCTTTACCAATAGCGCCACCTGGGAAGCCACGACCCTTAAAGATGAATTGGAGCTTATTTCTCATGGTTAAACTCTTCTCCTAGTCCATTTTCATATTTCCCCTCCCATGTCTCCCTGCATACTGGCACCAGGCCCTGCCTTTTCTTCAATATCCTTATCACTTGTGTGACATGGCCAGCCCTAGCCCAGCCCCAAAGCGATCAAGATGTGCTCTGGTTTAAGAGTAAAGAGTATGAACACACCTTGTCTGTTTCCAGATCCTCTGGGGTGATCGATCAGTATTTCCTTCCCTGTGGTATTGGGTGGCTTTGGCCGAAACCCATTGATTATTAGTACAGCTATTGATCTTGATTGACCCTAATCACTGATCCTTTCTTTTTTCCTCAAATCCTCTTGGGAACAGGGCAATAGATTCCTTTGTCCTTTTTCCATCTATTGTAGTCCTGGTTTAGACTACCTGATTTAGCTGGTAGTACCTCACTGGGTACATCCTCATCAATCTTGTCTCCAGTCTTACTGTCTCCAATCCCAAACCCACACTGATGACTGGAAAGATCATTCAGTCATTCAACAAACTTTTGCTGAGGACTTGTGGTATATCTTGAGTTTCATGGGGTCTTTCAGGGGTCTTGAGTTTCATGGGGTTGAGAAGATATAGTCAGTCCCTAACTTAAACCATTAAAGATATAAAATGTATCTTGGAAGGACATGGCACTTCCTTGCTTAAAAATGGTCAGTGACTCCCCAGGCCCACTGACCAGACCCTCTGTTGGAGATGCCCAGAAACAAGCATTTGACAAACTTCCTAGATGGTTCCCTGGTAAAGTGTCTACCTACAATGCGGGAGACCTGGGTTCAATCCCTGGGTAGGGAAGATCTCCTGGAGAAGGAAATGGCAACCCACTCCAGTATTCTTGCCTAGAAAATCCCATGGATGGAGGAATCTGGTGGGCTACAGTCCATGGGGTCACAAAGAGTCAAACATGACTGAGTGACTTCACTTTCTTTCTTTCTCTCTAGATGGTTCAAACACTACAGTTTGAGAACATTGGCCTAAGGAGTAAAGCTGAAAGTTCTTGGATTGGATATGACAAAAGAGAAAGCAGAGTCCACGGAGGGCCTTTTTCAGCAAGAGAGCTGTGATGTCACCTTGACCATCATTTACATCCCACACCACCTGATTTGCATCACGCTTATGTGGCTACTATGGCAATGATGATCTGTACGTCCCAACCTGGTAGGACACTTCAGCACCATGCACTGTGTGTTCATGAAATGAAATTCTTTTAAGACAGAATGCCACAAAAACCATTCTAGTGACTAGATATCCGAATGAATGATCCACTTGCGATCCCTCTGAATGGGCTCTGCTCTCTCAAACCTTTGATCCACAGCAGATGCTTATCCTTCTGCCTAAAATGCTTGTCCTCCTCCTTTGTTTTCCAGGCAGTCTTCTATTTATTATCAAAATTGTCTCCTCTGAGCAGCCTTCCTCGCTCTCCCCTTTTTACCCCCGTAACTTCTTAGGACTTTCTCTCCTATTATCTGAGTTGCAGGCTGCAGTAAGAAGGACACTGCATTTTTCTTCATCCTGGAAGCTCACTGACTCCAGCCCCATCTTCTCATTCAAGCCTCTGAATCCCTGCATGGGTTCCTGGAATATGTGGGAGTATTCTATTCTACTAGACCCCAGGTCAAATCCTCCTTTGTAGCTTCAAAGTTCCCCTGAAAAATATTCATGCAACTTGTCTCTTCTTGTTTGAGAAAAAGATGAAAGCAAACACTTGTAGTACTATTAATAATTATTTCAAGTAAGCCATAGTGGGATACAGGTACACAATTTTCTAGAAAGATAAATTCACATGTGTGTGATAAACATAATGTCTGATGCTCGCAAAGTCCTTATAAGAAATGTTTGTTTAAAAGCATGCAGCTAACCCAAATGCCCATCCACTAATAAACAGACAGATAAAATCTGGTCTATCCAAACCATGGAATACTATTCAGACATAAAAAGGAATGAAATATTGACTCTTGCTGCAACATGGATGAATCTTTTTTAAAGGATTTGTTTATTTTATTTTTTGACTGTGGTGGATCTTTGCTGCTACATGAGGGCTTTCTCTAATTGCAGCGAGCGGAGGCTACTCTTCGTTTTGATGTGTGGGCTTCTCGTTGCAGTGGCTTCTCTTGTAGAGAACAGGCTCTGGAGCTCTGGTTCGGTAGTTGTGGCAGACAGGCTTAGTTGCTTTGCAGCATGTGGGATCTTCCTGGGCCTTGGATTGAACTGGTGCCCCAATAACTGCAAGGTGGATTCTTAATCACTGGACCACCAGGGAAACCCATGGATGAACCTTGAATACACGATGCGGTGTGAAGAAGCCAGTCACAAAAGGCCATAGATTATAGGACTTTTCCATAAAGAGAGAAAACAGATCATGGTTGCCAGGGTCTGGTGGGGAGGGGGAATGGGGAGTGATTGTTTAATAGGTACAGAGGATTTCCATTCAGGATGATGAAAATGTTCTCAAAATAGGTAGTGGGTATGGTTGCACAATCTTGTGAATATATGAAAACCCACTAAATTATACATTATGCAAGGGTGACTTTTATGATATATGAATTATATCTCAGTTTTAAAAATCATGTAGCTACTAAATTGCTACTAAACTATAGAGAGACAGCTGCTGGCTGAGTGTGCCTGCAATGTGGGAAGGGCCCCCAAGTTAGACTTCTTTGCTGCCAATCATGCCTGTCCCAGGAGAGGGTACAAGAAGGTGCAGAACACTTTTCATCCGAAGAAGACTACTGGTTGTGAGGAAAAAGCCTCAGGTTCAACCTCTGCCCCTTCCTCAACTGCCAAAGTGGAAGGTGTTCCGATAAGTTCAGAAGTATGAAAAAGAAGAAATCTCAAAAGCAGAGGAATAGAATTAAAATGGTCCCTTTGGCCCAGGACAGTCTCATTTTACTCCTGCTTTCCCAGCATAACTACTAAGATTGTCCCCTGCTATTCTCTAAATTATAAGCTTGGATGATAAGTTATTTAACCACCCCACCTAACCCTGTTGGGGAAACAGCTGTGCGTTAGGTAACGTCTCATTGAATATAACATAAAGGGCAATGGAGTCATTCGCTGACTATCTTCGAGTCTCTCTTTGTCTGGAAACTTCTATTCTCCGTGCTTATATTATAAGAACCAACAGTAGACAGGACCTAGAAAGGGAGCCTCCTTCATCTTAGCAAGTGCCCAGTACAAGTGTCCAAGGAGTGGTGGTGGGTGAGGCTGACCCTCACAGAAATGAATGCTGCTTCTGTGTTCCATTGACCGCTGCCTCTAAGAGCAAGTTTGCTTCCCTGGTGTGTCTTGATGGGCACCAGCTTCTGGCCTGTTAGGGTAACAATTCTTGTCACTTCCTCCAGCCACTCATGCTCTCAGCCTTCACAATGCCACAAGGGTGCAGCAACCTTTTGTGAAGAGGCTTCCTGGAGCCATGGGTCGTGCGACATTTAGAAAGATCACTCTTTTTATTCCTACAGTCCTCTCTGGTTGGGGCCTGTTCCTGAGTGCCTTTCAATATCCAGAACAATGAAGACCGTTTGGTCCTCAGGCCCTGGACTGGAATCTGGTGTATCCCAGAGGCTTCCTCCTTCCTTATAAAAATCCTCTCTTAGCACTCAACATCCCTCCCTAGAATCTGGTTTCCACCACTCCCTGGGATACCACCTTCACTAGCAACATCCGAGGGGGATCTGAACCTATTGTGGACATGGTTCAGATTTTAATCCCAGAAGAGATGAAAGGATACAGTGAAGAGGAGAGGGTCGTTGTTTAACTCTTGACCAGATATGCTTGCCTCTTAGCTCTGACTGAGGAGGCCTGGAATATATTTTCATTTTGTTTTATGTGTTCATGCACCTGTCCAATCTGCTCAACCACGAACCTGTTGAGGTTAGTGACTATATTCCCTGAACCCACAGCCTAGTAGAGTCTGGCTTACAAAGATCCCAGGGAAAGGCTGTTGAATGACCGCACTTGTTAAAGGCATTTGAAAAATTATTGACTTACTTTTGGCTGCACTAAGTCTTCTTTCTCTGGTTGTGGCAAGTGGGGCTACTCTTTGTGGTGGTGTGTGGGTGTGTCGCCGTGCTGGCTTCTCCGGTGTCGCATGGGCTCAGGAGTTCCGGTGCACAGGCTTGGTTGCTCTGTCTCGTGTGGGATCTTCCTGGACGAGGGATCAAGCCTGCGTTCCCTGCATTGGCAGGAGGATTCTTCACCACTGGACCACCAGGGAAGTCCTGAATGCATTTGTTAAGACTGACCTACTCATCTCAACCTCCTCCACCAAACATGCACAACTTTGGATTTAACTAACCAACAACTTCAACTTCAGTGGAAGTTCTGCTAACTGTTAAAAGAGAGAAGAGTTGTGTTTTATAATTGATTTTAATTCACAGAAGTTAGTAAATTTCGACTATAATCTTTGCTTAAATAGAAGAAAAACCCAGAATGTGGTATGGCTAGTCTGGAGACGTGAGCTCTCAATCCTACTCACGGTTAAATTAATGAGAGTGATACATCAGAATCCAAAGACCGTGACCAATGTGTGTTATATTTCATTTCTTCTACTCGACTTGGAGATGCCTGAGAGAATATTAAAGGTTAAGAAAGGGTCAACCTCTGAGCACTGAGAGACAACAAGCAAAAATAGTCCATTCACCTTTTTCTCTTCCTGGGAGGAACAACTATTTTTTCAGTTTCCCTTTCTTCTGATTTGTTGGGTGGGGAGCTGGCTGGTACCCATATAAAGTGGAGTGGGATCCATACTGTAGTTAAGGCCCAATTCTTGTGGCTCCCACACACCCACCTCCTGTGAATAGTGCTTTTCTTTCTACTAGGAATCATTTGTCCCCCTAATCCAAGCCTGGACTCTCTATATAAAGCTGTAGTCTTATGGGACCCTGCCCCTGACTGGTCCAGGAGTTAGTTCCACATGCAAGCTGCACCAATTAGAGCCCATCCCCAGGGTTAGACAGAGAGTTAAGGCAATTGTGCATGTGAAACTTAAGGAGATTAGGGGTTACATTTGCCATGTGGAGGAAACCAGTTTCATACACGTTTGTATGGTGTATCTGTCTCCATCATTTGCTTTCAATCTAGGTCATTGAATTTGAAGTGTATCTCTTGTAAGTGGTAGATAGTTGGGTTGTATTTTTTTTTTACCAACTCTACCAATCTCTGTCTGTTTATTGTTGTGTTTAGGCTATTTACTTTTAAGGCACTTATTTGTATGCTAACATCTAACTATAATTTTGTTTGTTTTCTATTTGTTTATTCTGGTTCTCATCCTGTTTCTCTTTTCTTGCCTTCCTGCAGGTTGCTTGAACATATTTTAGAATTCTATTTTGATTTACTTTCACTGTTTTTTAATATTTCTTTGTATAGTTTTTGTAGTTATTTCTCTCTTACAACATCATATGTGATTTACAACAGTCTATTAGTAACAACATCCTGCCACTCTGAGTGAAACATGAAAACTTTACTTACACTCTGATTTGGGGAAAAGGGTGTTAAGCTGCTGGCTATATAAAAAATCTTTATCTTCTTCACTTACCTTTCTTACTTTTAAATATTATTGTCTTATATATTAGTTGGTGTTATAATTTTTGTTTCAGTCATCAAACATGATTTATAAAAGTATCAAGAACAGTCTCTCGTGTGTACCCATTTCTATTCTTTCCATTGTTTCTTCTTCCTTCCTGATGTTCTGACTTCTCCTTTAATCAGCTCACTTTTGTTTAAAGAATTTCCTTTAGCTAACCTTTAAGCAAATGAATTTTCTTTTAGTTTTACTTCATGTCAGAATGTTATTTTTTTTCACTCCTGAAGGACGGTTTCACCAGAAACAGAGTTTGCAGTTGACAATCCTTTTCTTTCAGCACTTGAATAGTATGGTGCCATTCATTTTCTCCTGGCCTCCAGATGAGTAATCTGCTGGCATTCAAGTTGATGTGTCCCTATAAACGTGGTATTTTTCTCTGGTTGCTTTCAAGAGCTTTCTTTTCTTTCCATGTTCCTTTCTTTCTTTTTCATTTTTAAAAGTTTAATTATTATGTGTCTTAGTATGGATTTACTTGAATTTGTCTTATTTGAGATTTTCCCAGCTTCTTGGATCTGTAGATTTGTGTCTTCACCCCTGTTTGGGAAGTTTTCAACCATTATTCCTGTGAATATTTTTCAACCCCATTTTTCTCTCTAATTTGGGACTCTAGTGATGCTAATGTTGAGTTATTGTCCCATAAACTCCTAGGTCTTTAATCGTTTTTAAGTCTATTTTCTCCCTGTTTCTTAGATTAGATGAATTTTATTATTCTTTTCTTGCATTTACTGATTCTATACTTTGTTATCTCCACTCTCCTATTCAGCCCACCAATCTAGTGTTTTACTTCTGTGATTGAATTTTTCTGTTCTATAATTTCCATTTGGCTCTTTATCTTTGCTTAGAAAAAGAAGTAGAAACAACTTCTATTTCTTTGCTGAATTTTTTTTTCATATGTTTCAAGAGAGTTTGTAATTAATTGTTAAAATGTTTTATGACAGCTACTTTAAAAACCCTTGACAGAGAACTCAAACATCCAAGTCATGTCAACTACGGGTGTCTCTTGATGGTCTTTTCTCATTCAACTTGTGATCTTTGTGGTTCTTTGTACAACAAGTGGGGGAGTTTTAATTGACTTCTGTACATTTTGTCTATTTCCCTAGGAGACTCTGGATCCTATATAATTCTTTTATTTTCACAGGCAACCACTGTGTTCTGGTTCATCATGCGGGTTTAGCCTATTTTGTGGGTTGTGGTTCCGAAGGCAGTTTAATTTTCAGAACACTTGCAGTGTTGTTTTAGTCTTCTTGGTTTATCTGTGCCACTGGGGCTTTTGCTAATCCCTACTTGGGCTGCCTGAGGAGGCAGAAAGGGTGTCCCCAGATCTGGCCAATAGAACACCCATAATGGAGACACTGCAGAGGGATTCGTCCTGCTCGTGTCTGCTGCCTTCCCAGTGCCTCTCGGCAGAGGAGAGGAGAGCTGTACTGACAAGGACAGACAGGCTTCCTTGGCCAGGCTGCCTACTGTAGTAGCTGGTCCTCTCTTGACAGCTCCTCTGGACCTTTGACTACAAAGGGCATCCTGGGCCTGGCAGGGAAGGAGAGCTCTCCTTTATCCTCTTACATCTGGCAGGGGATCCCAATCACTCTCTGTACAGGGGATGTCAGACTCATCTGATGCTGTTAGAGTGACTCCCCTTTTGATCCGGGGATGGAATGAGCCTAGTCTGGCTGCCCTCTCTTGCTATGTTGGAGGTTAGAAAAATACCAGGTCCAGGGGACATTCCTCTGGTAGGGACATAGGATGACCTGCTCCTGTGCTGTTCCTCCATTCCTGGGGCCCCAAAGCAGCTTATCTTCTTCTTCTTCTTTTTTTTTTAATCACTTTTCAGAGTTCTCCTTTGGTGGTTGTATTAGAAACAGAACTAACAGAATAGATAGATTGATAGATAGACATCCTATGTAAACATACACATATCCTGTCTATATATCATAAGTGTATAGAGATATCCATTTTTGTAGAGAGAGATGTATATATGTGGATAAATAGACACAGAGATAAAAGTATAGATATCTCTATCTAGCTCTGTGTGTATGGAGACAGAGAGAGAGAAAGACTAATTTTAAGAAACAGGCTCACATGATTGTGGAAGCATGGAAAGTCCAAAATCTACAGGGTAGGCTGGCAGGCTGGAGACTCAAGGAAGAATGACAGTTCAAATCCAAAGGCTGTCTGCTTGAAGTATTTCTTCTAGCTCAGGGGAAATCCATCTTTGTTCTATTAAGACCCTTCAATTGATTGTATGAGGCCCGTATATGACAGAGAACAATCCATTTTATTCAAAGTCCACCAGCTTGTATGAAAATTCAAAAAACATTAAAAAAAAAAAACACAAGAACAGCAACAACCACAACTTCACTGAAACATCTAGGATAATAGCTGACCAAAGATTAGGACACCATGGCCCAGCCAAGCTAACATGTAACATTAACCATCACAGTTGTCTCTTGGGCCATTTTCAGGGCTTATAATTATGCTTAGCAGGAAAGAGCAGGAGAAAATAAGTCTATACTCTCTTGACTGGACTGTAAGTTAAGAAAGATTAGAGGGGAAATTTGTAGGGAGAGGGAATGAAGCTGACCCACAGAGAGAAACTGGAATGAGACCTGTGTCCCAAGTTCAGCTGCCCTGAACTTGGAACTTGGTCTTCCAATCACTACCTAGATGTTAGTAACCCATAAAGCCTACCGTCCCCCCTTTTCTTGTTTAGTTAGTTTGACTTGGGTTTCTCTCACTTCCAACCAATCAAAAGAAGTGCCTGGCTGGCTCAAAGACCCAGCCACCCAGCAGCTGGTCATCCTCTCCTGATGTTAGCCCTGTTCTCCCTGTAGAAATAGAGTTGAAGTAGAGAATGAGCCCTTCACTGTGCTGGGGGTGGAGTCCCCACAGTCAGGCTGAATCAGGGGCTTTCTCAATGGAGGGCATATCAGTCTGGGAAATGGTCATTAGGGTCCTGTCTGCTGATTACAGTGGGGTTGTTCCAAGGGATGGGATCAGAAAATGAGGATCCAAATAGGCCAAGGTGTCACCATAAAGTGGCAATGTAGAGTTTCAGATTTCTTGGGAATGGCAATTTCTGAGTAAAACGTGTGTGTGGACTATAAATCTGCACGTTTATTGACAGATTTGTATTATCCCCAGTGCCCCGGTCCACAGCTCCTATTGCTGTGAGGCCGCATTGACTGTATCATAAGAATTTTTAAAGTATCTTAACTTTGAACCCAGGGCTATTGGATTTCCTTTGATTGCAAAGTCAATATCAATTGCTTTGCCCAGGAAAAACTGTGCATGAGAAAATATGCCCAAACCAGCTGAGTCCTTGTAACCAGACTTGCTTCTGATGAGGTGAAAAATCATTTGGAAATGGAGCCTTTCAGACTGTGCTTGACAATTGAACCTTCACGTTTCAGCTGAAAACACCGAAGGGAAAAGGGGGAAAAAACCAGATGTCCTTCTCCAGAAAAAAAAAAAGAGAGAGAGAGAGCGAGAGAAAAAAAATACACCACTCTAACCTCAACTTTATTTGCATTTTATACATTTTCTATATTTCATTTTATAAAAACAGTCAAGCTTCAACCACAAGATTTCATAGATAAGAGGGAAAAGCCGGACTTCGCTTAATTCAATATTTTAGAGACATGCTCTTATGGGCAGTGAGCAAACGGCATCCCAGCCAGACCGAGACTGCTGACGACTCTGAAAAATGTGACCGTGATTCACACTGGGACACCACATCTCATAACACACCGCGTGTGCAAGGGGCTGTAATTACGAAATGTTTGCATTAAGCAACGTGGGTGCCGAAATACAGATGTTCCTCATTGAGTGTAATTGGACCTGACGTGGCTTTGGCCTGCTTTATAACAGTTGCCGGAACGTGCAGCCTGCTTCGGCCTGATCCTCTGAAGGCCTGTGTTTCATATCGCCTTTACGCAGGGGGAGACGCGGGGGTCTGGGGGAGCACCAGGTCATCTGTCCCTGGGCTTGGTGGAAATGCCTTTCAGCCTGCTTTGAGGGGCACCCTTCTCAGGGGCTGACCGTGAAGCTTTACTCAATGATTTCTCTTTTTATTTGAAAGGGAAGGTCTTCTCAGATAGCTCATCCTCCCCCAGGAAGACGGAGGGAAGGCACCGTTTGCTTTCATGCTGCTTCATAATGTGTCCGAGATGGGCTGTCTTCTGAAACACATCAATGAAGAAAGTCGTTCTCTGAAGCTCTGGACTGTCTGCTCATGGGCCTCTGCTCCACTGCACACCCTTGGAGTCCTCAGATGCAAAAGAGCATCCTCCCAGAAGTGTCAACAATCGATACAAACATTCCACACACCTACCATGTGTAAACCCTCCTGTGAAGGGAAAACTAAGATGAACACACACAGACTGGCTGTGGCATAGTGTGTAGGAACTTGTTTCCTGTTATTTAGAAAGAAATGGATGGGGATATGTGTTGAACATCTCTTCTGTCCCAGGCAATGTTCAGAAAGTCACAAAGGCCCACGTAGGTTCAAGGGGCGGGAACATCAACCCCAACACTCAGTGACAGGCGTGGCATCGGCACACGGGAAGAAGAGCCTTCCAGTGGAGGTAGGAGGACAGGGGTTCAAAGGGTGGGCTCTCAGTCAGGCTATCCTCAACATTAAACCTGTATCCCTAAACATATTGTGAAATGCCCTTAGAGGTATGGATTTATCTACTATCTGGTAAAGAACCCGCCTGCCGATGCAGGAGACATAAGAGACGTGGATTCGATCCCTGAGTCAGAAAGATTCTGTGGAGAAGGAAATGGCAACGCACTCCAGTATTCTTGCCCGGAGGATCCCATGGAGAGAGAAGCCTGGCGGCCTACAGTCCATGGGGTTAAAAAGTCAGACATGACTGAAGCAACTGAGTATGTATATGCATGTGTGTATGCTATGTGTCTATTTATCGATCTACTATTTGTTGAGTTTCAAGTAGAGATTTGGTTATTCTGATTAAAGAAGAAACCATTACATATATACTGATTTTAAATTAATAGACCATTAAGATTAAAATGAGATTCTATTCAAGGTAACATGAAGACACATTTTTTCCAAAGCAAATGAACCAAAACTTTAATGGCACACAAGAGCGATACAAAGGTTAGCGTGAATGCAGGAATCCCACAGCCTAGGCTATACGGAAAGATGCAGTCAGACCGTCCTGGGTTTGGTGATTCTTTTTTCAAGACCCGCCATCCATCTATTGAACCTCCTGGCATTCCTGGCTTCCTTGTATTTCTGCCCTTTGACTCCTCTCTTCCACTTATCTGTCCTTGGGTAACAAACCATCCAAACTTAATGACAAATGACACCAACAGTCATTTGTTTTGCTCACAGTCTGTGCTTTGGGCAAGGCTCCGTGGGGTCAGCTCGATTCTGCCCCTCCTGCTGTCAGCTGGGGCAGCTCAAAGGCTGGAGTGATTCGGAGATTAGGGGCTGGGGTCGTTTGAAGACTCACTTGCTCACTCTCCTGTCCTGTGGTGGATGCTGGCCTGTCTGTGTGGCTGCCTAACTTCTTTGCATGATGGTGACCAAATTTCTAGAGCAAGCATCACAGGAGAGCAGGAAGAAGAGCATTTTAACACCTCGCCTTGAGAGCCACAGTGCCGTGTCACCGTATTCCATTGGTTAAGACTGCCACAGAGGTTCGGGGGTGGGGATATAGACCCCCACTCAGCGTAGTGGTGACAGTGGCACGTTGGAAGAAGAGCCCATGGGGTGGGTTCTTTCTTATTCTTATTTTTGGCCGCATTGGAGCAGCATGTACAGGCCCTCAGTTCCCCCGCAGCCGCGCCCCCTTCTGCGGAAGCCCGCTGTCCTAACCACTGGACCACTAAGCAGCGTGGCTATCACCCTCAGTGCGTCAGGCTGAGACCCTCTGGCCACTCCTAGCTTGCAGCCTCACAATTCCACCCCCCCCATACATCCAATTTAATATGCACATCACAGGTGGCAGCACCTCACAGAGGAGCCCTGCCAGCAGCGGTTTCCACGGTGGAACAGATGACCAGCCACCCGCCCTGACCTCTGAGCTCCCAACAGATCCCCAGCAGAGGCCTGGCCTCCAAGAGCCATTGCCAAAGTGTCAGCTGCTTGAGCTCAGGAACCACCTTCCAGCAGAGGGCTGGCCCTACCACTGCTGCACCGCCGCTCGTCCTCCTCAGAGGGGCTGCTGTTCTCACGCCCCGGGCCCAGGCGTCCCTCGTCCCCAGCCATGCCGGAGCCTTCCCTCCACCCTTCGGCTCACTTCCCCTGTCTCATTTTCCCAACTGGAGCGTTCAGTAGGGTCTGCCAGTTTCCTCCTCCCGGTGGCCCCCTCCTCCGCCTGCCACCTCCTCGGCAGAGCCTCCAGGGCAGGGGGGAGGGGGGCTGCGGTGCTCGAGCGGAACACCATGGGGTCGTGGGGAGGAGGCGGTGGCACCTAAGCTCCAGTGGCAGCGTCCATCTAGACAGATTTTTTTTTCCAATCCCAAAGTTTTAAATCTGAAGCTGCACGTATTTCCAGAGCATTCCTATTTTGTTTGGTTTTCCATAAGCATTTATGGGAAATCCTTGCCCTGGAGAAGCCCACAGTCTAGGGGGAATAGGAGATGAATAAACAGATGACAAAACAGTAGGCAGCAGAGGAGACCCCAAGATAAAGTTCTGCACCATCATTCCAGAAGCACGAAACGAGTAACTGCCACAAGCCCACACATCTAGGAAATGGCAGAGCCAAGGTGCACAACCAGATGTCTTTGGTGTCAAAAGCCAAGGTCATTAACACAAAACTAAGCACCTTCCTCACCTCCATCGGAGGCTTCCAGCTCTTTGAAGACCAATGAAGTGGCACAGAAAGATCGTCTATACGAAGACAGGAGAGCACCCGTCTCTCTGTCTCCTCCCCGTTTCTGCCTTCCACCTGGTTCATAGGTCAGGAAACAAAGCTCTAGAAGATTTGCCGTCTGCAAATCCAAGGAACAGAGGGAACAGCTTAGACCTGGAAGCTTCAGTTCCCATGTTAACTTGGGGGAAGGGGATGGTGTGTGGATTCTGTGACTTTGCTGAAGACAAATGCTGAAAAGTGACTTTGCTCATTAGAGACTAGCATGTTTGCTGTTAAGACTCTGCCCAAACAAATGAAGAGACTGAATGTTAAAGTGCTGAATTGAATTATCATCTTTATTATTCAGGCAGGCAAATCCATTTAACCAGTTATTACAGGCAAAAGAACTTTAGGTCTGGATCATCTAAAGACTTGACTCAATTTGCAAATTTTGTTTAAAATACATAGTCTCTTTCTATAACCACAAGGATGCAGTGGAGGATTGAGGGGATTTTCAAGTAATTTCAGCAACACAAGGTTTTTATCTATTAATATTAGTGTATGTATTTGACAAATATTTACTAAGTGTCCAAACTTGTGCTGAGGATGGTCAGTGATACATGCTGAAGATGGAGCAGTGGAAAAGGCACAGCCCCTTCCTTCAAATTTTCACAATTTATTGCAGGTAATTAGGAAAGAGCCTGGTTATCTGTTCACTAGACCTGTCTGATTTTCCTCCTGGGTGCACAGCTGGACATGGTTTCCCATCCTGCCTTGCAGCTGGGGTGGGGCCACGTGACCAGGTTCAGCCAGTGGAATGTGAAAGAGAGAGATCTGTGCCACTTCAAAGCTTACCCCATGAAATTTCCTGCATGCTTCTCTACCCCATCTCTTTCACTGTCTGCTGATTGGGTCTCTATACCCAGGATGGTCCTGGGAGCCATTGTGCAGAGGGCAGTACTTTTATAAGTTGGGTCCTTGAATGACTGACTGCATGGAGCAAATCACCCTCCCAGCCCTGGCTGCTGATTCAATTTTACAAGAGTGAGGAGTGAATTCCTATTGTGTTAAGCAGTGAGATTTGGAGGTACTTCTGTTGAAGCGCTCCCTTAACATTAGTATTAACACTACCTTTGTTAATACTCTGGGTCTTTCCAGGTGGAGCTAGTGGTAAAGAGCCTGCCTACCAGTGCAGAAGACCTAAGAGATGCAGGTTCAATTCCTGGGTCAGGAAGATCCCCTGGAGAGGGGCATGGCAGCTCATCGTAGCATTCTTGCCTGGAGAATCCCATAGACAGAGAAGCCTGTGGGCTGCAGTCCATAGGGTTGCAAAGAGTTGGACATGACTGAAGCGACTTAGCACAGCACAAAAAATACTCTAGACAGTTGCAATGCAGTTAGGAAAGTGTTGTCATGTGGGTATATGCAAAATTTTGTAGAATACTAAGTGGAATTACCTCCTTTTGAGACCAAAGGATTTGAAAATTTTTCTGTTAAATGAAGGAGTTGTTGGTGGAGAGGGTGTGTCAGAGAAGACTCCTCAAAAGAAAAGATGACATTTAAAATGTACTTTGAAGAGGGAATTGTATAGTTCCAGGCAGTGACCAGGGGAAGGGCATTGTGAGCAGATGGAACAGCCTTTGAACAGACTTTGTGTCTGAAAGTGCATGGCATGTTCATGAAATGGCACTCTTTCCTGCAGGACTAGAATTAAATCTGCCCAGTTGAGACAGGAGGGAAAGAGTTTAGGGAAAGAGGTTGAGACTATATAATGCAGAGTCATGGATGGCATGGAAAGTCTATCTGAAACTAACGAGGAGGCAGTTAAAACAATGAAGAGGGCAACAAATAATACTGGTATTTCATCTCAGTAAGATAATGCTAATACTTGGGTATTGTGGATTAAAGTAGAAAGAAGCATTTAACGAAATTAAATTATCTTAATTCAGCACTTTACTTTTTCCATGCCTACTTTCCACCAGACAGAAGATGATTTTACAATTCAGTTAAACTGAGGAATGGGTGGGAATGGTCAATTCAGTATTCTAAACCAGCTACAAAAAATTGTTTGGCATGAAGTTAGCAAGACGTTTTGATTTGTGGGTGGTTAAACTTAACCCTAGTTGAGTCAGTATTTTATTGACTCTTTGGCAAAAGCATGATTTCATATTTTTGAGAAAAATGGACCTCACAACTTTCACATGAAATCGGAGGATTTCTTGGCCCTCTAATCATTCTTGCTAACTTGAGTTTCAATACTTTTATGTAAAGGAATCGAAAACATTTAAATCAAATTTCCTTTTGAGGAGACATCAACTTGAAAATGATGGGAAAAGTGGATTGGCAAAATGTGTTAAGGGACTTGGTGGGCAAAAATTATTTGGGGGAAAAATAGATATTTTGAAAGGTTCACAGTGAAAGCAAAACATAAGAGAATTCACCTAAGTCCCGATCCAAATGCCAAGAAATCCAACCCTGAGACCACTACCTTTCCTTGAATTTCAATATCATCTGAAACCCAAAGGAGAATCTAATGATTTTGTTCAGTTGGAACTGATTTTCCTCACCTACTCGTCACTGTGTGAGGATTAGCAGCCAAGAAAAATCCCATTTTGCGGGACTCTGTCTGTGGTAAGCAGCCTCCAGGGTGGCCCCCGATGGTCCAGCTCTCCTGGTTCACACCCTTGTGCAGTCCCCTGTCCCATAGCAGGGTTAGTCTGTGTGACCAGGAGCAGATAGAAAGATCAGGTCATAAAAGACAATGGCTTCCATCGTGGGGACTGGCTGACTACTTACTCTGGGGGAAGCTAGAGGCCATGTTGTGGAGAGGCTCGCATGGCAAGAAATCCAACAGCCAGTGAGGAGCGCCCAGTGAAGAACATGATTGCCTGCAATAAATCATGTCAGTGAACTTGGAAGCACCCAAGTTCAGAGCTTGCAGCCCCAGCTAACAGCTTTATTGTAACCTCATGAGAAACCCTGAACCAAGACCTCTTGGCTAAGGTACTCTTGGAAGCCTGACTCTCAGACACTGTAAAATAATAAATGTTTATTGTTTTAATCAGCTAAAATTTGAGGTAATTTGTTATACAGTAGTAGCTAACTGTATGGCATCCCGCTCCAGTACTCTTGCCTGGAAAATCCCATGGATGGAGGAGCCTGGTAGGCTGCAGTCCATGGGGTCGTGAAGAGTCGGACACAACTGAGCGACTTCCCTTTCACTTTTCACTTTCATGCATTGGAGAAGGAAATGGAAACCACTCCAGTGTTCTTGCCTGGAGAATCCCAGGGACGGGGGAGCCTGGTGAGCTGCCGTCTATGGGGTCACACAGAGTCGGACACGACTGAAGCGACTTAGCAGCAGCAGCAGCAATAGCTAACTGGGACTTCCCAGGGGGCGCTAGTGGTAAAGAACCTGCTTGCCAATGCAGGAGAGGTAAGAGACACAAGTTTGATCCCTGGGTCGGGAAGATCCCCTGGAGGAGGGCACAGCAACCCACTCCAGTATTCTTGCCCAGAGAATCCACTTGGACAGAGGAGCCTGGTAGGCTGCATTTCATAGAGTCGCACAGAGTTGGACATGACTGAAGCGACTTAGCACAATAGCTAAATAATATGCCTTCTACTATAAGAGTATTCCACAAGAGGCTTCCCTAGTGGCTCAGATGGTAAAGAATCTGCCAGCAATACAAGAGACCCAGGTTTGATCCCTGAGTCAGGAAGATCCCCTGGAGAAGGGAATGGCCACCCACTATGGTATTCTTGTCTGGAGAATTCCTTGGACAGAGGAGCCTGGAGGGCTACAGTCCATGGTGTTGCAAAGAGTTGGACAGGACTGAGCGACTAACAGTTTCACTTCTACTATGGTCTGAAAGTATTCAGTAATGTTCGTTGTAATGTCCTCTTTGACAAATAATTTACAAGGGCTCTTTTTTAGTTTGTAAATGTGTTTTGTGTTGGTTTTGAATTTTACAGCATTGTGGTTAGAGGGTTATTTCTATAATATTCATTAAGGAAAGTTATGACCAACCTAGATAGCATATTCAAAAGCAGAGACATTACTTTGCCAACAAAGGTCCATCTAGTCAAGGCTATGGTTTTTCCTGTGGTCATGTATGGATGTGAGAGAATTGGACTGTGAAGAAGGCTGAGCGCCAAAGAGTTGAAGCTTTTGAACTGTGGTGTTGAAGGAGACTCTTGAGAGTCCCTTGTACTGCAAGGAGATCCAACCAGTCCATTCTGAAGGAGATCAGCCCTGGGATTTCTTTGGAGGGAATGATGCTGAAACTGAAACTCCAGTACTTTGGCCACCTCATGCGAAGAGTTGACTCATTGGAAAAGACTCTGATGCTGGGAGGGATTGGGGGCAGGAGGAGAAGGGGACAACAGAGGATGAGATGGCTGGATGGCATCACTGACTCGATGGATGTGTGTCTGAGTGAACTCTGGGAGTTGGTGATGGACAGGGAGGCCTGGCGTGCTGCAATTCTTGGGGTTGCAAAGAGTCGGACACGACTGGTGACTGAACTGAACTGAACTGAGGCTTCCTTTGGGCTTGATATCTACTAAACGCTTGCAAATATTCTGTGTGAGTATGAAATGCATACATGTTCTGTTTTTTGGATGCAAGGTTCTATATAGGCTCATCAGCTCAAGTTTGTGTATGTATTTATTGGTCAAATTTTCCATATATTCTTTTTTTTTTCTTTTTTGGTCTGTTCATTTCCAATAGCTATATGAAAATCTCCATTATGATTATGAGCATGTCAATTTCCAACTAAACTTCTAAAGTTTTTTCCTGGTTGAGCAAGTGCATATTCATTTATTTAAATTTGACTGTGTTAAAAAATCATTACTGAAGGACACAGAGTTAAGCATTATATTAAACAGAAGCCCAGAAAAAAAATCAAGATTGTTATTTTGGGGAAAACCTCACCCCTCAAATCTTCCAGGGTGAGTACACATCATTTCAGGGTTATGTGTCTCCTTATCTGGAGGTCAGTTCCTTCATCTGCTTCTCACTCCAGCTCCAGTCTCCTAGAAGTAAATGCTCATTGACTCAAATTACATAATCATTTATATTTGGAATAGTGATATAAATGCCAAAAAAATGATCATCATTCTATTATTAATAGTGATTTTTACACAAAACAAGAGAATTCAGTTAATGAAAAACCTCGTTTCCCAGGTGCTCTGGTTTCCCACGACTATACCACACAACAGTGAAGAACAAATCTGTTCAACAAAAATAGCGAGTGTGTGCTAAGTCACTTCAGTCATGTCCGACTCTTTGCGACTCTATGAACTGTAGCCCACAAGGTTCCTCTGTCCATGGGATTCTCCAGGCAAGAATACTGGAGTGGGTTGCCATGTCCTCCTCCAGGGGATCTTCCCAACCCAGGGATTGAAACCGCCTCTCCTGCAGCTCCTGCATTGCAGGTAGATTCTTTACCGCTGAGCCTGGGGAAGCCCCAACAAAAATAGTGGAGGTCCTAAATATTAGTCACTTGCTTTTAGCAAGATTCTATACAACCAATTCTAGTCTAATAATGAATAGATTTGGCAAAGTCATTTAATGCTTACTGAAGCAAAACCAGACTCTTAATATTATTACTACAGTGATTTTATTATTATTTCTCCTATTGTTGTACCCAGGAATAATAATGATCAATTCCTAGGGTCTCATTTACTGAACACACTTCATTGTTAAAATTGTTTTCACTTCTACATGAGTCAAGCTTCTCATGTCCTCTCTCTGCTCTGTCTACAATAAAAGCTCCATGAGGCAAGTGCTTGTCTTCGTTTTCTATGGCTGTACCCCCTACATCTAGCCCCGTGCATACTGAACATGTGTCGGTTAAAGATCTGAATGACTAAAGGTTTAAACATGCATCTTACCAGGACCGCTCATGCCTGGTTTTAAAGGCTGTATACATGGCAGTTGTTCTGACAGTTCTTGGTAAGGGAATGACCTGGCGTGCATCTCCCCGTGTCACGTGCTTCACTGCAGCACCCGTGAGAGTCAGCTCTAAGGCTGGCGGGGACAAGAGAAAACAGAAGAGGCTGTTTCAAGTCTTGAAAGTGAAGCTCTAATTATCTTGAAACAAGTCGTCCAACAGAGAACAAATGGTGATTATCCCCAAATAAGAGGTCTCCTCTCCAGGCCTCTAATTTACAGGACCCATAACATAATCTGGTTTCTGCAGGATCCTTGAAAAGAGGCTTTGTTCACCTGGGTGACCTAACCCCAAGGGAAGGAGCAGAGGAATGAGGCAAACCATTATGAATCAAAGAACCAGAGCAGGAGAGGAAAACTGGACAGCCTCTGGAATTAACCACAGGCGTCACTCTCCCTGGTTTGCCAGCATCCTCAAAGCCTGGCTGTCGGCCTCAGGGGCCAGCCGCCTCTCCCCTTGGAGCCCGCCGAGTGGCTGCCTTGCTCAGTCAGTACACCCACCAGGCAGCTGGCCCGATGCTGGTTGTCCCTCACCAGCTCACAGTCCGCTCAAGTGGGAGAATGGACACAGAGACAGGTTTTCTTTTTCTTTATTCAAAGATTGATTTTAAAAAGTAATTTCAATTCTTCAGTCCACAATCAATTCTTGAGCATATAAAATAGTAATAAAGGGCCTGGATTCCAGACTCAGATGGAACCAAGCTCCTCCAATCTTGTCTCAACTGGCCTGCCACCTTGGAAAAGTAATTCACCTCTCTGTGCCTCCATTTCTTAGTTCTAATACAGAGAGAGTAATAGAGGCAATCTCATAGTGAGGGTGTGAAGATTTAAGAGTTGGTGCTTGTAACACCCTTAGCATAGCGCCTGGCACATAGTTATAAATGGTGTGTACCAGGCTGAGTTACATAGCCAACTGTCTCTGTCTAGACATCACTTCAGGACTTCCCTGACTCTTTACGGGGCCCATGAGGAAGAGTGGAAGAAAAGAGGCTCCACTCCTTCTCCTGAAGAATTTTCATGGAACATGGGAACACTTTGGACCCATCTGGTGAAGTTTCTGGGGTCCCACCAACTGGAGGCCAAGTAAAATCCACTGTAGAGGCTTTTACCCAAGGATGTAAAGATCAGCTGGCCAGAGACAAAGGATGAGAATGAAGAACAAAGGCTTTGAAGACAGGCAAGTGAAGGGCCTAATCCCAGTTTTGTACTTTACCATCTATGCCACCTTGGGCAGCATAATGTGCCTCTTGGAGCCTCAATTTCCCCATCTGTAGAATGGGATGATGATATGTATCTCTTGGTTTGGTAAGCCTTGAACAAGCTAATGATTGCAAAATGCCCAGGATGGTCTCTGATACAGAATAAGTGGTTAATGAATGCATTCTTTACTTTAAGAGGTAAAGAGATACAAACCTAATTCCAAATCAAGTTTTGTTTAGCAAGAAATAGGAGCATACAGAAGTCATAGTCTATAGGAAAGCAGTGTTTTATCTGCCATTTGTGCCCTTGAACATAATAAGGGTTAGTGAGCAGTTGCCCACTCAACCGTTAGTTCACCTAGTACCTTGGGCCTATCCATCTCCTCCCTGGGCCTCAGTTTCCTGACCTGCATCAAGGTGGTGACCTCTATAAGGACTCTTCAGTCCCAAGTGACTTTGATCTAGTGACTGGACTGATCTGTAGCTGCCTGGGTGCATATAACCATGGTGTGACTATTAGAAAATTCAATACTGAAGCCTTCTCTCACTGCTCTGAGCTATAAACAGAGAGCAATTCATATCCTCCTGCAATGATGATCTTACTGTTGATAACAACTAGATTCTAAATGGAGCCTTCAGAAGACCCAAATTCTTTATGGAGTGCTCCAGGGGAAATGCATGTGATAAACCTGAGCAGGGAGTGGGGTGGGCATGTGAGGATCTGTTAGAATTTTGTAAAATGCAAATCAGACTATCAGGGTCTAAGCTCCTAAGTCAAGTTGTAACAGCTTCTGACACTCCCTTCCTGACTCTCATATCCCTGGTTCCCTAACTACAACTAAGACTTGATAATTTAGTGGCAACTGCCACCAGTTTATGGGTGAACTCAGCAACAGGGACCCTTCCCCACAGAGAGATGATGACAGCCCTTGTCTCCTACTTCTTGCTGTGTGCACAGTGTTGAACATCCTACACACCAGTTGAGCCCGTGCTGTGCTCTGCACCACTAAGTCCTCCTAGAACGTCCTGAGGCTGGTCTGTGGGGTTCATGAAGCGTCTGTTAAGTGCTTGGCACTGCTGAGTGTTGCCAATATGAAGAAGTAGGGAAATAAACCTAACTCCCCCAGATCTAGGAAGTGGCACGTGTGCAAGTGAAAGTGTTAGTTGCTCTTTGTGACCCGATGGACTGTAGCCCTCCAGGTTCCTCTGTCCATGGGATTTTTCAGGCAAGAATACTGGAGTGGGCTGCCATTCCCTTGTCTAGGGCATCTTCCTGACCCAGGGATTGAACCTGGGTCTCCTTCATTGTGGACAGATTCTTTATTGTCTGAGCTACCAGAGAGGTCCAGAAAGTGGTATACTATGGTGAAAAATACATTCGGTGTGTTGGAGAGGAATGTGAGTTCCATCATGGCTCCTGTCTTAGCTCCAGCTGCTATAACAAAACACCATAGACCAAGTGGCTTAAACAACAGAATTTATTTCTCACAGTTCTGGAGGTTGGAAATCTAGGATCAAGGTGCTGGCTGATTTTGTCCCTAGTGATAACTCTCTTTGTGGCTTTCAGATGGCCATCCTCTTGCTATATCATCTCTTGATGTAAAGAGAACACATTCTTTTCTCTCTTCCTCTAAGCACACTAATACCATCATTAGGATCCACCTTCATGATTTAATTATCCCCAACAGTCCTCAACTACTAACACCATCACATTGGGAGTTAGGGCTTCGGTATACAAATTGGAGGTAGGGTACAGAACTCAGTCCATCATTTAGTTGCTAAGTAGTGTCCAACTCTTTGCAACCCCACGGACTGTAGCCCACCAAGCTCCTCTGTCCTTGGGATTCTCCAGGCAAGAATACTGGAGTGGGTTGCCATTCCCTTCTCCAGGGGATCTTCCAGACCCAGGGATGAACTCGGGTCCCTTATGTCTCCTGCATCGGTAGACAACAGACCCAGGGATGAACTCGGGTCCCTTATGTCTCCTGCATCGGTAGACAAGTTCTTTACCACTAGCACCAGTGCTCCTACGGTGATTGATTTAATCACCTGCTTTCTCTACGAAACAAGACATTCTTAAGACCAAGGGATTGGTCTCATTCATCATCAGAGCCTCAGCACCTAGCAGAATGCCAAGTTCACGACAGATGTCCAATAAATCATTGTTGCATGAATGAATAAAATGTGGTCCCGAGCAGGTTACTTCACCTCTCTCTGGGCCTCAGATTATTCTTCTGTAAAATCAGGACTGTGGTGAGGATGAAATGAGAGGGTGGATTTAGGGTTGGATTCACCAACCCTGGGCCTGACATATGACATTCTTTTTGCCCTTAGTTTTCATCAGAAAGCCCAGACTGATACACATGACATGAATGCAAAAGAAGATGAAGCTGAAGATTGTGTAATCTGAACACAAAGGTTTAACGAAGGTTTATGGAGTTGGTTGGACCTTTAGGGGGAGCAAACTCACTACTGGTGCTTACAGGATTATTATCCCACACCATTTCTCACATTTAGAAATTTTTATTGCAGCAAAATATACAGAAAATTTACCATTTTAACCCTTGGTAATGTTCAGTGGCATTAAACACATTGACGTTGTTGGGCCGCCATTACCACCGTCTGTCTCCAGAATTTTTCATCTTCTCAAATGGAAACTCTGTCCTCATTCAACAGAAACTCCCCATCCCCTCTCCCCCCAGCCCCTAGTAACCATCATTCCAATGTCTCTATGAATTTCATTACTCTAGGTACCTCATATAAGTGGACTCATATAGTATTTGTCTTTCTGATACTAGCTTATTTCTCTTAGCATGATGTCCTCAAGACTTATCCATATTGTAGCATGTGGTGGAAAGTCTTTCCCCTTTTTAACAACTGAGTAATATTCCATCGCATGTATATACCACATTTTATTTATTCATTTATCTGTCAATGGTCATCTGGGTTGAGTCTACTTTTGGCTTTTGTGTATGATGCTATTATGAACATGGGAGTACAAATATATTTTTGAAAACATGCTTTGAATTCTTCTGGGAGTGTATCCAAAAGTGGAGTTGCTAGGTCATACAGAAAGTCTATGTTTAGTTTTCTGAGGAGCCACTATACTGTTTTCCACAGTGGCTGCACCATTGACATTCCCACCAGCAAGGCACAAGGGTCCTAAATTTCTCTGCAAGCTCATGAACTTTTGTTAATTTTTGTCTTTTGGTTTTAGAATAGCCATCCTAATGGCATCTCCCAAATGCTAAAGCATTACTTTAGCAGTCCTCAAACACCTTTGTCTAAATTCACCTAGCAAGTATTCATTTACAACTCCCAATGCTTGGACACCACTGACGTGATAAAGTAGTGAATAAAGCAAATTCTCTTTGCTTGGGAAGCTGACATTCTCACTGGAAGATAAAACATTAGCAAATCTAAACAGATAACACGTCAGATGCCGATGTGTTCTGTGAAGAACAATAAATCTCAGGGAAAGGGGACAGCATGACCACAGGGTGAGGGAGGAGGTGAGGACATAGGATTTTAGATTCGTTTGTAATGGAAGCCTGATTCTCTGAAGACTCCATTTGAGAATTAATGAAACTGAAGCTTGGAGTGGGTATGTGACTTGGGGAAGTTTGGGCAGCAAGAGTGGGAACTCAAGGTCAGCTGTGCCTTCGAGACAACTCAATGAACTGCACACCTATGATCTGTGGACTTCTATGGCTGTGTGTTATTCCTGCACACCTATGATCTGTGGACTTCTATGGCTGTGTGTTATTCTTCCAAAACAAGTTTAAAAATTATCATGTGATTGATTTTAGAATTAGTCATCTTTCAAGGATACCACCCTGTCTGTCTCTCATTAATCGAGGACTAAGGAAGTGATGCTTGGAGTTCAATCAGCAGAAAGATTCAAATCAAAATGGTTTGGAACCACTGGATGACTCAGTGGACAGCTTCCTGGAAGGGAGCCATAGGTGCAGCAGCAGTGAACTTGACTATCCCCTTTGGCTGCCTGTTGGGCTTAGTCCAGGGTCCAGCTCCTTGCCATTTTAGCTGCTGAATCCAGGAAAAGAAATCTGGTTCTCACAGACCACTCAGGGGACTGCAAACGGCGAAGGGCTTTCCCCCTTTCTCCAATCCCTCTCCTAGCCGGCATATCTGGCCCAATATCACTGGGCAAACCCAGGGGAGACACAGTTTCCTAAAGAGATGAATCATTGTTAGGGCTGTGAGGTTACCAGGGGGGTCAAGGCAGTCACTCAGAAGTTGCAATAAAGTTTGGAATCTGAAATAAAGGCCTCCCCATGCTCAGGAAATCGAATGGCTGCCCACAAAGGTGTCTGCAGACAAACTCTCTGCGGGTCACCAGCCTGTGCAGGCGATGACCAATTGACTGTTTCTCTAAAGCACTTGTGGCTGCTGCAAATGATTTACCAGAGGGTCCCCAAGGTTCATGTCCTGCTGAAAGACTGACACAGTGACAGAAGCAGATGTCCAGATAAGATCTCGTGGTAGGGTGGGCGCAGGAGCAGGAACAAAATATTTAGGAGCCTTTCCTCATGGTAGAGCCAACTGGAGTGCCAGACTCTATACTTATTCATTCATTCATTCATTCACAGTGGCTTATTTGTACCAACTATGCGCCAGACACAGAATACATTGTTGCAGAAGACGTGTCCCCACTCCCAGGGGTCCACCCTTTTTAGATGGGGGGATCAGCGTGTTTACTGTCCCCTGTAACAGTGGGACAAGTGTGACACTGGAGGGAAGCATTTGGGGCTGGGGTCACAAGAGATGGTTTGGGTGTATGTGAGGTGGGCAAAGGAGGTGTCTCAGCAGGGGTGAGAGTTGGGGTGAGTTTGGAAGGAACAGCACGTTCAAGGCACAGTGACATGAGCTCTTGGTGCATTTGGTAGGGAGGATGGAGGAGGAGTGGAAGAAAACACGACCCCGAACAGGGAAAGCTGTGATATCAAGCTGAAGATGAGACAGAAGAGCACTGTGAGTATGGAAATGGCACAGTAAAATTTGTGTTTTAAAGTGACTGATTCCAAGAAGGAATGTCGGAGGAAAGAATGGCATCATGGAGACCAGAGAGGAGCATGGTCTAGGGCGGGTCAGGGGCTTGATTGCTGAGATCAGAGATGGATGAAGAGATAACAGTTTGAAAAAGTATAGTTGACATCCCTTGAAAATGACCGAGAGGAGTTCAGGATGTGTGGGGAGGTGGCAGGGCCACCACTGGAGCCAGGAGGAGTGGGTTTGGGGACAGGGCAGGATGACCTCGGGTATGGACATCCAGATGAGATGTGAGGCCGTTGGCAGTAGCAGGATGATACTGTGGGTCATGGAGCTGGTGTTCAGAGGCCTATGGCAGGTGTAAGATGGGGCACTAGTGGGGACCCAGCACTTGTGATTGAAATGACCAAATCATTATGGCACAGTGGTCAGCAAGAAATTATAAAGCCAAGGGCTTCCCTGGTGGCTCATTGGGAAAGAGTCTGCTGGCCAATGACGGAGACACCGGATCATCCCCTGCTCCAGGAAGATCCCACATGCCACGGAGCGACTAAGCCCATGTGCCACCACTATTGAGCCTGTGCTCTAGAGCCCAGGAGCTGCAACTGCTGAGCCCATGTGCCCCAGAGCCTATGCTCTGCAACAGGAGAAGCCACCGTGATGAAAAGCCCGTGTACTGCAACTAGAGAGTAGCCTCAGCTCACCGTGACTAGAGAAAAACCTGCAGCAATGAAGACCTAACACTGCCAACAATAAATACATAAAAGTAATAAATCCTTTAAAACAAGAAATTACAAAGCCGAGTGCAATTAAGGTGATATCTGTGTTTCTGCTCTGGCACTCTTGACTGCGTTTTCATGACCTAGAGAGAGAGGACCATCCTGGGATACAGACTTCCCGCTTTCTTGGCCACGGAAAGGGTAGGGTGGCTGTAACTGCCTGTCCCCATGTCTGACTCCCTCCCTGACCTCTTTACCAGTCAAGAAGCATGTTTGGTTCACCACTGGATCCAGAGCACAAGACAATACCTGTGCTGCCAGGCACGCCATGAATACCTGCTGAATGGATGAGGATGGGGCATCCAGAAGAAAGGTCAGTCGATACGTGAGCCTACTCCTGACATCAGGAAAACAACCTGGAGAGAGTTAGGAGTGTGGAAATCATCAGCATAACATGGTCAGCATCCAATACATGCAGATGAAATGGAATCTGCTCCAGATTCTTCCTGCAGATTCCTGGCCGTGAACCTTCTGCCTCCTTCCTCTCTCTACACGGCCATGCCTTCCCTCTGGCATTCACCAGCTTTGGATTTCACCTAAAGGTAAAACCTAATCCCAGTTCCCTTGAGACAACAGATGAGTTTTTATGTCTCTTGCTTCTCCCCAGAAAGGCAACACTGGGTAGCGAAGAGGTCATAGGTTTTGATGGTGAGCAGATGCGGGCTGGGGCCTGGGTCCACCTCCGTCGGCTGTGGTTTTGAGGAGGTGTATTCATCACTCTAGGCCTTGGGCCGTTCCTTATAGAATGGGGATATGTAGGCTTGGTAGCAAAGTGGGGAAGCAAGCAGGATTTGGAGTTGACAGTCCTTCCTTGACCCCAGGCAAGTGACTCCTAGCTGTCTGTCAGTTCCCTTAGTGAGAACATTAGCAGCAGCAGCCTCACTGGTTTTTATGAGATGCTGATGAATCTGTGTCCTGCTCCTAGTCAATATCTCTCTGTCAGCAACTGCTACCATTTAGACTGTTTAGTGGGAATATTATATATGTAGATTCTATGGCACTTGGTCGGTGCCCAGTAAATCACAGAATTTCCCCCTAATTACTAAGGTTGAATGTTCTCTTCTGATACAATTTGCTGTCCACTCTTCACCAACACACCTAATCATACAAAAATTTATCACTGCATGCCAAGGTCATTGGAAAATGCAGAAGCAAGATCACTGAGGAATGTGGAAGGCCGCTGGGATCATTGGAATATACAGTAGACGGGGTGGGAGGAGCTGAATTCAAATCCCAATTTCACAATGTCCTACCTTCAAAACGCTTATCCCCTTTTTAAAAAAATTAATTTGTTTATTTTAATCAGAGGTTAATTACTTTACAATATTGTCGTGGTTTTTGCCATACATCGACTTACTTAAGGAGTCTTGCTCCTCTGAGTATCAGTTTCCTCATCTGTTTAATGGGGATTGTAATTCTTACCCTCTTAAAATGGCCGTGAAGGTTGCAAACTTCACAAAGGATGGTATGGAGCTGATTCTCCTGAAACAGACTGAGATGGAGGAGTCTTAGAGCAAAGGAGCTTGTGCTCTAAAGATCAATGCCTCTGACCAGAAGAGGATGCAGCAGCTCAGGGCAGAGAAGGCACACTTGATTCAGGTCTGGCAGAGCCTTGGTCAGCAGAGAAGGGGCTCGGCCTTAGCATGGCCCAGTGTCCTGAGTCAGCACACCTAGGTGTTCACTTCCCTGCCCTCCTCAGTCTCCATATACTCAAAGGGGAAGGGTGTGTGACCTCTAGTCAGATCTGGAACAAGCTGATAGCCGGGGATCTTTGGACCACGATCCCCACAGTTGAGCAGCAAGTCCTGCCTTGAAGTGGGATCTGGGTGGCACCTCTCCTTGTCTACCATTCGAGGGGAGCTCTAGACATAGGACAGGTATCAGCTAAGATCAGTGAATCTTAATCTGATTGTGTTTGGGGAATATTAGCAACTGCTATCACCCTTTTAGAACCCCCCAAACTATTAAAACCATTGTCTCTTTATACCCACCTGAATTGCAGCAGAAGATCTATTGATGATCTCCATTCCCATGTCCAGTTACTGCTGCTCCCCCTGGAAGATGTGGTTTCATCTGGCTTATGTGCCAGAGAGGCTGTGTTCCACCAGCTCCCGGGCTCTGTTGGGCTCTCATAGTTTCAATGGTGAAATCCTTCTCAGTAACAAACAACCTGGAATAAACCATGGCAGAGGGCAATGTGGAGTATCCCTTCACCCTAATCCACACCACCACCACTACCACTACACACCCACCACACCACAAACCCCACAATATCCAGCCCCAGTGAACCAGTGCCCCCAAATCAAAAGCGTATCATTCCAAACCCATACCGCAAGCACGCCCACCCAACCTATAATCTCCCAAACAGACCCAGTTGTACCAACAGTTTGGGTTTGAGAAAACCCCAAGCCTGTTTTGGCAAACCATTCGAATCATTCGGTTCACGCATAATTTAAAGGAAATTCAATCCACGTGTTGCTGATTTATTCGCCATTGGATCCTCCGAGTAGTGCCATCCAAGAAGCATTTTTCTATCTTCAGTGCTGTATCTGATGCAGAGAGTTGCCACACCACACGAAGCAGCAGTTCTTCTATTTCAGAGCGGTGGTAGAAGTGGGGATCATCCTTTTAGAAAAAGTGCATGCATGCCAAACCGTATCGAATTCCAAAAGGCTTACAGGCTTTCCCAAAGCCAGGTGAAGAGGCTCAACTCTAGAAGCCAGAGTTTGGGGACCAACAGTGTCTTAGAAAAAGCAAGGGGGAAATCCTAGGAAAACGAGGTTTGAGTCATCATCCTGTTGCTGACAAGGTGTGCTACCCCAGTCATAAAACACCTGTGCACCCACCTGCTCCTCCAGGGTCTCTCAGAATGTTGCCTTATTTTTGTTAAGTATGGCTAATAATACCCTGCACTGCTCTCATGAGGATTAAACAATAATAACAACAACAATAAAGTGATATGTGATCATCAGTCAGGACTGGGAACACCCAACTCAATCACAACGTTTCTGATTCTTCAGCTCTAGGACATCACCTGGTCACCTTCCCCGGATCTGAACACCTTCCAGACTCCTCGGTCACACTTTCGGAAGTCAGTTTCCTGGATCACCCCTCAAAGAGTCTGGTGGCTCAGTGATGAAGAATTCACCTGCCAATGCAGGGGACATGGGTTCAATTCCTGGTCCAGGAAGATCCCAGAGGCTGTGAAGCAACTAGGCTGGGGCACCGCAATGACTGAGCTTGTGCTCTAGAGCCTGGGAGTCCCAACTACTGAACCCATGGGCCACAGCTACTGAAGCCCTGTGCTCTGCAGCAAGAGACGCTGCCACAATGAGAAGCCTGTGCTCCCAACTGGAGAGCATCCCCCACTCTCTGCAGCTAGAGCAAAGCCTGAGCAGCAGGGGAAACCCTTCATTGGTGCTCACAATGAAGAAGACCCAGCATGGCCAAAAATAAAAGATTTGAACTCATCATGCATTTTTAAAATACTATAATTTGGACTGAGGAGCCTGGAAGGCTGCAGTCCATGGGGTCGCTGAGGGTCGGACACGACTGAGAGATTTCACTTTCATGCATTGGAGAAGGAAATGGCAACCCACTCCAGTGTTCTTGCCTGGAGAATCCCAGGGACAGGGGAGCCTGGTGGGCTGCCGTCTATGGGGTTGCACAGAGTTGGACACAACTGAAGCGACTTAGCAGCAGCAGCACAGTGACTTAGCAGCAGCAGCAGCAGCATGAAAGTAACATCTGTTCCTTTTAGAAACAAAAATAACAAAAGGTAAAAACTATGCAGCAGAAACTGAAACTCTTTCACCATTTTCCCATCCAAAGAAGCTGCTTGTATTTTTATGTCTTTGTAATGGTTAATATCAACGCAAATACATCCTCCAAGTTTCCCCTCTAGGCCTTGTGTCCAATGAGGTCACATTTACTAAATTAACCTTCAGGGCCTCCGTCTGCCAATCTCCCTGAGGTCTCCTAGGGAGCCTGGGGTGGGGGTCTCAGGTGAGCTCAAGACAGAGCCCTCGTGTTCTGCTGCCCTGTGCCCGCCACTCTGTGCCCCATTGAGAAACATCTCTAGTTTAGTACCCACCTTGGCCGCTGCTCTCCATCCCGTGTTCGCTGAGACAGTGGTGACACCTGGGCCAAAAGCCTGTCTCCTGAGAAAACGAAGGGATCCTGAGTTCCCAGGTCCTTCTCCAGAGCTGGCCTAGGGTACTGGGCAAAACAGTAGGACAGGTTCTCTCCACTAGAACTGGCCCTGAACTGCCTGAGGTCAGACAGAGTCCTCAAGCACAGCTTCTTCTGAGTTCCTGTCTCTCACAAGGGCCCCTGGGGCTGGCCAGCAGACTGCAGGTCCTTTGCTGCCCTCCTCACGCCCCTACCCCATTTCTTTCCCAAATCTCCTCTTTGATGTTTCCTTTCGTCCACTGAGAAAATCTCACGCCATTAGACACGTGTTTAATGAATTCACCTAACACAGAGCTGCTGCTGCTGCTGCTGCTGCTGCTGCTAAGTCACTTCAGTCGTGTCCGACTCTGTGCGACCCCATAGATGGCAGCCCACCGGGCTCCCCCGTCCCTGGGATTCTCCAGGCAAGAACAGTGGAGTGGGTTGCCATTTCCTTCTCCCTGT
>NW_011494901.1:1045311-1045790 GCF_000754665.1 Bison bison bison | reverse complement strand
CACGACTGAGAGATTTCACTTTCATGCATTGGAGAAGGAAATGGCAACCCACTCCAGTGTTCTTGCCTGGAGAATCCCAGGGACAGTGGAGCCTGGTGGGCTGCCATCCATGGAATCGCACAGAGTTGGACACAACTACAGTGACTTAGCAGCAGCAGCAGCACAGTGACGCAGCAGCAGCAGCAGCAGCATTAAAGTAACATCTGTTCCTTTTAGAAACAAAAATAACAAAAGGTAAAAACTATGCAGCAGAAGTGGCAAGCCACTCCAGTACTCTTGCCTAGAAAATCCCATGGATGGAGGAGTCTGGTAGGCTGCAGTCCACAGGGTCGCTATGAGTCGGATTCGACTGCGTGACTTCACTTTCACTTTTCACTTTCACACAATGGAGAAGGCAATGGCAACCCACTCCAGTGTTCTTGCCTGGAGAATCCCAGAGACGGGGGAGCCTGGTGGGCTGCCGTCTATGGGGTTGCACA
>NW_011494901.1:1037091-1045207 GCF_000754665.1 Bison bison bison | reverse complement strand
TAGCGACCCCATGGGCTGCAGCCCACCAGGCTCCTCCATCCATGGGATTTTCCAGGCAAGAGTACTGGAGTGGGGTGCCATTGCCTGAGATACGTCTAAATCCCAGGAGTTGGGGCTCAAGTGGAGTACAGGTGATCTTTATGAAATTGAGATCGTATTTCATACACATTCTAGCATCATGCACATTCGTGCTCGGTATCAAAACTCTCCTAAAGCATGATTTTTAAATTTGATGATTAGTGCTCGTGCATCTAGTTCTTTGACGACAATTTATTTAAGTAATACCATATTTTTGGACTTTCAAGATTCTTTTGTGTGTTTATAAAAAGTGTTGCAATAAATGCTTTTGTAAATCTATGTGTTCATGCAGGCCGTCAAGAGTCCAGTGGCTCCACCAGCTCTCTCTGTGACCTCATGTCTTGCGGTCTGTGCCCTCCAGAAAGAATGACTTTGCAATTCACAAGTGGGTTTCCTCCAAGGTCTCTTTCACTTTTCCAACTCTTTAAACGGAAACTCAGATTTTTATTAAAGCGTCTATAACAGAAAATTTTATCTAAGAAGGAAAGACATGCCGTCAATGAATTGTCAAGGTCAAACCCTTATAACAAGGACTGCAAACTGGTGGCCCCTGGGCTGAATCTGGTTCAGACATTGATGCTGCTTGGCCAAGCCTACCATTTGAATTTAGGTTTGAGTCCCCTGGCCATGCACACCCCAGTCCGCCCCGTTACCACCGCACCCTGTGTTTTACATCGTCATTGCATTATGTTGCAGGATTTGGCCCCCAAAGTCTTTTGAGTTGCCTGCCTCTGCTTTATAGCTCAGCCAATTACTCGTCTTTCCATTTAGACTTCCAATTAATGAATCAATTAGTCAAGCTGATCGGGTGTTTACCGAGCCCTCCTGTGTGCTGACTGCTGCATGTGGTGCTGAGGATGCAGCTGTGAACAGCAGATCTGGGATTTCACGGAGTTTGTAGACAGAGGGAAAGCCAGACAATTAACACATAGACAAGAGAATCCTTAGTCATGATAAGGGCTGTGATGAAAATAAAGCGGGGTGAGTGCTAGAGAGATTTGGAAAGGACATGTGCCTTTAGAATGGTAGTTTGGGGAAGGCTTCTCCAGGGATGTGATGTGTAAACTGGGACCTGAAGGAGCCAGCTTGTGCAAACCTGTAGCTAAACAATGAGATGTTCCGGATGGGGAGAGGCGAGAGAAACCAAATGGTGAACACAGTTCTCACCTAGGAATGCAGCGGGCTCTTGGGACATACAAAAATAATAAAGGCCAGTAAAGCTTACAGCTTCACCTCCTTCATTCCCTTCCCTCCTCTCCCTGTAATCTGTCAACTTTTCCTTATGAACCCTAGTCTCTCAGTAATGGATTATAATACAGAAAAAAAAAATCCTCCCCCAGAGTTGCTGGAGGTGAGGGAGACAGGGCTCAATACCTCACTTTCCCAAACCAGCACAATAACTTTCCCCAGGACGGCCCACCCTGTCAAAGGCCTGCATAGAAACTTTGTTCTTATCAACCTCCTGGCCTCAGGTGCACAGGGTCCGTTGGGCTCCTGGGGCTGTGAGCTCTGTTTACCTGGTCCACAGCGGTCCCCTGGGTGTGGATGCAGAGAATGTCGGGAGCTTTGCTCATGCAGGGCCCATTACCGACCTGTTTAGACAGAGAGACAGTTGGGGGGTTCTCTTTGCTCTTGTCAGTGATGTCCCAGGGAGCATCCTTGTACCTGTTTCCTTGAGCACATGAGCTAGTGCTTCTCTAGGGTAGGTGCTTGAAGGGGGAATTACCAGGCTATGGGGAGTACCTATTTTTTATTTCCTACCTCTATTTTTCTACAATCCCTGGCCATTTTTATCTAAGCAACAACACAGATTCCATCAGCACTGGGAGAATTCTGAAAGACAGCAACACAGGATGAAGGCTTCTCTTCTCTGGCAGGATGTACACTCTCATTTCAAAGGCCCTCTGATGGGATGCTGGGTTCCTGATCATGCCCTCGAGAGACACTAGCTTTCCCATCACTTAGGCACAGGACAGGTTAGGAAGCAACAGTTAGAACTGGACATGGAACAACAGACTGGTTCCAAATAGGAAAAGGAGTACGTCAAGGCTGTATACTGTCACCCTGCTTATTTAACTTATATGCAGAGTACATCATGAGAAACGCTGGGTTGGAGGAAGCACAAGCTGGAATCAAGATTGCAGGGAGAAATGTCAATAACCTCAGATATGCAGATGACACCACCCTTATGGCAGAAAGTGAAGAGGAACTAAAGAGCCTCTTGATGAAAGTGAAAGAGGAGAGTGAAAAAGTTGGATTAAAAACTCAACATTCAAAAAAGGAAGATCATGGCATCTGGTCCCATCACTTCATGGGAAATAGATGGGGAAACGGTGGAAACAGTGAGAGACTTTATTTTTGGGGGCTCCAAAATCACTGCAGATGGTGACTGAAGCCATGAAATAAAAAGATGCTTACTCCTTGGAAGAAAAGTTATGACCAACCTAGATAGCATATTCAAAAGCAGAGACATTACTTTGCCAACAAAAGTCCTTCTAGTCAAGGCTATGGTTTTTCCAGTACTCATGTATGGATATGAGAGTTGGACTATAAAGAAAGCTGAGCACCTAAGAATTGTTGTTTTTGAACTGTGGTGTTGGAGAAGACTCGAGAGTCCCTTGGACTGCAAGGAGATCCAACTAGTCCATCGTAAAGGAAATCAGTACTGGGTGTTCACTGGAAAGACTGATGCTGAAGCTGAAACTTCAATACTTTGGCCATCTCATGCAAAGAGTTGACTCATTTGAAAATACCCTGATGCTGGGGAAGATTGGAGGTGGGAGGAGAAGGGGACGACAGAGGATGAGAAGGTTGGATGACATCATCGACTTGTTTACTTGAGTAAACTTGTTTACTTGAGTAAACTCCAGGAGTTGGTGATGGACAGGAAGGCCTGGCGTGCTGCAGTCCATGGTGTTGCAAAGAGCTGGACACAACTGAGCAACTGAACTGACTGACTGACTGAGGCACAGCACCTCTTCTACCTGGTTGGGTGATCCTAGATTGCTTTTTAACATCCAAGAGCTTGGCTTTCCCCTGTAAAATGGGGATGGAAATCACTGTATCAGAGTGCAAGAGGAATGGAATGAGATCATGTGTGTGAAGGAATCATCAAAAGGCCAGGCACAGAGGAGACAATAGATTCTTCCAGCCAACTCTTAGAGAGGACCTCCTGGGTACCAGCCTCTGTGCTTGGCGTTGGGACCATAGTGGTTTCCAGGACTCCAAGGCCCCAACTTTTGTGGTCTTTACACTCTGGGCAGCTGCTTTTCTTTCCTGCTAACACCGTCAGTTAAGCATCATTTTGATGGGCTTTGGCACCACCCTGCCTCCTAGTTTTGTGCTCCCAATGAATGAATGTATGACTTCACATGAGCTCTGAGTGAGTGAGAGTCACTCAGTCATGTCCAATTCTTTGCAACCCTATGGATCATAGCCTGCCAGGTTTCTCTGTCCATAGAATTCTCCAGGCAAGAATACTGGAGTGGGTTACCATTTTCTTCTCCAACAGAAAACTCTCATTGTAAAATAAATTTTATTGTGCACATTAAGTGTTTCCAAATTCATAGATTTCTTTATAACTCTCATGAAGGCCAGCCTAAAAATACTTTTTTCTAATACGTCTTTTCTTTCTTTACAACCCACCTGGAACTCTTCTCAAGGGGTATCACTCTTTCAACCTATCAAATGACTGTGATAATTACAGCTCACACTTACTGGACATGTACTAGAAGCCAGGCATAGTACTCAGCCCTTTTTATTCATTCTCTCATTTACCCCCCATTTTACAGACAAGGAAATTGAAGCCTAAGAGATTATGTGACTGATCCTGGGTCATAGGACTTCGAATCTCAGCAGGTTGCTTTTGGAAAAGGAATAGGCACTGGTAACCATTACTGTCTACAGCCTTCTGGATAAAATGCAAGTTATAAAATTTATAATTTTATTATATTTTTTAACAACGTTGTTGGTGTTGTTTAGTCATTAAGTTGTGTCCAACTCTTTGTGACCCCCATGGACTGTAGCCTGCCACGCTTCTCTGTCCATGGGATTTTCCAGGCAAGAATACTGGAGTGGGTTGCCATTTCCTTCTCCATGTAACAATGTAGTTGATCTATAATTTGCATATCATACAAATCCTTCTTTAAATTGTAGTGTACAATTCAATGGCTTTCAGTATACTCACCTGCATTCATTATCACAATCAAGTGCAGAAGACTTGCCCCCCAAAGAAACTTTGCACTTTGTACCCATCACTCCCCAATCTCATGAACCCCAGCCCCGCCCCTGACAATCACTAATCTACTTTCTGTCTAGATTTTTCTGTGGTAGCCTTTCCCATAAATGGAATCATATGCTGTAAGATCCCTTGTTGGTTTCTTTCAGTGTGCATCCATGTGTTGCTTGAGTCAGTATTTCACTCCTTTTCATGGGTGAACTGTATGGCCACATCACGTCACGTTTATCCATTTGTCTGTTGGTGGACATTAGGGTTTACACCTTTTGTCTCTTATGAATAAAACTGCTACGAACATTCCTGCACAAGTTTTCATGTGGACATATGTTTTCGTTTCTTTTGGGTATGTACCTAGGAGTGGAATTTTTTTCATTTCTTTTGGGTATATATCTAGCAGTGGAATTGCCAGGTTGTGTGATGACTCTGTGTTTAACATTTTGTGTGAAATTACCAGACTTTGTGTTTCCAAAGTGGCTGCACCCTTTTGTAGTCTCACCAGCAGTATAGGAAGGTTTGAACTGCTGCACACCTTCACCACCATTTTGTTATTATCGATCTTTTGATTATAGCCATATTAGTAAATAGACGGTGGTATCTTGTGGCTTTGATTTACATTTCCCTGGTGGCTAATGATGTCAGCCATCTTTTCATGTGCGATTGGCTATTTTTTCATCTTCTTTGTAGAAGTGTCTATTCAGCTTTACTGTCCATTTTAAGCTATTTGTTATTTGTCCTTTTATTATTGAGCTATAATAGTTACTTATAGTCTAGATAATAGTTGCTTATTGGATATGTCATTTGCAAAATTTTTCTCCCATTTGGTGGATTGTTTTTGCACTTTCTTGATGGTGTCCTTTGAAGCGTAATTCTAAAAATTTTGACCATATCCTGTTTATCTGTTTTATTCTTCTGGTGCTTGTGATTTTGATGTCATTTCTACTTTTTCACTTTTTCCTTTGCTTTTAGACACATTTCCCCTTCCTTATTTCGTATCTTACTCGTCCTTTGGGAACTCTGTGTCAAGGTCACTCTTCTTCTCTAAGAGCTCTGTCTTCTCTAATACAGAGCTGGGCCCTCCCAGTGTTCCTTGCAACTCCCTGCACCCTTGCTGAACTTATGTGTCCACTTGCTCATCTCTCTCCTGATAGACTGGGGCTCCTTGAAGGAAGGACTGTTTTTTCTTTTTGCTGAGTGCCCAGGCCTGGGACAGAGTAGCTCTCAATAGTATTGAAAGAAAGAAGGGAGAAAAAAAATATAAAGAACAGCCTGAGGAGAGTGGGGGGACCAGATAGAACAGAGAGTGCCTGGGGTTCCAAGAGAGGCCCCCTTGGCTAGATGGTCATATTGGTTCAGATTCCTGAGGGAGTTAAAAAGTAGGCATATGATGGTTATTAATTTCCTTTTTTCTATTCTTTCTTCCTTTTTCCACTCCATAAACACTTTCAAACTCTAGAAATTATTAATGAAAAACATATAAAGTGGGTAACTGAATAATCTCAGCCTCTGAGTCACCTCTGACCCAGCCCCAAGGTCCTTCTAACTAGTCATCTTCAGGCCATTTAGAAGCTGGAGCCCCAGCAAAGTCATTAGATCAAACACGGCCTTTTGACTGGGGACAGTTTTTGGTCACACACTGTTTACAGCATAGTTTTGGGAATAGTGGTCTGCTTTGGTATCTGTATTTTTCTACTTCTTTGTGTCCCAAAAGCGTTAGCTGAAAACAAGCCAGCTACTATTTGCAACTTCCTGTCAAAGTTTTGCCCAAACTGCCTCTGTATGTCACACTATATTAATAATCTTACAAAAGAATGAACAATTGAATCAGGGAATTCTTTAAACAAATTAAACTTTCATGACATTAAGTTGTTCTTCCAGATCAGATCAATAGGCTAGGGTGTTGGGCAGACCCAAGCTTCTTGAGGCAAACTTCAAAGAAAGGCATGCATGTCTTTATAAAACTGAAACCCCATGGAATCCATCTGAGCCTGCTGCTTTTTTCATGGATCCGAATCATTTCAATTGACAATTGAGTATGTTTGTGCTAATTAACTAAATGTTAGCTATTCTTAATTGCAATTGCAGTGTAAAAACATGAATGTTTCTAGGGGCAAATACTTAACAAAATATATTTGCTCTGGTCAAATCTGCAGTTCACCCTAGCCAGATCCCTGTGGAAAGCAGCACATTTCTCGCATAGAGGCGGAGCTAATTTGTACCTTTCATAGAGGTAAAACTACATATAGGATCCAGTCACATTTTTTTTCTCCAATTACAATATAATCACCATTAATTCTTCCTTCCTGTAAAGACCCTTCATTGACCTCATTTCACAAAATAGCTTTTTAAAGCTAGAAAGAAGCCCTGAGAGCATCCTCCCCACAGTGGTCCCTTCCCACTCTGACATTTTCCAGATGTGGAAGCTGGGATCCTGAGTAGTCAGGTAAGGTGACTGGGGCCACAGAGAGGTAGAGTTTATTGCCAGAAAGATGTCCTTGGCCAAGGTGCGATTAGAGCTCTCCATGGAACTCTAATGCGCTGCTCCTCTTCCTGGAGATAGTTTCCTCATCAGTAAAGTGAAAGTCACTCAGTTGTGTCCTATTCTTTGTGATCCCATGGTCACACAAACCATCCATGGAATTCTCCAGGTCAGAATACTGGAGTGGGTAGCCATTCCCTTCTCCAGGGGATTTTCCCAACCCAGCGAACAAACCCAGGTCTCCTGCATTGCAGGTGGATTCTTTACCAGCTGAGTCACAAGGGAAGCCCAAGAATACTGGAGTGGTACAGTAAGCTCAAAACCATCTCCCCTGTGCAGATGAAAGACAGTAACTGTGCGGTATCCTTCCAGAACAGGCCCGCAAAAAATATATTGATTCCAGAGCCCATTCCTTGGGGAGGGAGCTAGCTCTTGGCCATCACAAATGTCCTCATGATCCCTCAAGAATCATGGAAGATAGTTCTCAGGAGATTTCATTCCCTGTAATAACAGCAACTACATTTATTGAGAGCTCACCATATGCCAAGTGACATCTGATGCATTGAGCTCTTGTGCCCACCAGTGACCATGGCTTTTCCTTCTCAGTGCCCACAGCTGAACTTTGAGTCACTCTTTGGTCAGCTACAACCACTGGACTGTGATCTGATGTCTTCCCTCCCTTTCTCAGTAATCCTTGCTCTCCTTCCCATCTGCTAGTCACAGGGGTAGAAATCTCAGGACCCAGAGGACGATGAGCACCAAGGTGGAGGGAGCCTGGGTCCCTGCGAGACTGTGGAGGAGATGGTTGTGAGCGCCTGAGTCCAGGATGAACTGTCAGGGTAGCTGGTGCTACTTACTCTGCCTAAAGCCCTGTTGCATCTGTTCGGTGATCTACATGTACTGACTTATCCATCTTCACAAGCCTTTTCATCCTCACGTTACAGTTGAGGAAGTTGAATCACACAGGGCTTAAGGGACACACCCAGGTTCTCACGGCTGGGACATGACATGGCAGAGTTCAGCCCCAATCGGTCTGGCCCCAGAGTGTGCACTCTTGACGTTTTGATGATAAGGAACTACACCTTTATTTGTTCGGGAGGATCCACCCCTCCTCCCGGGCTTCCCAGGTGGCACAGTGGTAAAGAATCCAGCTGCCAATGCAGGAGCCACGAGAGACAGAGTTCGATCCCTGGGTCGAGAAGATCCCCTGGAGGAGAGCATGGAAACCCACTCCAGTACTCTTGCCTGGAGAATCTAATGGACAGAGGAGCCTGGTGGGCTATAGTCCATGGGGTCTCAGAGTGGGACACGACTGAGCGAGTGAA
>NW_011494901.1:1026578-1036991 GCF_000754665.1 Bison bison bison | reverse complement strand
CAATCTCACACACACACATGCACACCCCTCTTCCCTCTTCCCTCATTCTCTCTTCCTTACTGACTCTTCCAAGTTCACTAAATGTCTACCATGTGCAAGAACTGGACCATGCAGTAGTGAGGCTGCTATGATGAATGGGGCATGGTCATTACCTTATAACATTCACTGCCTTATGGGGAAAGAGACACGAGGATGAATAATTACCTTGTTGTGTGCTAAGTCTCTGATAGGATAAGTGAAGAGTGCTGTGGGGTCACAGGTAAGGGATGCAGTGACCACATTAGTGGTAGGTTGAGCAAGCATAAGCTTAAACTAGATCTTGGGGGCAAAGGGAAGTTAGCGAGGCCAAGGAGGTGGGGAAAGTCATTCCAGGTGGAGGGTACACCCTGAGTAAGGGTGTGGCGGCATAACATACTATTTCAGACTTGCAGGTCTGGAGAGCGGGTGGAAGAGGGGAGGGCAAGAGGGATGGAGAGGTTGGAAGGAGCTGGAGTCTGAGGAACTTGATGGGTAGGCTAAGGAGATTCGGATTATTTTTGGAAACAAGGGGGTGATGCGGTCAGATTAACATCCCAGAGAGTTAGCTGCTTCTAGAATGACTCAGCATACATAGGGCTGGACTGGGGTCAGGAAGTGGGTGCTGATGTAGAACCAGCAGTATCTCCAAGACCCAAGCCTCCCCTGCCACCTGATCCAGGCAGCTAGGCTCCTTCCCGTTCCATTATCATGGGCACCGAGCAGTTTATCTCTTCTTTTTGAGAGCCTTCTAAAAACAGACTGAGGGGATGTAACAACTTCAGAAGGCAGCGTCCCCGTCAAGCTCAGACAGTGTCTCCAAGGCAGCTCATCTCTTGCCAGAATGGGGCCGGGAAGCTGGCAGTATTCTAGTAACTGCTATCAGGGGACATTTAAAAATAAAAAAGTCTTCTCCAAGAACAGAGAGGTGTTTCCAACACCCAAGAGCCCCGTCCTCGGGATCCAAGCAACCTCAAGTAGCTCCCACTTCAGTTTAAAAGCTAAAGGGAAAGGTCACGTGTCTGCGGACTCCTAAGTCCACAGAATGAATAGGGGTTGCCGTCGGGGAACGCCACAAAGAACAGGGGAGCCTGGTGGCTTCAAGAAACAGTGCCTCCTGGTCAACTCAGAAATGACTCATTTTCTTCAATGCTCAGAATCCACGATCTGGAAGGAAGGCCAGAAAACAGTTGCTTACTCCTGGAGGTGAATCCAGACTGCTTAGGGCTTGCTCATCCTGGAATCCTCTGTGGAAAGCCTCCTTGCTGGGTTCTTAATGCCTGCAATTCTTGGGGTTTGTGCGCTGTGCAGTGGAGTCTACCCTGAGTGTCTCCGATTAGTTTTGGGTTACTGGATATCGAGCAGAAGTAGAAAGAAGCAAGGGCCCCTGGAGCCTGGCCATGAGTTTACCTTCCAGTTCAGGCTCTGAGTGTCTTCTTGCGCTGTGAAATAGGGCAAGTCAGCTCTTCTCCCAGAACCTCTTTCTTTCTCTGAAACAAACAGAGAATAACATTGTCTCATCCCACTGCCATTCTGAGAATGAAATGAGCTATGGTCTGTGAAATGACCCAGCTGAGTGCCTGCATGTAGATGTGAGCTTTTTCCTCTCATTTTTGGAATGCAATTGTATTTGCATCTTGTGGGCCTCATGTTTCATTAGGACTGTATTTCTTTTTAAAATCATGGCACTGACAGGGTACTGAGCCATATTCCGAATGCATTTTCATCCCACGTGGGTTTCCTGCACACTCCCCTGCAGCTGTATGATGTTAGCAGGGCAGGCTATGGTCTTTATTTTATGGGACTGAGAAATTGAGTTTCTAACAGGCGCTTGCCTTGCCTAAGCCGGTGGCTTGGGCCAGGTCTGTTGTTACTGTTGCTGTTGATTCTTCCCTCTTTTCAATTGTAATGGGTCTAGAGAACTTTCCCTCCTGAGCAGATGCTGGGTGCTGGCTACTGAATTCACACACATCATCACGTCTGTGGCGCCTGGGGGAATCCAGGACACCACAAATTCATCACTGCTTCCCTCTCTGTCTTGCGTTCACTCTCAATTCTCAGCAAAGCTTTTATCTCCCAGTGTGTCTGGAAGAAGAGGGTCATCCCACCAGTCCCCACAGACAGAAACCAAGGCCAGGAATAGAAGTCAATATTTCCCAGAATGGCCGGCTCAAATCAAATTTAGTGCCTGCGAAGAGTCAGTCAGAGGGTATAAAACGGGCTCTTTTCCTATTCTTGGCAGACCTCAAGGGACACAATTTGAAAGCGGGAAGAGGGTAGATACATAGCTTCCCTGGTGGCTCAGACGGTAAAGCATCTGCCTATAATACAGGAGACCTGGGTTTGATCCCTGGTTCGGGAAGATCTCCTGGAGAAGGAAATGGCAACCCACTCCAGTATTCTTGCCTGGGAAATCCCATGGACAGAGGAGCCTGGTAGGCTACAGTCCATGGGGTCACAGAGAATCGGACACGACTGAGCGACTGCACTTCACTTCAATTCCAAAGAATAATGAGGAAGTACCAAGCGCATGGAAGAAGAGGTATTGTACAACTATTTGGTGGTTAGGAAACATTTTCCCTCACTCTTTATGATTTGAGACTCCGTTTTCCCTGAGGATTCGTGTACGCTCGAGTGTGAGCATGAGACCAAAAGGGCTCTGAATGGTGACCTCGGGCCTAACTTGACTCAGATTTGAGACATAGAGGATCAGATACCTGCTCTTCCTAAGAAGTTCCACATTTCCTTCTCCATGATGGCCACAGAGAGTGGAGATTTTCCTAATGAGGAGACAATACTCAGGAGTGGCCACAGGTCATCAGAAGTAAGTGAAAAGTGTCCCACTGCTGACTAGGGAAAACACACAGATGGTGTGCTGGAGCATAAATAGAAAAAGGATCCTTCTCCAGATAAATTGGGACAGTGCTTCTCAAACCATAGAACAAAACTGATAAGTAGTGCAATCAGTTCCATTGCTGATGACAAGTTTTAAATTAAAAGAAAAAAGTAATAATGAAAGAAAGAAATAGAAGAAACTAGAAAGGATTGAAGGTAATGGCATCCCACTCCAGTACTCTTGCCTGGAAAATCCCATGGATGGAGGAGCCTGGTAGGCTGTAGTCCATGGGGTCGCTGAGGGTCGGACACAACTGAGTGACTTCACTTTCACTTTTCACTTTCATGCATTGGAGAAGGAAATGGCAACCCACTCCAGTGTTCTTGCCTGGAGAATCCCAGGGATGGCAGAGCCTGGTGGGCTGCCGTCTATGGGGTCACAAAGAGTCAGACACAACTGAAGTGACTTAGCAGCAGCAGGGTAATTTCTGTGCTTGAAACTTTTGCTGATACAAACTATATTTTGAAAGCCAATTACTAAAAAAAAAAAAGTTTACCCTTGAAAGAGAATAAGGTAGAAATATTAGTACTACCTTTATTTTTGCAAGTGGCCATTTAAGCATTTACATGTGTATTTTTCTTTAAAAGTCTTTGGTTCAATAATTGAGAGTCTACACGCTCTGGAACCCTTGGTAGGCTCCCAGCTAAATATACAGCCCATGACCTAGAGGAGCTCACCGTTTGCCGAGGAAGACTGACTTGAAAACGGATGTCACAGGAAGAACAATAATAATTGCATGAGTATTCATGAGCTTCTACTTTTTCCCATGGCTGTCGTGGGAAAGATCTTTGCTCGCTGAGTCAGCATCCAGAGACTGGCTAAGGGAGAGTGTAGAGAAAATAAAATAAGCCAGAGATACAAAGTTAATGTATATAAAATAAGCTGAGAGAAAGATAAGGAACATATTTACTCATTACAAAAATTCAGGGAGCGTCATTTGCTTGATATTCTATGAAAGAAGCAATGGCAACCCACTCCAGTGTTCTTGCCTGGAGAATCCCAGGGACGGGGGAGCCTGGTGGCTGCCGTCTATGAGGTCACACGGAGTCGGACGCGACTGAAGCGACTTAGCAGCAGCAGCAATCTTAGAAGCACCACTCCAAAGGCTAGGGCAGAAATGGTGCCCTTGTTGTGTGCAACTCGGGGGCCTTGATAAGGAGGCAGTAATAAACACAGAAGTTAGAAGTCAAGGTTGGCTTCAGAGAATTAGAATTTGAGAGAGAGAAAGAATGAGTGAGTTAGTTTTCGACGAACTGTTGACAGAAAGGTATTGAGAGAGCCAACAGCTGGGAGAGAATTTCAAAGGTGTATACTAGTAGTAAGAATCCATCCTCCTCTTTGCCATTCCCATGGAGGAGCTCAAAAAAAGACTCAAAATGCTTCATTACTTGTGGATTGCAAGACTCTGCCTTTTGAGGACCTGAGCCTATGTTGAAATTGGACCAGTATGTCCCCAGAGAGAGATATTCTTGAGTTGTACAAGCCATCATGGAATCACAGTATAATATATTAAGGACTGGTTACAGAAAAATAGTGTTTGAAAACACAGATGGAGAGCCAATTATTTTATCCTATGTGGGTAGAAGAGATGGGTTGGGGTAAAGAAAGCAGAAAATTTTTGATCTAAGCCCTAAAAAAATGAAAAAATTAGCCTGGTTGCACACGTGAATAAAAATTCCAGGCAGAAAGAACAGGATGGAAATATGAAAGTTCTGTCTGTTAGGAAATGGAATGGCTTGCTAAGGCTGGGTGATTAGAAGAATAGAGGAAAGTGGAGATTATTCTATAACAGAAAGTTAGTTCGTTATCAGGTCTTTAAACAGATTTTTGCTCTCTGGCTACAGGATACCTGGATGTTCAGAGACTGAGGCCCACTCTGCCAGGACCAGGGTAGGAGAGGGGCTCTGCTCTTCTCTTTCCTTTTTTTATTATTATTATATTTTACTATTGGAGTATAATCACTTTACAATGTTGGGTTAATTTCAGCTGTACAACAAAGTGAATCAGCTATGAAAGTGAAAGTGTTAGTCAGTCGTGTCCGATTCTTTGCGACCCCATGGACTTTAGCCAGCCAGGCTCCTCTGTCCATGGAATTCTCCAGGCCAGAATACTAGAGTGGGTTGCCACTTCCTACTCCAGGGGAATCTTCACAATCCAGGGATCGAATCTGGGTTTCCTGCATTGCAGGCAGGTTCTTTATTGTCTGAGCCACCAGGGATATGTATTGAGTCTCCATCCCATGCCCACCCCCTACTCTTGTCTTTCAATAAAGCTGATGATCAAAAAAAAATTTTTTTTTAATTCATGATCTTGTGGAAAATGAGAACCAGTGGAAGCTCTACAACAAGTGGTATAGTCAGTTTATCATTTTGGAATGGTCACTGATTGCAGTGTGGGGAGTGGATAAGAAGAAGCATGATGAAGTGACAAGTCTGGAGGTTGCAACAACAACCCCATAGCAGTTGGGATGTAAGTGAGACATTGCATTGGAGGGTCATCAGGTGACCAAGGTTCCTCACTTGGATGGTGGAGAGAGTACCGAACCATTGATGGAAGGAGGCTTTGGAGAGAAGATGGTAAATTTCATTTCGGACATGTTTTGAATCTGAGTTGGTGGCTGGAAAGGATTTAGTTGGGCTGGTTCTTCTGCTTCTCCAGCCAGAGTTCCTCTACTTCATCCCAGCCTCTACCTTGTCACACCTCTGTGGTCTCAGAAATCGTCTGGTCCCCCTGCCACGGCTGCGCTTTTGCTCACTGTTCCCTCTTCTTACAGGGCTCTTCTCACCTTTGTCCACCTGGCAAACTCCTACTGATCTTACACACTTCACATGATGAGCTGTATTCCCAACTAACCACCATCCACTCTCCCAGTCCAGGTTGGCTCACTCTTTACAGAAAAAAACTTGGTTTCCCAATTTTTTGTGTTTAACGTTACCCCAAAACTTACCACATATCTTGTGCTGGCTGATCTCCTGTTTGTCTTATCCCTAAGACTGTAAACTCTTAGAAAGCAGGAATCAGATATTCCTTGAATCCACAAAAAGTCCTGGGGCAGAATAGATGCTGAACTCTTATGGAATGAATGATGTGCAAATAAATGAATGAGTTACCAAATTTTGGACTGTCTTAGCTGGGGTTAATTAATCATAGCTTTCCATAGCTACTCTGCTCCTGATCCTTTTCCAGATAACTGCTTACACTTATTCATGCGGGAGGCAACTTTGGGGACACTGAGAAATGAACATTTTTGTTAGGAGATGGGCCATTAGGGTAGGGTGGATAAGGATAAAGCAGTGTTTGCCTTCCCCATGGTTCTCTGGACTGGCCTGGAGACCTTTGGGAGAAAGGTCATAAAATAAACTGAAAGATCTATTCTAGAAGTGTTCTGTCCAACTCTGCTTTGGAGTCCAGTTAACAAAATGCATTGGGGTGTTCATGAACAGTGTCCCACACCTCTGCACAGAAATCACCACCACTCCAGCAACCCAAGAACTGAAAACTCTGGGAGCTTCCAGTGATGACGTCCTTGATGTGAACATTCACGTTCTCCTGATGCACAGGAGCCATGGGGAGAGTCTATCAGGTGGTTTTAGGTGGTTGATGGTAACCAGTGGGAACAGAGAAAAGAGAGGAAGAAGGGAGGGAATGATATTTAGTGGCTGTCACGGACACATGAATCACCCTTTGGGGACTCCCAGAAATAAGAGCCAACAAATTCCAAGATTCCCATGACATCATAATATCACAGTAAGCATGACCTTTGTAGACAAATGTTGATGATGTGTGGGAATTAAAATTAATTTCACCAATTTCTTTTTACTTTCTTTAAGATGCCTACTAGAAAAGTAAGAATTACGAATGTGACTGGCATTATGTCTTTATGACAGCTACGGTAGACTGTGTAACCATTAAATGAATGAAATCCATCTGTAGGCACTGTCAGGGATGATCTCTAATAAAAATTTACTGTTAAGTTAAGAAACCAAGCTGTATCACTAAATGCATAATCCAATTTATAGAAATATTTTAAAAACTATGTACATATTGCAAAGTGAAAGACTAAGGAGAAATATCTGAAGAGGTCCCTGGGAGTTTGGGACCAGATGCTATACCCAAATGGAGCAATTAAGCAGAAGACTCTTGAAAGGCATAAATAGGGTTAGGAAAAAACCAAAGGAGTAGTAAGCTATCCTGGGGATGGATGCAGGCTTGGGGAAGAGAGGATGTAGAAATTTGATATTTTGCTGTACTTATTTCTGTAGGTTTTGAGAAAATAAGCACTTATGCATTCTGCAACTTCTTAAATAGAAATGGATTATAAGACAGGTCAACACTGTTGATGGGCTGACATGGGTTCTGGAAACTGCATCAGGACCATGTCAACTGTTGGCCCATTTCCCTGGGCTCTGAAGCTCTGCCCTCACTAGGGCAGTATTCCAGGGAGGCAGTTCCATGCCCCATTTGATAAATGTATTGTCAATAGCTCAAGCCAACTGAAATAATAATGGGAGAAACGTCTGCTTCTGCCAAGAACTGAGGACTGGAATGACGCTGCCGAGTGTTTCCTGAAGCAAAAGGCAGGTTTCCTATAATTAGAAGCAATTTGCTAGAAAGTTTACCAGGCTCTTCCAAAGCATACAATATGGCAAATTGTTAAAGCTTTCTTTATTTTTCCTTTCCTTTCCTGACACACTGCAGATGGAGACTGTGGAATATTCTCTTTTCCTGGGCTGGGACTGTTATTTTAGAGGATCACATCTTCGCCGAGTCAGTGAAGTAGGAACAAGAAAACCAACTTTTTGTATCATTGTGGGAAATGGGAGTGAATTCAGAATCATATTCTAAACAATTTGAAGCTCAAAGCCTTTCCAACTGTCTCCACTGAAAGACTTCAGATTTAGACAAGCAAGACCTAGCAAGTGAAATATATGCCAAGACTAAACTCGTCAAATTCCCATTACAGTGTGTTTAAGAAAATAGGAAACTCAGAACACAGTTACACAAAGATCTATTCCCATTTCTATATTCCAGAAGTCAGCTGCAAAGACCAGAGATGCAGGGGTGGGGAGACTAACATCTATTGAGCATCTACACCCATGTGGTACACCCAGCTCTGTGCCAAGCAACCTGCCCATTTTCTGCAGTGAAGCCCCTGACCGTCACCCCCTCCCCAGCTCCCTCTAGCTCCAACAACCCTGATGTAGGTACTGTCTCCATTCTTGACTTAGAGATGAAACTGAGACACAGCAAGGTTAAGAAATTTTCCCAGGGTCAGAGGTAAAGTTAGGGCACAATGCAAGTCTTGCTGACTCCTAAACTAATGCTCTTTCCTCTATACCCATCTGCCCTGCTGCTTTTGGAGACAGTCTTCAACTGATGGAAGGCTGGTTCTTAATGCCCAAGATGACTCTACAGGATTCACAGGTTCTCCTAACTTGTGGTCTCTAAGAGAGGTAGTGGGAGCAGGCTTGCACCTCTTCCCTGGTCCAGGAGCAGTAACTCTACAACACTGAGAGCAGCCACTTTCCGGGGAGCCTCTTCATCCAGCTTTAGCTATCTACTCTATTCTATGACATAATAGAGTAGTTCTGAGTGGGCTCTGACTCAGGACACTGTTGTTTTCAGCCCTCCTATCTAACCTTAGGCACACTATCCTCCAGAACCCTGGGAAGATGGTCTCCTCAATCCTTGTTTACTATCAGTCTAGTAGAGAGAGAATGGAGATGGGTACTGGGGGACACACAATGTGTTTGTAAAATATGGCTCAGATGAGAGATAGATTAGATTAGGAGAAGTCCTTGATACAAAGGAAAAAAACTTATTTAATTAGCCCATCCATCTATTCCATCCATCCAGTACTCATTCATCTGTCTACCACCTATTCATCCATCCATTCATCACCCATCCAGCCAGCCAGCCCTCATCCATCCCTCACCCTTCCATTCAATTATTTGATCAGTGTTATATATGAGCCAGAACAAATGAAAAGAGATTGTGTTCAGTTAGTGGCATCTTTTGGAGAAGGCAATGGCACCCCACTCCAGTGTTCTTGCCTCGAGAATCCCAGGGACGGGGGAGCCTGGTGGGCTGCCATCTATGGGGTCGCATAGAGTTGGACACGACTGAAGCAACTTAGCAGCAGCAGCAGCAGCAGTGGCATCTTTACTTCCACATTTTTAATTAGAATTTTTATGATTTTTTAAAATTTGGCTGAAGCTTAAATAAACTAAGGAAGGTGAGTAGAAAAAAGCATGGAGACTGAGAAAGACAAATATTGCACCATCTCATTCATATGTGGAATCTAAAAAAATCCAACTCATAGAAGCAGAGAGCAGAATGGTGGTTGCCAGGAGTCAGGGAAGGAAGTGTTGGTCAAAGGATATAAACTTTCAATTACAATATGAATAAATTCTCGCTATTTGGCATACAGCATGGTGACTATCAGTTCAGTTCAGTTGCTCAGTCGTGTCTGATTCTTTGCGACCCCATGAATTGCAGCACGCCAGGCCTCCCTGTCCATCACCAACTCCCAGAGTTGACTCAGACTCATGTCCATCAAGTCGGTGATGCCATCCAGCCATCTCATCCTCTGTCATCCCCTTCTCCTCCTGCCCCAAGTCCCTCCCAGCATCAGAGTCTTTTCCAATGAGACAACTCTTCGCATGAGGTGGCCAAAGTACTGGAGTTTCAGCCTTAGCATCATTCCTTCCAAAGAAATCCCAGGGCTGATCTCCTTCAGAATGGACTGGTTGGATCTCCTTGCAGTCCAAGGGACTCTCAAGGGTCTTCTCCAACACCACAGTTCACAAGCATCAATTCTTCGGCCCTCATCCTTCTTCACAGTCCAACTCTCACATCTATACATGACCACTGGAAAAACCATAGCCTTGACTGGACGGTCCAGCAATGTATCGTGTACTTGAAATTTGCTTAGAGAGGAGATCGTAAATGTTTTCACCACTCACCAGAAAAAGGTTACTACATGGGAAAGTTCAATTAGTTGGATGACGGCATCATTTCACAATGGATTGATACATCAAAGCATCGTGTTTTACGTCTTAAATATATATATATATATATAATGATTGTAAATCATTAACTTTATTCAAGCCTCAATAAAGTTGATTAAAAAGGCAAAAGCATGGGCTTTGGCAATAGAGAGGCATGAAGGCAGGACTCTGCCTCTGTTCCCGGAACACCAGCGAACCTTGACGTCTTTTCTCAGCTCGTTTCCTGGTCTGCCCTGGGAGGAAGCCATCCTCGTTTCCTTGGTGACATGGCGGGATGAATGACATACCCGAACCGGAGAGCACCTGGCCAGGGCTGCAGGGAGGAGGGTTTAGGGCACGGTCATCACACGGGCGAAAAAGGGGGGGGGTCTCTGAGAGGGTTTAACGGGCCTCTGTTGCTCTGAATCCCAGCTGGTTCTGTAACCAAATGCCACCTTTTATATTTCGTGATTAAGTAACAAGTGGATTATGCATGGGATGAGGACTGTTAGA
>NW_011494901.1:1024175-1026478 GCF_000754665.1 Bison bison bison | reverse complement strand
GAGGTGGGGGATGGTGTTCCAGCCCCGCGCCATAAACCTCTTTATCAGAGTGGGCACGTTTTCAGCCCAATCTGCCTTTGAAACTCAGCAAGTTCACTTGACCCGGGGGTTAAGTGCTGCTGGGGCCCCGGCTGAACTCTGTCCCGGGAATGGAAAAGTTGAGCAGGTTGCGCCTTCCTGCCAGAGGCTTAATCTGCTTACAGGATCGCCTACCCTTTGACAGGCCGGAGAGCGGCTTCTTCGCGTGCCCAGGGAAGGTCATCTCTCCAGGATTTTGCTAAGCCTCTCAGCTAGGAGGCAAGATCCGTGTCTCACCTTTACTCATGCCCCTCTAACCGACAGGCACTCAGTAGGTCCCCAGGACAGCCTTTCATCATGGTAGGGTACCATGATGGTATCCTAGCCTTCAGAGGCTGGGATTTGATTTCTGGTAAGAGGGCCTTGGTGAGGGACTGGGTCACATGGAGGCCTTGCTGATTTCTAAGGGTTATTTCTCCACCCAGAGTCTCAGTTTCTGGGCTCTAAAATGGGCCCGTAATTCCTCCCTCTCAGGATTGTGTGGAGGACTTAAATTAGATCTCACATGTGAAAAGCACCTTCAAAAGTAAGTGCTCATTAAGTCTTCCTTTTCCTTAGCCCTTCTTCCTTCTGCTCTTCCTTCCTTACTTTCTGAGCTTCAGATTCCTCAGCTATCGAACAGGATGCATCACAAGACCCATCTCCCTGGGTCATTGTAAACGATGATGAAAGGCTTACTTAAATTCTAAGGTGCTGGACACATCAATCAAAACTGAACTGAAAGAGAACATCTCGAAGCACAGAAACAGCTTGACTCTCCTGCCAGAGAGGATTGGGTCCATTCCCCACCCACCTCAACTCAGAGAGGCCAGAGGTCCCGGGATGTAATGTTTTCTTGGCAAGAAAAGGACAAAGCCCTGTAGAATGAAGAGAAGTTGAACACACCTTTCCAGATTATTGTATCAAGTGAGAAATGGTTTCAGCTGTAGCTGTCTGAATAAATTACTGACAGAGGGTGAGGAAATTGAGCTGTGAATGCATTTATTTAATATATTTATATGTCAAAGTTAGCTCCTGCTCTGCATATTTTTGTGGCTTTTAGACATAAGATATTTTACTGGATTTTCCTTTCCTCAGGAGGCAGTTGTGTAGATTAGGCAAAGGCCCAGACAAATCTCCAAGTGAGATATAAATTCTTCCCTCTTCCATAATTTTTTGTAAGAAAAAAAAAAAAAGACCCTTTACGGCGAGGTACACATTTGGGGACATGATTCTTAAAGTTGAATTGAAAAATACTCAAATGTAGTTTTAGGATGCTTTTCTTCTCTCACTACTTGGTAAACTCCTAACATACGTTAAAGCCAGGATTAAAGCTGCAGTGTTTAATGAACTCTCCTGACCTGCTGCTAATGGTAGTGAAACCCCTCCTCTGTGCTTGGACCACCCTTTATAGATCCCTCTGTCAAAGCACATGATACTCTATTTCCTTTTCTATTTCTCTCTAGAGGTTATGACCTCCTGGAGGTCAGGAGCCACTTCTGATCCATGTTGGAGCCGAAGAAGCCAACTGTGTAGCAGATACTTAGCTGATGGCTTAGCAAGTGCTGCACCTGCAGAGTACACTCATTGCACTATGACCAGTGAACACAAAGTTATGGACAAACATGGGATAGGAATTGTTCTGATGGAGAGTAGATGGGCCAAGAGGTGGCTCATAGTATTTCCAGGACAAATAATATTAAGAAACAACCTATTACCGAGTGTGGAGGTTGATCTTATTGGGTGTGAAGTCAGCAAGTAAGGTAAGATCAGGAAGGATCAACACTCCTCTTAAAGATTCTTTAAATTCCCGTGTCAGTCACTCAGTCATGTACGACTCTTTGTGACCCCATGGACCGTAACCCACCAGGCTCCTCTGTCCATGGAATTCTCCAGGCCAGAATACTGGAGTGGGTAGCCATTCCCTTCTCCAGGGTATCTTTCCAGTCCAGGGATCAAACCTGGGTCTCCCGAATTGCTGGCAGATTCTTTACTGTCTGAGGCACCAGGGAAGCCCTGAAAGTAAAGTGAAAGTTTCTCAGTCATGTCCGACTCTTTCTATACAGTCCATGGAATTCTCCAGACCAGAATACTGGAGTGGGTAGCCTTTCCCTTCTCCAGGGGATCTTCCCTATCCAGGGATTGAACCTAGGTCTTCCAAATTGCCGGTGGATTCTTTACCAGCTGAGCCACAAGGGAAGCCCTGCTGCTGCTGCTGCTAAGTTGCTTCAGTCGTGTCTGACTCT
>NW_011494901.1:1014580-1024075 GCF_000754665.1 Bison bison bison | reverse complement strand
TGAGCCACAAGGGAAGCCCTGCTGCTGCTGCTGCTAAGTTGCTTCAGTCGTGTCTGACTCTGTGCGACTCCATAGATGGCAGCCCACTGGGCTCCCCCGTCCCTGGGATTCTCGAGGCAAGAACACTGGAGTGGGTTGCCATTTCCTCCTCCAATGCATGAAAGTGAAAAGTGAAAAGTGGAAGTGAAGTCGCTCAGTTGTGTCCGACCCTTAGCGACCCCATGGACTGCAGCCTACCAGGCTCCTCCGTCCATGGGATTTTCCAGGCAAGAGTACTAGAGTGGGTTGCCATTGCCTTCTCCGAAGGGAACCCCTAAATACCTATAAATAACAATAAAAAATGTATTTGTGTATTCAGCGCCATAGATGATTTTCTCCATCTATCTGCTTTTATGTTGGTGGTCTTCAGTTTTCCTTTAAGTCTTCTGTTAGAAGAAGTAATATACCATCACTTCTCAAAAACCTTGTCTTCATAAAGGTGGATTCCCTTGGTTGTGATGGTTAAGAAAACCTTGAAATCCACACTCTTTCCGTCAGTTTGGGGCACATACATTGACCACGTCGGGAGAGAGGACCTTTCTTCCCAGGGCACATATTTACAGAGGGAAAGGCGTGCAATAAGTGCTATATGATTTTATGCCACTGGGTTGAGTTTTGAGCAGTATTGCATAGTTTTTAATTTATCTTTTATATAAAAATTTGACACTATAATTCATTAAAATGTATATATACCCCATAATGTACATATATACATCACTCAGGAACATTTGCAAGTGATGGAAACTTCTCAAAAAGTAGCTTAAGAGTAAAAAGGAAATTCTTTGTTTCATTTCATCAAACCTCAAAGAGCACAAGTGTTGAGTGGACTTTGAGGATGGCTGGAGGGCCCCTCTCTCCCCCTCTCTCTGTCTCTCTTTCCATCCCACCTCCCACAGGAGGCAGGCTTCCCACAAGTGCTGGACACCATTGCTGCCCTTCATAAGTGGAGTGAAGTGAAGTCGCTCAGTTGTGTCCGACTCTTTGCGACCCGTGGACTGTAGACCACCAAGCTCCTCCATCCATGGGATTCTCCAGGCAAGAATACTGGAGTGGGTTGCCATTTCCTTCTCCAGCGGATCTTCCCGACCCAGGGATCGAACCCAGGTCTCCCACATTGCAGGCAGACGCTTTAACCTCTGCACCACCAGGGCTGCCCTTCATAGGTTCACAATTTTCCAGCTCTATGACTTGGAGCACAAAGAAAACTCTTCTTCCCCATGATTCCAGGAGAAAAATTCCCAGGGAATAACATTGATGGGATCAGCTTAGGTGACACTCCTACCTAATGGGGTGGATGATTGAGTCCTGGACAGACGTGATATTAGCCACCACACTGTGTGATCCTGATCTATATTTATTAAATATGTTATATGGATACAAAACATCCAGTGATATATTTGAAGATCTCAAGGTAGCTGAAAGAAAAAATGAGCTATTCTCTACCTTCCACTACTACTTCAGTATCTTGTGTTGTATCACATTGAAGGATATGCAGACAAACTCCATCACTAAGGAGCTACTCTTTGGTGAGAGAGACAGAGACAAATTGAAAGTAAAAACTGGGGATACCGAGTTGGCTATATAAGTGCACACAGAAGGAAGCACTGATGGAACTGGAATAATTTGAGAAGTCTTTCCTTAGGAGGGGACATTTGGACTGGGTCTTGAAGGGTGAATAGAAACTTCCCACCTAGCTCTGACAAAGGGCATCTAGCCTCCAAGGAAAGAGATAGTAGAGGATCTGGTGTGGCTTTAAAGCCCAGTTTGAGTATGTTGCTTTCAAGTCAGGCTTTCTGAATTCAAATCCCAGCCTTCCCACTCAACAGACACATGACCTCTGGAGAGATGCCCAAATTACATACCATTTCCATGCCTTCATCCTTCTCATTTATCAAATGGAATTAGCAACCTCATCCTCATGAGCTGTTATGAAGATCACATTATTTGGTATTTAAAAAGGTTTGGATTTTGAGCCACTCAGCTAAGTGTGCATGCCTGTCTCACTGCTTGTTAACTGAGATCCTGGGGAAGGTATTCTGTCTGTATCCTCACCTAAAACGTCGTGGGCAGCAATAGTATAGATCTCAGGGTAATTCCCAACCTTGAATGAGATATAATGCATGGAAAATATTTGCCTCAAGATCTGGTCTATCAGATCAGATCACTTCACCTGTCACTATGTAATCATTACTGGGCAAACTGCTCAGTGCAGTACTTGGCATATAGTAGCTGATCAGGTTTCTTCCTCCCATTACAGGTAAGACTGACCCACGACTAGGGATTGTGCTTGAACATCTAATCAACCCGCAGGTCTTTGTCCACATGCTGAGAAAGGGCAGGGGAGGTGGCCCGTAACCCACCCTAGTCAGGGTTGCGTGTGAGGCGGGAGGTTGTCTCCATTCAATCCAGCTCAACTTTCCTAGGCAGAAGCCCAGAGTCTAATGAACAGAAAGCTGACACGCCAGGGAGTTCATTCTGGAAGGGAATGAAAGCTCATTTGAAGAAAATGCTTCCATCGGCTCTCCCATACCACATGGAGGGGCGTGCTGGCGTATGTAACGGAATCACTGACCAGTGGGGACAGCAGTCTTACTTTCCCCGGGGTGTTTGGGAACCAGAAAGAATGTTCGCATGGCCCGTACAAATGGGCAGCTGAATTATGCTAATGAGCCACCAGGCCTGCTGGGAGGGAGCAAGCATGAAGTCAGGAAGGGATCAGAGTCTGGGCATCTCCATGCCCACAGGCGTGAATGATTTGTTCTACTTTCCAAGGCTTGCCTTCAGACCCAGGGGGAGGGAAGGGAACATCACAGGGTCCAGGCAGGGCCTGGAGGACCCAAGAATGGGGAGCTTTGCCCCTTGAGCCAAACCTCATCAAAGAGAGGGCAGGGTGCCTTTACTTTACCAGATTCCTGATTACTGTGGCCCCTCCAAACCCTGACATGGGCAGGAAAGTGACCTGTCCAAGATCAGACTCGGTTTCCAGCCAGGCTCTGTCAGATGTCGAGCTCTGGGTTGTTTCATTGGCAAACTCCTGAAGCTGGCTGTGGTGGGGAGGCTTCTTTTAGAGGCATTCAGATATGGGTCCTATAATTTTCTGGCCCTGTGACCTCGAGAGGCACCTTCCTCCCTCCGAGCCCTGATTATCCCCATCTGTAAAATGGGAACAGTAATGCCTATTTCAGGGTATCATGGTGGGAATTCTAGTGCAACAAAGGCTATGAAAATACTCCAAAAACTATAAATTTTCTGTACACATACACGTGCAGATTCTTTCGAGTTTTCAGAGGGACTCTGAAAGCAAGAAAGATGGTAGCAAGGAGGGTGAAGAATTAACCCTTAATTGTGGTGGGCCAGAAACCCAACAGGGCACAACTAGTCCTTATCAGGTATCTCCCGAGGGTTTGGCAGAATCTTGGCACACGGAGATGAGAAAGAAACATAGACAGGGAGCTTCTAAGTTACCATGTGAACCCTTCAAACGTGGTGACTGGCAGTCCAGGACCTCTCTGTGTTCCCAGCTCCCGGAAGGCTGAGTGTTGCTTTTACATGTAAATGACTGTGCAAATGAGCTAAAGTTTCTCACCAAAGCCACAAAACTGCATGCCGTGTGAAGCGTGGCTGATGAGACCTCTTTCAAGACATTACACGTGTTTTTGTTTTGTTCTTTCAATGAATTATTCTCTTACAGTTTCCTTAAATGTGTCCCATTTCCTGAGAGTCCCAAGCAAGTTTTTCATCCTTTTTCTGCTCAGGATATTTTCTTCTCATGTGTGAATGCCTTTATCCTCTTTGTAAGCCAAAGAGGAAAAAAATAAATGTGTGAGGGAGGGGTATATGTATTTCTACATGGAAAACCTATTTGTGTGCAGTCAGATGAAGAGAAATTTCTAAAGTGTGGACCCTTGAGAACAGGCAGAGGTTGGAGACCTGGACAACCTCGTCCAGTACAACCTCTCCTCTGGGCTCTAGGAAAACTGGGAGAGGCGAGTGGGGAGGCCTACGGGGTTACAGACCAGTCAGGACACCATCGCCCATCACAGGCTGGAGGCGGGAGAGTTTAATCTTCCTCAGGAAATCCTCGGGGTGTAAAGAGTCAAGCCTTATATTATAAAAACCTTGCCGAGAGGTTTTAATGGGAACGGACATATCAGGAGCATTCTCTAGCTCCAATTTTCTCATTATAAAACTGACCGAAGTGTAAAAAACACCCAAAGCACATTGAATATCTCTAATATGTGGCTGCCTTTTAGCCTCCGGAGGAGGACAGGTATTCATTTTCATAAATTACTTTTTAACTATTTTTTTTTCAAAGGACAGGGGGGTGGTGAAAGAAAACAGAGACAAAACAGATGCCTTCAGCCCTTTGATCAGCCTCACTGCAGACAAGCAGGCTGCCCGCTAGCACCTCTTTAACTAGAGCTTGCCAGGAGGAAAATGGGTGGTTTTAACTGCAATTATAGTGCCTGCTGAAGGCCTGTCATCACAGCCGGGGGACCTGATCCCAAGCAGCTCGGCTGCCTCCAGAATTACAGCCAGCGGGGACAGAGGCTAAATGCCCCCTGTGACCAGTGTCTTCCACAGGCCCAGGAGCTGCGGGCCAGTCTGCCATTCCCCTGCTCACGTCCCCCACCCACGTCACTAAAAACACAGAAAACTAAGACCATATAAGCCAGCTTGACCAGGCCAGACAGAAGAGAAAAGAAGAGGAGACAGCGGCCTTATCTCAGGCCCAGGGGTCGGGGAATGCAGCTGAAATGGGGGGGTGGGGTAGTGGGGTGAGGGGGGTGGGGGGCAGGGAGGGTGGCACGAGGCAGAGGTCAGATCTTGGGAGCTAGAACCTCTTGGAAGTAGGCTCAGAGCATCTGGGTTGGCCTTTAGGATATTATGCATTAAATAGCTATTCAGTTCATTTCAGTTCAGTCACTCAGTCGTGTCCCACTCTCTGTGACCCCATGAACCGCAGCAAGCCAGGCCTCCCTGTCCTTCACCAACTCCCGGAGTTCACCCAAACTCCTGTCCATTGAGTTGGTGATGCCATCCAACCATCTCACCCTCTGTCGTCTCCTTCTCCTCCTGCCTTTAATCTTTCCCAATATCAGGGTCTTTTCAAATGAGTCAGCTCTTCATATCAGGTGGCCAAAGTATTGGAGTTTCAGCTTCAACATCAGTCCTTTATTGACTGGTCTCAAAAGGAAAAAAAGGAGATAATAATATTGACTGGAGCCCCTATCTTCAGGCTCTGCCCTAAGCAATTTCTGTGTGGTCTCGGATAGTCAGCAAGTCTCTGTGCATGCCCAGGGCCGGGCACTGAGATCTCAGATCCTCAGGCAGTCTCTGCACATGCCTAGGAGTGGGCTCAGAGCCAGGCACATGGTAGATGCTTGGGAAAAAAAAAATCAATTGGATAAATGAGGGACTGCCCAATTTTCGGAAGGAGAAAATAGAAACTCAGAGAAATTCAGTGGCCAGCCCATGGTCACCCAAATGGGGTTAGGGGTGATGCTAGAGGTGGGAGTGTGGTCCCCATGGGCTTGCCCACAAAGCCAGTTCCTTCCAGAAGTGTGGGTACCTGACTGAGAAAGGGTGTGGGCTTCCCAACAAGAAATACAAATCCAGGATGCTGCCTTGAATCCCACTACACTCCCTCTCTGGGGTGAGGCACTCGCATCTGGAGCAGAATTTAAAGGGATGTCAAAAAAAAAAAAAAAACTTTAATCAAGATAAGTAATGTCTTAATGCAATATTTTCCAACATCAAAGTTAATGCAAAAATCATGATGAACAAAATACCAAATTTTACAATAAAAGCAGGATCGGGTTTATGGGTGTCTCCTTTTGCCTCAGGCTCCATTATGACTTGGCATGACATGGCTAACTTAAATTGCTGTTATCTTGGTCATCCAGTTTTCCTCTCTGGGCCTGAGTTTCCCGTCTGCTTAAAGGGAGGAGCAGACTGAAGGCTTCTGAGGCTCTTTGCAACTCTGACATGCTGCAGTAGGGTTCAAGTTCCAGCCTGGCCCATGAGCGGCTTCTGGGGTGGGCACAGGCCCTGTGGAGGCATCTGCTGGTCCCCAACCGTGACGCTGGGCAAAGTGTGAGAGGAGCATCTGCCCTGCTGTCCTTTTACAGCATCTGGGTTGAGTTTTAAAAGTGCATCCCCAAGAATGCCCAGGAAGGAACTGGGAACTGAGGCCATCTACAGACCTGACCTTGGTGCATTTTTGGCTTCACGGGGCGGGGATGGCTTGAGGGAAGCACCGTCTGCTTTGTGGTACTGGTGGCTTGGGCACCATTGTGAAGTCATTGACAGTTCTGGCCTCTCCTCCTGGTATAACCCCTCTTGGGGTCACTGCTCATCTTTCATGTGGCTTTTTAAATTTATCCCCAACCCCCATCAGCAAAAATTCTTTTTTTTTAAGAACAATGAGAAAGACAGCTGGGGAATTGCGGCAGTGATTTGCTTAAATTTTTCTAACATTTGCTCACTGCTTTGTAATTGCATTTCTGATTTTGTCTTCTCCCACAGATTAGTGCATAGATTAGTTCCAGCCATTCACTAGCTCATTCATTCATTCACTTAAATAAAATTCTTAATACTGGCTACATGCCTTTCCGGCACCAAAGCCCCACACCAGGCAATCATGTGTTTACCCTCCCCTTGATCCTCCAGTCCCAGCATGTGTTACACACCTACTGTGTGCCAGGTACTGAGCTAAGCTCTGGATTTGCACTATGGAACAAACCAGCCCCAACACTAGTCTTGCAAAACAGGACAGGCTGGCCAGCCCGACATTAACTAGACAGTAATAAGCAAACCGTAGCTTCAGTCTCTGTGATGGTTGAAGTTACATGTCAACTTGACCTGGCCACAGAGAGACTAGGTATTTGGTTAATCATGATTTCTAGGTATGTCTGTGAGGGTGCTGCTGGATGGTATCAGCCTGTGAGTCAGTAGGCTGAGTCAAGCAGATCGTCCTCCTCCTTGAAGGTGGGCCTCGTCCAATCAGTTGAAGGTCTAAAGAAAATACAAAGGCAGAGGGCAGGAGAATGTGCTCTCTTTCTGTCTGACTCCTGAGTGGGGATGCCAATATTCTCTTGCCCTCTGACTGACACTTGCACCACTGATTATCCTGGTTCTCAGGCCTTGGGACTCAGACTGGAATTACACCACTGGCTTCCCTGTGTCTCCAGTTTACAGATAACAGATCATGGGACTTCTTTCCCTCCATAATTGTGGAGTCAATTCCTTATAATGCATCAATCTCTCTGTATATATAGATAAAGATATACATATAGACATGTTGAGTGTGTATTATGTGTATGTGTGTATAGATATAGATACACGTATGTTGAGTGTGTGTTTTCTATGTGTGTGTATGTGTATATAGATATAGATGTGTTATGTATGGGCTTCCCTGGTGGCTCAGACAGTAAAGAATCCTCCTGCAATGCGGGAGACCTGGGTTTGATCCTTGGATTGGGAAGATCCCCTGGAAGAGGGCATGGCAACCCACTCCAGTATTCTTGCCTGGAGAATCTTCATGGACAGAGGAGCCTGGTGGGCTACAGTCCATGGGGCCACAAAGTGTTGGACACGACTGAATGACTAACACAGCACACAACGTGTTGTATGTGTGTGTACATACATACAGATACGAGTGTGTGTCCGAATATATAGGCTGAGTGTGAGTGTTGTGTGTCTGTGTGCCTGTGTGTGTGTGTGTGTGTGTGTGTATTCTGTTTCTGGAGGGTCTGTCCTCTGGAGAACCCTGACTAATACCACCTCTGAGAAGAGCCAGGAAGAAAAAGCACATGGTGCTCTGAAAGCAAGCAACGAGAGGACCCAGCCTGATGCAGAGGGCCGGGAACGGCTGAGCTCAGGAACTGCTGATGGAACCGGAATGGGAGAAATAGCTAGTTCAGTGGCGACAGAGAGAAAAGCACATCTGACACAGAAAACAGCATGTGCAAGGTCCTGAGACAAGGAGACAGGTGAGTCTGAGAAACTGGAATACAGCTGTGGTGACTGGAGTGCGGAGAGCCATGGGACTTGGTGTGGAGTGAGGCTGGAGGCAGACGGTGTGAGACTGCGCAGGGCCGCCCAGCCTGTGAAGAAGAGCTGAGGCTTGACAGCATCACCCTGACTGCACCAGCTGTTCCTGTTGTTACCACAGCTTTTCAGATGAAGAAAATAAGGCTCAGAGAGGTTTGTTCATTGATCCAGCAAACAGTTGTGGAGCACTGACTACCCGTCAGGGGCCACACTGGGTGCCAGGGAGTCAGCTGCGAGTCGGAGTGACGTGAAAGCCGCTCATTCGTGTCCAGCTCTTTGCAACCATACAGTCCATGGAATTCTCCAGGCCAGGATACTGGAGTGGGTAGCTTTTCCCTTCTCCAGGGGATCTTCCCAACCCAGGGATTGAACCCAGTTCTCCCGCATTGCAGGCAGATTCTTTACCAGCTGAGCCACAAGGCAAGCTTTCACTCATACAAGTGACAGAGGCAGGATGGGAACTTGGGTCTGCAGGGTCCCTGTCCCAGCTTCCTGGGCCCAGCGCTGGGATGAATGGTGACTATTGTCCCTGCCCCTTCCATCAGGTGCTGAGAGCCTGGGGGGCCAAATGCCTCACTTCTGTGGTTTCTTCATCTGGGTCAGACCCAGCACCCCAGCCCCCTCAAGACGTCACAGCCACACCCCAAATCTCCAAAAAAAAAAAAAAAACACTGAAAGTGAGGAGTGGGCATGCAATCCTGGGCAAGAAAGTGGCAGAGACTTTCAGCTGTTGAGCTAAATCTCGATCACCTCCAATCTCATCTTCATTTTGTGGATTAAAATAGATTCTTTGTGGGTTAAAAATAAATTTTTTTTGCCACTCCTTGTTTCAAGAGGTGGAGGCTGTTTCCCCCTCATTCTGTCTGAGCTGTTCTGTGACTTTTGCACCAGTGCGGTCGGTGTGGTACAAGCGACTCCCTGCTGTGGGAAGATCACCTTGAGATGAAGCAGCTGAAGGTAGCTGCTGAGTGATGGGAGAGTATGTGGAGGAAGAGGGCAGGTAAATGACCCCAAGGAGCCATCTGAATGCAGTCCCACAGGCAACCCTAGGTGAGGCCAGCAGGGGAACTGCCCGGGGAAGTCACAGCCTCTTGAGAAACTATAGATCCCTGTATTTCAGACGCTACACTTTGGGGTGCTTTATTGTCCATCAAGAGATAGCTGAAACCCAATCAAAAAGTGGGCAAAAGACCTAAACAGACATTTCTCCAAAGAAGACATACAGATGGCTCACAAACATGAAAAGACACTCAACATCCTCCTTATTCAGATCAGATCAGATCAGATCAGTCGCTCAGTCATGTCCGACTCTTTGTGACCCCATAAATCGCAGCACGCCAGGCCTCCCTGTCCATCACCAACTCCCAGAGTTCACTCAGACTCATGTCCATCGAGTCAGTG
>NW_011494901.1:1014034-1014480 GCF_000754665.1 Bison bison bison | reverse complement strand
TGTCCGACTCTTTGTGACCCCATAAATCGCAGCACGCCAGGCCTCCCTGTCCATCACCAACTCCCAGAGTTCACTCAGACTCATGTCCATCGAGTCAGTGATGCCGTCCAGCCATCTCATCCTCTGTCGTCCCCTTCTCCTCCTGCCCCCAATCCCTCCCAGCATCAGAGTCTTTTCCAATGAGTCAACTCTTTGCATGAGGTGGCCAAAGTACTGGAGTTTCAGCCATATTATCATTCCTTCCAAAGAAATCCCAGGGCTGATCTCCTTCAGAATGGACTGGTTGGATCTCCTTGCAGTCCAAGGGACTCTCAAGAGTCTTCTCCAACACCACAGTTCAAAAGCATCAATTCTTCGGCGCTCAGCCTTCTTCACAGTCCAACTCTCACATCCATACATGACCACTGGAAAAACCATAGCCTTGACTAGATGAACCTTTGTTGGCA
>NW_011494901.1:966376-1013934 GCF_000754665.1 Bison bison bison | reverse complement strand
GCAAAGTAATGTCTCTGCTTTTGAATATGCTATCTAAGTTGGTCATAACTTTTCTTCCAAGGAGTAAGCCTCTTTAATTTCATGGCTGCAGTCACCATCTGCAGTGATTTTGGAGCCCCCAAAAATAAAGTCTGACACTGTTTCCACTGTTTCCCCACCTATTTCCCATGAAGTGATGGGACCAGATGCCATGATCTTCATTTTCTGAATGTTGAGCTTTAAGCCAACTTTTTCCCTCTCCACTTTCACTTTCACCAAGAGGCTTTTTAGTTCCTCTTCACTTTCTGCCATAAGGGTGGTGTCATCTGCATATCTGAGGTTATTGATATTTCTCCCGGCAATCTTGATTCCAGCTTGTGTTTCTTCTAGTCCAGCGTTTCTCATGATGTACTCTGCATAGAAGTTAAATAAGCAGGGTGACAATATACAGCCTTGACTACTCCTTTTCCTCCTTGTTAGAGAAATGCAAATCAAAACAACCAGGAGATCAAAATAACCTCACACCACTCAGAATGGCCACCATCAAAAAATTTACAAACAATAAATGCTGGAGAGGGTATGGAGAAAAGGGAGCCCTCTTGCACTCCAGGTGGGAATACAGATGGATACAACCACTGAGGAGAACAGTATGGGGATTCTTTAAAAGACTAGGACTAAAACTACCATTGTTATTGTTACTGTTTAGTGGCTAATTTGTGACCAACTCTTTGCGACCCCACGGACTGCAGCACACCAGGCTTCCTTGTTCTTCACCCTCTCCTGAAGTTTGCTCCAATTCATGTCCATTGGGTCACTGATGCTATCTAACATCTCATCCTCTGTCACCTCCTTTTCCTTTTGCCTGCAGTCATTCCCAACATTAGGGTCTTTTCCAATGAGTTGGCTCTTTGCATTAGGTGGTCCAGTGTTGGAGCTTCAGCTTCAGCATCAGTCCTTCCAGTGAATATTCGGAGTTGAAAACTACTATATGAGCCACTAATCCCACCACTGGGCATGCACCCTGAGGGAACCATAACTGAAACAGACACACGCTCCCCAGTGTGCCCTGCAGCACCATGTATAACAGCTAGGACATGGAAGCAACCCAGACGTCCATCGGCAGACGAATGGATAAAGAAGTTTTGGCACATAAGCACAATAGACTATTACTCAGCCATAAAGAGGAACACACTTGACTCAATTCTAATAATGTGGACGAACCTAGAGCCTATTATATAGAGTGAAGTAAGTCAGAAAAACAAATATCATATATTAACATATATATATGTATATATGTAATCTGGAAAGATGGTACTGATGAGCCTCTCTGCAGGGCAGCAATGGAGATGCAGACATAGAGAACTGACTTGTGGACACAGGGAGGGAAGGGAAGGGTGGGATGAACTGGGAGATTAACATGGAAATATATACATTACCATATGCAAAATTAGTTAGCCAGTAGAAATTCACTGTGTCAATCTAGAGGGGCCAGATCGGGTAGGAGGTGGGAGGGAGGGGACATATGTATACCTGTGGCTGATTCATGTTGATGTATGGCAGAAACCAACACAGTATTGTAGAACAATCATCGCCCAATTAAAACTAAATAAATTTAAAGAATAAATAAATATTTTTTAAAGAAAGAATTAATTTAGTGACTTCAAAAAAGAAAGACAGCTGAAAGACCACGGGGCATAATGTGAAGCATTATATGCCTTGGGGCATAATGTGAAGCATGATCTATGGAGAGGAGACACCTGTGGTTTTCATTCAGCATCCATTTCTCTTTCTTCTGCTAAGTGAACCCCAGTTTTCCCCAGGGCTCCTTGACTCCCAGGTGTGATAAGTGAAGCTAATGTTCCTCCAGGGGAGGGAGACCAGTCAGGGTCCCTGAATAGTCCGGGGGGATATGATGTGTGAACCAAGTGTGGATGGAAGGGACAGGATGGATTCGGAAGACATCTTCAAGCAAATCTTAATAGGATTTGATGACTGGTTGGAAAGAAGGATGAGTGGGATGGACAGGGAGAAGCAGAAAGGGCTCCAAGTCATTAACGCTACAAATGTCAGTGGTGATGAAACGTCTCGCTTCTCTTACCTAATATCACAACTACCCTAAGAGACATTAGGTTATTATCACTAACATTATTATCCTGTTTTCCAGATGAGAAAACTGAAATGTACTGATGTTTGAAAAACTGGCAGCTAGCAAGTAGTGTTGCTGGAATTTAAACCCAGGTCCACCTGGCTGTAAAAACCACAGTTCTCGGCCGCCACGGTGTATTTCACCACCTGAGCTGCCTTTAGCTGGACAACCTCAGATTCACTCTCCCCGAACGGGCAGAGGGACAGGCCAGATTTCCTCACCCTCGTGCTTCGTTGTTCTCTTCTCTGTATCACCAGCTGTCCTCTTTTCATCGCTGGTTCATTGGCTGGAGGGAGGAAAGGAGTAAAACAAAGCTCTTGACAATGCGTTCTTTACTTCCCCCTTTATTATTGTCGTGACCACCTTGAAGGGCACACCAGCCCCCTCATCCCGGCGCCCTCACGGCCCCCTGTGCCCACCGGGTCTCATCCTTCCGCAGACATGGCTCGCCTGGCAGAGGCAGCTGACTTACTTAAATGAACTGCTGTGCAGTTTTACTGCCTTCTTGGAAAGGAAAGCGATTTTGCAGGGAACACAAACCTCCCCTCATCCTTTGGCAATAGGGGCTATAAATGTATCTCTGGCCACACCTTTTGACAAAAGGTGTCTCTTCTTTCTACCCGCCCCTCTTCTCCGCATAGGTCCCTCATGGATCATATTCTGTCTCCTTTCCTCCCTGTCTCCCACCAGCAGACACACACCACCCTGCCTCCTTTTTCGGCAGGAGACTCTGACTTCCCTTCTGTTCAGATATTCACTGGCCTCTCCGTGAAATGGGGATGTGAAAACCAGAGACGAGAGAGTAAATTATCGTGGTCAGCAGTGATCAAAAATAAATGGGGCAAAACTGTCTCGTGGAGAACTGATGAAAACCAGCTGAGTCCGGGAAGATGGCTGGCCTCTCTTGTTTTCACAACAGGGCAGGGGGCTACATTGGAACTGCACCCTCCCAGATGCACTGGGATGACTGGTTCTCAAGTGCCCACTGGATGGTCATCGTCACAGTGGTTATGAATTGGCTCAACAGACAGTAAGGGCACTTGAACCCTGAGCAGAGCCAAATGACCACATAGAGCATTGCAGGTGATTTTTCAAAATTTATTTTATCGACATATGGTTGATTTATTCTATGGAAGTACAGTTGTTTTGTAGTTGTGTTAATTTCTGCTATACAGCAAAGGGACTTAATTACATATATATTAATGTTCTTTTTCATATTCCTTTCCATTATGGTTTGTCTCAGGATATTGAATGTAGTTCTCTGTCCTGTGCAGTAGGACCTTGTTGTTCATTCATTTTAAATGTAACAGTTTGCATCTGCTAATCCCAAGCTCCCAATCCTTCCCTCTCCCCATTCCCTCTCCCTTGGCAACCACAGCGTCTTCTCTTCGTCCATTGCAGTTTATTTTGACTGCATGAAGAAAGGAAAGACAGGAGAAGAGATGGAGAGGGAAAGAAAGAGGGAGGCAGGGGATGAAAAAGAAAATGTGGAAAATAAAAGAGGAGTGAGGCCCCCTGCTGCATCAGGTACAGCACACGTGCGTCATTCCGAAGCCCCAGTGCCCTGCGAGGGAGTGGTCTTTACCTGCATTGTGCAGGCGAGTGAGGCTGTGCTCGGAGCTGAGGTCACCTTGTTTGCAAAGGTGGAGCAAAGCCTTCAATTTAGAACCAGGTCAAAGGCAAAGACCTTCATTTCATTAGTGATGGGCGACAGTCTGGCCAGAAAATAACCTTTTTTTCTGAATTTACTCCTGGAGATGACATATATGTCAACTGGTTGCTTCAGACCTTTAAATTTGAAACTCAGATTTCCCCAGCCTGACGGTGACAGTGGCCTCCACTGCACCTGGGCTGTTGGGCCTCACAGACCTCCGCCTGCCGGGCACGGGCATCTAGGAGCCCTGGAGCGTCCCACAGGGGCTCAGGCACAGTCCTCTTGTCTTCATCGTCACTAAGTCACTTTGTGCCCTGGCCCCACGTTGGCTCAGCAGAGGCTCCGGTGTGGCTTAGGGACCCCTAAGCCAGGCGTCAGCTCCATCAACAGCCCCTTGGTGGGCAGAGCTCAGACCAAGGTGCCTGAGCTGACATGCAGGACAATATTCAGAACAGGCTCAAGGGACCTGGGCACTTCCCCAGGCTCAGCATGCAAAACCACTTCCTCATTCTCCTTCGGTCACAAACAACCCCAAATCTCTCTAAAGTGACTCCTGGGAGGGGTCTGGCAGGGCCTTTCCCTAACAGGCCCAGACTTGTCTGAATTCCAGAGTGGGCTCAGCTAGAATCCTCACCCTCTGATTCAGTTTAGGAAACAATTTCCTACCTACTCTCGCAAGTAAGCTTCAAAATAATCCCATGAATCTGGCAGGAAACAGTTCTTTTTCCTTCGCAAATGGAGAGGCTGAAGCTCGGAAGGTTACATGGATGGAGGGGTCAGGGTTTGACCCCTGTCTTCTGAAAGCACCGCTCCCCCTCCTCTGCCGCAGCCCCTTACCCCACTCCCAGACCCCCTACCATCCCCTCCTTGGAGGCTGGTGGACACGAGCGTGAGTCTGGAGTCAGGGAACCTATGTTCTATCCCTGGCTCCTTAGTCAGTTCCCTCAGCCTGGGTCTCTTTGTCTGTAAAACAAAGGTAGAAACCATGCTACCCCTTAAGGTTGCTGTGAGGATTAAATGGAAGAATTCCTACCAAGACCTGTGCTGAGCTCCTGACACGGAGACATTGCTTGCCGGCCATCGGCTGTCCACACAGACGCGCTGGAGACAATGACGTCCCGCCCGAAGCATGCAGCTTTAAACAGCTGTTCACCCTCCATTGGAGGAAATGTTCCATGCATGACCTCAGTGGGACACGTTCACTATAAAATGGGTATAAAAATACATCTTATTCCACAGGGTTCTTGTAAAGATTAAACAACAGCAAATGTGATGACTTCTCTGGAAACTATGACGGGCGAATCAGTTCTTACTGTCATTACCAGTCTAGAGCCTTCTTTGCAAGGACTCTTAGGGAAGATTCTCCTAGGCTGGAAGAAGAAAGGAGGGCAGGCCCTGTTGACTGAGGCCCCAGGATGAGGCAAGCACATTGTGAACACTGGCTCCTCCTCAGGTGCAACCTTTTTATAGATGAGGAAACTGAGGCTCAGAGAGGCCGCCCAAGACACCCAGGGTCCCAAGGCTTGTGAGTAGAGAACCAGGGATTCAAACCCTGTTCCATCCACCTCTCCTAGGCATAAAGATCCTGGAGAAAGATCAACGGAGACTCTTCTCATCAGTCTCCATGGAGATTTTTATTAAAAACGGAGACATGGGTTGGTAAGATGGGAAAGAAATGGTCCAGAGGTGGCCTTCTTAGAAAAATCCCCCAAATGAAAGACCAGGCAGAGGCTCCTTGGCAGGGACTGTGTTGGTGAGGGGGCAGCGACAGGCTGGAGTCTGAGGCAGCACAAGCTGAGTTATAACCTGGGGCTCAGACGCTGCCATCCCTCCCTCTCCTGTGCACCCAGGCCAAGTGGAGAAACCAGATCCCAGATGTATCTGCAAAGAGGCCACAGGTTAGGCCGGCGGCCTCTTTGTCAGACAATGGCGCCCTCTGCTGGCAGCACAAAGGGAAGCGGCTTCAAGGAGAGGCAACAATACTGGAGTGGGTTGCCAGTATCAAACCCGCGTCTCCTGCATTGTAGGCCGATTCATATATACATATATGGAACTTATCTAGTGGCTCAGACAGTAAAGAATCTGCCTGCAATGCAAGAGACCTGGGTTCCATCCCTGGGTCGGGAAGACCTCCTGGAGGAGGAAGTGGCTACCCACTCCAGTATTCTTGCCTGGAGAATTCCATGGACAGAGGAACCTGGTGGGCTACAGTGCATGGGGTCACACAGAGTCAGACACGACTGAGCGACCAACACTCTCACTGTCACACACATACACACACACACACACACACATAGCCCTGAAGACATCTTCAGCTGTGTGGGCTGCAGGTCTTGAAAGAAACAAGTGAAGCAGAGCTGGCGGTGACCAGAGCCCTGGAGACCCCAGATTTCCAAGACTGGGCATCGGGCCGTCTGGGCACCAGAAGTCATGAAGAGCACTGGCTATAGCGCTGGGAAGGCCCATTCCACACTGGCAGCTTTCAGCACGTGGGGGCCTCTTCTTGCTCAGCGGCAGAGCCTACCCCAAGCTCCGGCAGAGCCTTTGCCCAGCCACTCTGTCCCCCAAGTGGATCCCCCAGAGATGGCTGGTATTAGCAAAGGTGGACACGGCCTGGGGTCAGCTCAGACACCCCCATGTGGCTTCAGAAACCACTTCATCAATGACAGGTATCCAGGGCGAGGTCTGCGGACCTGAAGGAAGCTTTATGGCCAAAAGAAAGACCTTCAGAGTTGGAGACTCTGGGAATCAGAGGCAAGCCTTCCCCAGTGATGTGAAGATGATGGAACTGACTTCATGTAAATTGAGATTTATTTATCCATATTCTTTACCACTGAGCCACCAGGGAAGCCAAAGTCCTTTAATACTGACAATAAATAAGGCATTTAATGTTAATAATAGAAATAATAACAGCGAGGATAACACACACAGAAGTACCACAAAATGACCACAAAAAGGAGGCAGAGGAAGAATAGAGGCATTTATGGAGCTCATAGAGCCAGGCTCTGAGCTAAGCATTTTACAGATCTAATCTCATTTGATCTTAAGTACTAGTATTTTTTGTCAACTTGCAGAAAAAAAAAGCGCAATCCAGAGAGGTTAATGAACTTGCCCAAGGTAAAACTAGATATACCTGCCACTGCCCTACGCTGTCTAGCGTGGCCCAGTTCATTTCCATCACAGTAGAGCCCTCGTTTTCTCAGGTGGCTAGTACGATGGGTGAACCCAGCGCAGCACCGTCGCAGTGGGACACAAAAGCGAGGTCCCTTGCACTACAGGGTTGCCAGACTTGGCAAATAAACAGACAGGATACCCAGTTAAAACTGAATTTCAAGAAAATAACATATTTTAATATAAGTAGATGATAAGCAGTATAAGTAGATGATAAGATAGATGAGCTGGTTAGATAGCACCACTGATTCAATGGACATGAATTTGAGCCATCTCCAGGAGATAGTGAAGGACAGGGAAGAATGGTGTGCTGCAGTCCATGGGGTCACAAAGAGTTAGACAGGACTTAGCAACTGAACAACAACGATAAAAGTAGATCCCGAATGCTTGCATGGGGCATAGTTGTAATCGGGCTTTCCTGCTGGGTGGCTCAGATGGTAAAGAATCTGTCTGCAATATGGGATACCTGGGTTCAATCCCTGTGTTGGGAAGATCCTCTGGAGGAAGGCATGGCAACCCACTCCAATATTCTTGCCTGGAGAATCCCCATAGACAGAGGAGCCTGGCAGGGACAGTCCATGGGGTTGCAAAGAGTCGGACACAACTGAGCGACTAAGCACAGCACATAGTTATAGTTTTAAAAAAAATGTTGTTTATCTGAAATTCAAGTTTAGGGACTTCCTTGGTGGTCTAGTGGTTAAGACTTTGTGCTTCCAATGCAGGAGCACAGGCTCAATCCCTGGTTAGGGAACTAGAATCCATTATGCTGTGTGGCATGGCAGAAAATAGTAAAAAAAAAATATACAAATGAAACTTTAAGCTTAAATAGGTGTCCTGCATTTTATCTAACTCCTCTCCCCAGCTTCAAACACCTGGACTGGAATCCCTGTCCCACCACTTTCTGGTTGTGTGATCTTGGCAAATTATATAACCTCTGAGTTCTAGCTGCTGTACCATAGAAAAAATATCTGCTTCTTAGAGTCATCATGATGACCGTGATCTCCTCCTACTAGTCTTGATTCCCTGGACGCATCAAGTAGTCTCTCATAGCCTTGGGGCCCACATGGCCCAGGCTGGCCCAGGCTTGGTTAATCCAGCAGATCAACGTCAGAGCCTAGGTTGGCTTCTACATGATTCTTTCATCCTTCTGCCTGACGTTCACCTCGGCTTCCAACACCACGTCCCATTGTAACACGAGGTCCAAAGATAAGAAAAGGAATTTCCATCCCAGGAAACTTTCCCTCAGATCTCATTGTCTGAAATGGAACATCAGAGGCTGGAGAAAATGAATAGCTTGCATTTTCAGCCTTAGGAGTGGAAGACCGTCTCTACCTGCAAAAAGGCAAGAAAAACAGTCGCTGGTAAAGAGCAAACACATTCTAGTCATTCTCTGCCAGGCATTGTCCAAACAGTCCTAAAGATATCCATGCATCTAACCCTCATAGGATAAGCATCGTTATTGCATTTTACAGATGACAAAAGTGAGGTCCAGCGATGTGAAGGTGGCTCCTTGGAGAGATTGGCAGATTAGCAAGCGGAAGGATGGTGATCTGAGCCGAGGCAGACAGCATCAGCATCTATGAGCCTGGCCATCAGCCGTCTTGTCTGCAGGCAGCCTCTCTCTTCTCTTGGTGCCTCACAAGGCCTGGCACAATGTGTCCTCAACTGAGTCCCAGGGCTGGCTGCACACCAGCCACCTGATAAGCGTCAGCAATTACAGACGTGTGCTTCCTTTCCACCTTCCCTGTCTCCCATCACCGTGTGTGATGGCTTCACTAGATACATGTGCAAACGCTTGACTCCCGTGGAGAGGGGTGGGGGACGGGCTGTGCCTGTGGGCTGTCCCTTGTGATCCAGACCCTGTCCCTGCATGCTTTGTTCCCATCAGTTACTAGAACAAGAGTTGCTGAGACAATGCAATAACCATCACAATTAAAATGCAAGAGATGCAAGAGCGTGGTCTGGAAAATGCCAAATGTAATATATTAATTATTCTTAGACTTTGTCATCTTACTTTTATTATTTTACTATTCATGTATTCATATTTGTGTTTGTTATTCATTAACATGTATTAATATGTAGTTTTAATTATTATTGCTGGGGATTAAATTTATCAGTGCTTACTGGATTGGAAATTAAAATGGGGAAATTTATAAAACACTTATTTTAAGTGTTGTAAAGCTCAGTACATTTGTAAACCCAGTACATCTAACACATCATATTTTATTTTAAAAAATTGCATTTTTCAAAACAAAAACTTTAGTGGAAGAGTAGCATCAAGAGTGGTATTTGCATTTTTGTGCAAATCTCTTTAGTGTCTAGCTTAATAGAAGAGACCTGGATTTTTGTATTTGCTCTGCACTCAATCTGTTGAGATATACGGGTGAAGAATAAAAAGAAAATCTGGTCTCACACAAATATGTAGTTTGTAAAGGGAAGAGTACTTTAACACATTTTCCAGGTGATTGTGAATATTCTTCTTTGATATTATACCCCAAATTGACAAATGGCACTTTCTCAAAGGTTAGCGGCAATCTGGAATCTGAAACATATCATTTGTTATCATTTCAGAATTTCCTTCTCCTCTGGTACATTACAATTCATTATTCTTTCTTAGGTGGATCCTCACTCATGCAGGGTTTTGTAACACCCTGCCTTCATTGTTCTGGAGTCATCAGTTCACTGAGTCATGCAGATCTATCAAATCTTGGCATGTTTCACTTTAAAAGATCACTTTCATTAGTATCAGCACATGTTTTTTCAGAAGGGGGTTTAATTAGTAGAAAATTGTCAGGCTCACAGTACTGAACATGGATTTTCCCAAATTCAAATTTTCACTGGCAAGTTCAAATTTCACCATTGGTAAAAGTTGTCATTCCCCACCTCCTTTGAAGTGATAAGCTCACGTTATTTATTTTCAAGAAAATGTCTATCAAATACTTCCTTGAGTGTGGATAGTTTATTCCTGCTGTCAGGAAAATGTGGGTAGTTTAGCTCAAAAAAATTAGCAAAGTACTTTCCTTCAAGGCAACTGTCATACTTGAGTCTATAAAAAAATACCTTATGAGCATTTCCTATTCTGTCATGCAGAATAGTAAAGCTGTGCATGCAATTGAGACTTAATAAAACTGATGATTTTATACAGCTTTTAGACATTTGTCCGTCACTGGCTTTTCCTTCCTTTTCTTTTCCCTCTTTTTCCTGCCTTCCTTTTTCTTTCTTTCTTTCCTTCCTTCCTCCTCCCTCCCTCCCTCCCTTTCTCCCCCTCTTTCTTTCTCTTTCTTACCCTAAGTGCCTGGTGGGAGAGAACACTCTGATGCTGACAACACTCTGGGCCGCTTCTTTTAAGATTTTACAAAAGTTCCATGAGTTGTACCTCTACTGCCTTTGCACCCTGGGTACAAATATCAACACTGTGAAACATATAAACAATGCCTCGGTATTCTCACGAAAAGCGTTTTAATCTTGCAGCCCCCCTGAAGGAAGTTGGGGTGCCCCCAGGTCTGCAGACCACACTTTTATTTTTTTTCTTTTTTTAAATTTTATTTTATTTTTAAACTTTACAATATTGTATTAGTTTTGCCAAATATCAAAATGAATCCGCCACAGGTATACCTGTGTTCCCCATCCTGAACCCTCCTCCCCCCTCCCTCCCCTACCCTCCCTCTGGGTCGTCCCAGTGCACCAGCCCCAAGCATCCAGTACCGTGCATCGAACCTGGACTGGCGACTCGTTTCATACATGATATTATACATGTTTCAATGCTATTCTCCCAAATCTCCCCACCCTCTCCCTCTCCCACAGAGTCCATAAGACTGATCTATACATCGGTGTCTCTTTTGCTGTCTCGTACACAGGGTTATTGTTACCATCTTTCTAAATTCCATATATATGTGTTAGTATACTGTATTGGTGTTTTTCTTTCTGGCTTACTTCACTCTGTATAATAGGTTCCAGTTTCATCCATCTCATTAGAACTGATTCAAATGTATTCTTTTTAATGGCTGAGTAATACTCCATTGTGTATATGTACCACAGCTTTCTTATCCATTCATCTGCTGATGGGCATCTAGGTTGCTTCCATGTCCTGGATATTATAAACAGTGCTGCGATGAACATTGGGGTACACGTGTCTCTTTCCCTTCTGGTTTCCTCAGTGTATATGCCCAGCAGTGGGATTGCTGGATCATAAGGCAGTTCTATTTCCAGTTTCTTAAGGAATCTCCACACTGTTCTCCAGAGTGGCTGTACTAGTTTGCCTTCCCACCAACAGTGTAAGAGAGTTCCCTTTTCTCCACACCCTCTCCAGCATTTATTGCTTGTAGACTTTTGGATTGCAGCCATTCTGACTGGCGTGAAATGGTACCTCATAGTGGTTTTGATTTGCATTTCTCTGATAATGAGTGATGTTGAGCATCTTTTCATGTGTTTGTTAGCCATCTGTATGTCTTCTTTGGAGAAATGTCTATTTAGTTCTTTGGCCCATTTTTTGATTGGGTCATTTATTTTTCTGGAGTTGAGCTGTAGGAGTTGCTTGTATATTTTTGAGATTAGTTGTTTGTCAGTTGCTTCATTTGCTATTATTTTCTCCCATTCTGAAGGCTGTCTTTTCACCTTGTTAATAGTTTCCTTTGTTGTGCAGAAGCTTTTAAGTTTAATTAGGTCCCATTTGTTTATTTTTGCTTTTATTTCCAATATTCTGGGAGGTGGGTCATAGAGGATCCTGCTGTGATGTATGTCGGAGAGTGTTTTGCCTATGTTCTCCTCTAGGAGTTTTATAGTTTCTGCAGACCACACTTTTAGAACTGCTGGTGGTGGCAGCCTATGCAGGAGGTGATATGGCCTGCCCAGCAGAAGAGCAGAAAGAGAGACAAGGATGGAGACTGGACAGGAGCTATGGCTGGTGAGGTGTTTGAATGGAGGAAAGAGAGGGGCTGAATCAAGGATTACACGCAGGCATCTGACTGGGGACACGGAGGCTGGCCCTGGGGATGCTGGCAAAAGGCCAGGCTACAGGTTGGGGCAGATAATGACTTCATGGTTAGTTACAGTGGGGTGTCTCTGAGACACGTCTGGGGAGGCAGTTGGAGACTGGCGCTGGCTTTCAGAATCGTATGTGCAGAAGGTATGCATTGGTTCCTAAGAACACTGAGATTTTCCCAAGAAGGAAAACCTATTTGACTTCTTACTAATGGAATGTTGAGCAAGCTTAAATGGCTTTAAGTCAAGGCAAGAAATTGTGTGGTTGGTGTTAACTTCTTATCCACAGGCAAAATGCTTAGAGCTTTGCAATCAAAATGTTAGTAATAGTAATGGTTGATGGTCATTGGGCACTCATTTGGAAGCTTGCTGAGGCCCCAGTGGGGCAGTGCTCGCCAACACCCTAAGTCTGGCTCTTGGGGAGCAGTTAGAAAGGCGATGGAGGTGGAGAGGGCATCACGGTGCCAGATGAACTCTCAGTGAGCCATGCGAGCTTTGTTTGAATATGGTCCATTCATCATCGGCTCCGTGACAGGCACCCCGGAAATGACTGGGAGGTGAATGGGCAGGTGATTGTGGAACTGGACTCAGGTTTGAGCTGCACAAACCCACGGAGAAACACAGAAGCAGCAAAGTAGAGGCGGGGCTGGATGAATCATTTCAAACCGCACGCAGAGAAGGCTGCAGTTTAGGGGGAACATCCTCGCCAACCAGGTTACTACAGACGTTCTCTTCCTCTCTCCAGCTGCTTTTTTTGGAGAGCAGCACACTGCATGAAGAAGAGCCAAACCAGCAGCCAAAACATATGACTTGACCAGGCTGAAGAAGCCGGGAGGGTTCATTTAGTTAATAAATATGTATGTATGTTGGAGCCCCACCAATTTCTCCAAACTGCTTGCTCTCATGGTCACATCTGTAACATGTCCCTTTATCTCAGGTCTCAGTCATTTCTCCAAAAAGCTGCGGCTGCTGAAGTGTGCAGAAGGCACCCTATCGGGCCTCCAGAAGCCTGATGTGGCTCTGAGCTCACACCTGTCTACTGCCTGCCCCATGCAACAGCTTTCTGTAAGTCGTCCTCTTTATATGCAGGCAGCCCATAGGTTATTCGTTTGTCTTTCTTTGACCCAACTGGAAAAATAAATAAAGGGGACATTACATAAACATCTTCCCCATCAGTAGAAGAATGCTCAAATAATTATTTTCCCATCATTCATTGGAAAGCTGTGCCACTGGCAAAACGAATGCGTCTGATCAAGCTTCAGATTTGGAATGCTGTCCAAGATACATTTTTCAGTGGAAACAAAGCAAATACACAGTGTGATATCACTGCCATTTAAAAACAGATATGCATACGTATTTGTTCCTTTACACACATGGGTGTATACGTGTGTGTGTGTGTGTACATATGAGGCTTCCCAGGTGGCAGTGGTGGTAAAGAACCCACCTGTCAATGCAGGAAACATAAGACTCGGGTTCAGTCCCTGGGTTGAGAAGATCCCCTGGAGGAGGGCATGGCCACCCACCCAGTATTCTTGCCTGGAGAATCCCATGGACAGAGGAGCCTGGTGGGCTACAGTTCTTGGGGCCACAAAGAGTCAGACATGACTGAAGTGACTCAGCATGCATGCGTGCATATGTGTGTGTGTGTGTGTGTGTGTGTGTGTGTGTATAAAACGGAAGAATGTAGTAGAAACCGAGGACACTGGTTTTCTGAGCAAAGGGACTAAAGGATGGAAGGGAAAATTAATGTTGATTGTAAACCTTTGTGTTCTATCTTAGTTTCTAGAGTAATGCAGGGATATTGGTTAAATAATAAATGGCAACATTTATTAAGCACACATTATGCGCCAGGCATGGTCCTGAGTGCTGTGTGTGTTTTATCTTCCCTACAGGGAGAGTTACGGCACTGGCATTGTTTCTGGGAGACAGCTGCCAGCCAGGAACTACATTTCCCAGCCTGCCTTACATCCAGCAGCGGCCACATTACTTGTTCTTACCAGTGAAATGTGAGCAGAAGTGAGGTGACATCACTAGGGTGGAACTCTTAAACAAGAAATACTGTCCTGGTACCCTCTTCCAGCTCCACCACCAGATGCAGGTTTGGGGGCCCTGGGGGAGGGTAGAGATAAAGGCACCTAGCCTCCTGAATTACCTTGTAGACAAGTCTCTCACCAACTGGGATTGTCCACATTGGACAAGGACTTAGAAATTCTATGAAATTAATTCTGTAGGAGGAGACATAGAATTCTAGGGTTTCTTTCTTTTTGCAGCTAGTGTTGCTCTAATTTATCTAAAAGGATTGGATTAGCTGCCAGGCGCAGAGTGAACTAGCTAGGACCAACAGTGTGTGTGTGTGGGGGGGAAGCCCAGTTAAATTCTCTGAGTGTGAATGGTGGTGTCAGATTTGGAAAGAAGTAGACAGGACCTAGGAGGAGGCATGGCAACCCACTCCGGTGTTCTAACCTGGAGAATCCCCATGGACAGAGGAGCCTGGTGGGCCACAGTCCATGGGGTCACAAAGAGTCAGACACAACTGAGCGACTAAGCACAGCACAGCAGGAGACGTCAGGAGGCAGAGGACTGAAAGGAGTCCGGGGGGAGGGGTGTGAAGGAGAGGGAAGAGCAGAGGAAGATGTTCGGATCTCTTCCCTTCCCAGCTGCGTGGGCAGTGATGCTCATACAGGCTGGCAGAGCACTGAGGGAGAGCCAGTGTCTCCATTAGGATCCAGAAAGCCTGGACCACTTATTCAGAGTGAATTTCTGTCACCTGAGGACTTCTAAACATTATATCCAATGAAGTAAGTAGTATTCACTGAATATCATCTATGTTCCTTTCCCCCATTTGCCTTCAAAATGTCATTCTACGGTTGCTTTACTAGAAAAGTGAAAGTGAAAGTCACTCAGTCGTGTCCGACTCTTTACGACCGCATGGACTATACACTCCATGGAATTCTACAGACCAGAATACTGGGGTGGGTAGCCTTTCCTTTCTTCAGGGGATCTTCCCAACCCAGGGATCGAAGCCAGGTCTCCCACATTGCAGGCAGATTTTTTTTACCAGCTGAGCCACAAGGGAAGCCCCCTATCTAAATGCAGGATCCAACACTGCATTTTTTAATATCTCTTAATTGTCTTTTAATAAGGCTCCCCCTCTCACCTGCCTGCCATTCATTTCTTGAAGATGCAGGGTCATTTTTCAGGTAGCATTTCTCGCATTTTGATCTTGGCAGATTGATGATGCTGATAAGTTCCTCTCTCCCACACGTATCTCTAAAACTTAGTACTAGAAGCTTGGAATTCCAGGTGAGTGATTTTTGCAAGAATACCTTACAGGTGGTGCTGTGAACCTCTCACAATCTGTGTGTCCTCTTGAGTATTTCCTTGTGTCTGGGTGTTCACATTTAAGTAATGTCAAATTGCCCAGAAAGTTAAGGCTCTGGCAACCAGATGGCTCCATCCAGTGTAAGTTACCACATTGATTTGTCCCTTGAGAGTTTTAGCAGAAATTAGTAACCACTGCTGAGATGGAGTGTTTTATTTGTAAAAGAATTGGGTTTCTAACTCTATCATTGCTCCTGTATTTGTTAGCTTAGAGTCGTTCGAAAAGAAGAAGATTGCATCAACCATCTGCTTATCCTGAAATATGGTCTATAGAGGCAAGGCAAGATAAATGTTTTATTCTTTCTCTGTATTTATCAATTTTCAGAATAATAAACTGGTATCCTAGCAACCTCCAAAAGTAAGAAGTAGTATCATCATGAACTCAGAGACTCTATTCATTTGCTGTGTTTCAATCCAGTGCAGTCATTATTCTTCCTGATGCTAAAATTATCCCATCGTTAAGCCGAGGGAGGAGCCCTTCAAATTGGCTCTTTGATAGCTTCTTACTTTTAGGCATGACAAGACGTGCCAGATTCTTCTTATATACTTCCTGCTCCAGATCTGGACGCGCACATACACACATACATCATCCTGAGCCAAGCCTTTTCCACACAATACTTTAGAGATAATGAAACAGGGACTTGGGGAAGTGCCATGACTTGTCCAAGGTCACACAACCAGTGAGGGGCTGATGGGGTCTGAGGCCACAGCTCTCACTCCCCAACTCTTGCCACTGTTGAAAAAATAAAAAAGGAAAATTATTCATGACAGTCGTGGAAATGAGTAAGGAAGATGTTATTCAAAGGGGGCCATTGTCATGGTTAGGCGGACACTGCCCTGGGGTCTTGTAGCCAAGGAGAGAGATTGGGCTCAACTCAAAGCATAGCATGGGCAGGTGAAAATGTATAGCCAAGGGGCAGAGGGGGGTCTGTGCCTGGACAGCTACCAAGAGGAAACTTCAGGGCAAGGAGGGGTTTAGGGTGTTATTAAATGAATGCTTGTTAACACCAGAACCAGGTGCTAGAAGGCGAGCCAAGATTCACCAACAGAAAGTGAATGACTGAAAGAGTCGGTCATGTCTGACTCTTTGTGACCCCATGGACCGGTAGCTTGCCAGGCTCCTCTGTCCATGGAATTCTCTGGACAAGAACACTGGTGTGGGTAGCTGTTCCCTTCTGCAGGGGATCTTCCCAACCTAGGGATCAAACCCAGGACTTCCACATTGCAGGCGGATTTTTTATTGTCTGAGCCACCAGAGAAGCCTGAAAGGGAAGTTTATCCCTTATAGGTCCTGAGGAGCATTCACAACACCCCTCAAGTGGCCACACGTGGAGGTCAAGGCAGAGTGCAGAGAGAGGAAGGACCTGGAGCACAAGCATTTATGGGGGTCTTTGAGTGGGGTTCTGGGGCTGAGGCCAGATCAGCCCATTTAAACCAAAAGAGCGAGGCTCTGGTAAGCCCCGCAGGGGTCACATCTAAGGGCACCTAAGTTACGCAGGTGCTGGGACACAGGAGACGCTGATCTAGAAGGAAGGCTGATGGGGCAGTCACAGCAGGATTTCCCCTTGCTGGTGACTCTGGAGTCTAGAGCATGTGCTCCAAATCCACCCGGCTGCCCGGAGCTGGCTCAGAGGGAGGCACCTGCCCTCCGGACACAGAGGGCTCTGACTGTGCCCCCAGAACTGACGCACAGGGACGGCGCCTGCGGAAGGACAGATGTGGGCGTCAAGAACAGCCAGGCGTAGTCAGATTCCAAGGGCTGAGAGAGAAAAGAAATTTATTAGGCCCATTGATGTGCGAAGCTCTGCGAGCCAAGGCTTGTTTTTTCTGGTTTATAGTTGAGAAAACAGACGCCCAATGAGGTGATGACCTTGACCAAGGGCACTCAGCTCACAGGCCGTAGTTAGGTTGTGGACCTTGCTCTGTCTGATGCCTGAGATCTGGCTGTTCCCCTGATCACAGCTGCCTCTGGCTGAGGAGCCAGAAAGCCACCCTCGACCTCTACTCCCCAAGCCTGCTACGCCCAGGGGAAGCCTGGTCTCCTCTTACTAACCTGACCTAGGGTTTGGGAAATAGCAGTATACCCAGTTATGCTCTCCTCTAAAGGTATTGATGAGCTCATCTTTTCTCTGCATTCCTATTTAGAAGTAAAATGGAAAAAAAAATTATTTAGATCAAAGGCAAATTATAAAATACTTAGCAACCAAGTTAATACAAAAAGATACAGCACCTATATGAATGAAGCTGTCCAGCCTTAATGAAGATGCAAAATATGTCTTAATGAGCAGAAAAAACATTTCAGGTACCTGAATAGGAAAATGAATTGCCATAAATTCTTACCACTTCAGTTAGCATCTCAATAGGTTTTGAAGAGGACAGTTATTTTCAAGTTCTTATGAAAGAAAAAATGTCAAGAAAATGCAAAATATTCTTGAAGAGGGAAAATACTTCCAGAAACAAACAAACAAACAAGCTAATTTAAGAGACAGAAAAGGTACAGTAGGGCAATGACCAGTGAGAAGGCAACGATACAGGACAGAGCGTTAGAAACACACCCAAGTTCACAGGGAAACTTGATATTTAAAATGGTGGCCTTTCGTTTCATCGAGAAATATATGGTACTTGACTTCTGGTGGAAAACAGTATCTGGACCACATGGATCATACATTTAAAATAAAAGATTCAAGGTAAATTAATAATCTAAATGCAAAAAACAAAATGAAAATAATAGAAGACATCTTAGGAAAATTTCTTTGAATGGAGATGCTCTAAGACAAGTCAGGACAATATGCACACTGTTGTATGTTAAGTAGATAATCAACAAGGATCTACTGTATAGCATAGGGAGCTGTACTCAATATCTTGTAATAACCTGCGATGGAAAAGAATTGTAAAAAAGAATCTGAATCACTTAGCTGTTCTATAAATCAACTATATTTCAATAAAAATTTAAAAAACAAAAATAAAACAAGTCAGGAAACCCAGGTGCTTCAACAGGTAGGAGAAATAAGCTGACTGCACAATATACTTAAGTTTCTGAAAAGCAAAAGATACCATAATCAAAATCAAAATGTTTGGGGAAAACATTACATATGTGACAGAGAGTCAATTTTTTCCAGTATATGAAGAACTCCTACAAATTGATAAATAAGAGGCAAATGATGAATCTAAAATTGAACAAAAAATATGAAAAAGAAAATCTTTTTGTAATTAGGGAAGTGAAAAATAGAAGAAAATGAAATATTGTTTCCACCCGTTATATTTGCAACATTCAAAAGAATGGTCAATCTGATTCTGATGTGGAGATTAAGTAAGTAAATGTTACTGGCTCAGTTATGTCCGATTCTTTGCAACCCCACGAACTGCCCTCCAGGCTCCTTTGTCCATGGAATTCTCCAGACAAGAATACTAGAGTAGGTAGCCATTCCTTCTCCAGGGGATCTTCCAGACCCAGGGTTCGAACCCTGGTCTCCTGCATCACAGGCAGGTTCTTTACCCTCTGAGTCATCAGGGAAGCTCTGATGTGGGGAATGGTCCTCTTACAATGGTGTGGGAGTGCTGATGGTTATAATCGTCTTAGAAGGAATTCTGGGGAAAAAAATATTGCAGGTTCATAAACACTTATCTTTTGGCCCAGGAATACCACTCTTTAAAAATCTACCCACTAGATATTAAAACACACACATGAAGATGCACTGCATGTGGAGACAGAAGAGGAGGAAGCCACCTGGGAGTTTCTGGGACTGGTGTGGGGGATGGAGGTGAGAGTGGAAATAAATTGAGGTAATCTCTCCAGTGAATCACTGTGCACCTGTTACCCAGGAGAAGACCTAGGGAGATGGCCAAGATGCGTGGGTAAAAATAACAAATCAAAGAGAAATGTATGAGGCACACTCTTATTTGTGGTCAAACAAAAAGCCCCCAAAGACATGAATGAATACATGAGCACAGAGGAATTCTGTGTTTCAGAAACAGAGTCCCAAGCCTGTTCAGCCCTGAGTCTCCACAGCCCTAAGCACAAGGGACGCTTCCAAGCGGTTCCCACACAGGGGCGGCCAAGCTGGGAGCATCTGCCCCGTAGAAATTGGCAAATGCTAGGTATGTTCTGGTTTTATGCTCTGGAAGCCAGTAGTTAACTGTGACCAGCACATTGCTGCCACAAGGGGCCGGAAAGGGGAACAGACACTGTCTGCAGAAGCTCCCAAAGACCTACTTACTCCTCACACTAGGAAATACACAAATACAGATTAATTTTTATGGCACACAGGGGACCCATCCAGGCTCCATCCAAGGAACACCATTCTTTCAGGAGGAGCCTGTGGTCTGTGTAGCCTGAGCCACTGCACTAAGGGCTATGCTGCATCTTGGCCACTTGAGGGCAGTATAGCCACACCCAAGTCCCCGCACAGCCTGTGTGACGCTTCCAGCTTCTGCCAGAAGCCGGGCTTCTCAGCTCCTCCCCTCCCTGGGACCCTCCCCTGTAAGGGGAGGAGGGGAGAAAGGAGGGAGAAGACTCAACCTTAGTTTACTTAAACCCGAAGAATGTTGATTTCAGAGGTGGGAATAACAGTAATAGCCTTTCAGCCTGTGTGCTTGGTCACTCAGTCGTGTCCGACTCTTGCAACCCCACGGACTGTAGCCCACCAGGTTCCTCTGTCCATGGGATTCTCCAGGCAAGAATATCGGAGTGGGTTGCCATTTCCTTCTCCAGAGGATCTTCCCGACCCAGGAATCGAACCCAGGTCTCCTGCATTGCAGGCAGAGTCCTTACCGACTGAGCTATGAGGGAAGCCCCCTAAAATGAAAACTACTCAGTCATGTCCGACTCTTTGCAACCCGCAGACTATACAGTGCATGGAATTCTCCAGGGCAGAATACTGGAGCAGGTAGCCTTTCCCTTCTCCAGGGGATCTTCCCAACCCAGGGATCGAACTTAGGTCTCCTGCATTGCAGGCATTCTTTACCAGCTGAGCCACCAGGGAAGCCCACCGGCTCAGCCTGTTACCATGTAAACCACGTGGTCCCCCTTGCAGTGTGGGAGCCATTGCAAGATCATGAGCCTCAGTTTCTCCATCTGGAACCACAGAGGATCCACAGAGGATGATAGTACTGACTTCAGGGGGCTTTGTGATGATTAAATAATGTGATCTATCAAGAGTTAAGTACTATTATTTTATAGAGTAAAACACTGACTGACATAGAAAAGAAGTGACTGACCAAGGCTGCACAGTGAGTGGGGTCTGGTCACAGGGGCTTGGTCTCGTCTGCATGACATCACAAAGCTCTTCTCCCCCACCTGGCACAGCAGAGACGATGGAGAGAGAAGAGAGTCTGCAGACTGCTCTGGGGCCTGAGCCACTCTGCCCCCCACCCCCACCAGGGTGGGCCCCCTGGCACTCCGTGTTCCCCCCTCTGAGCACGACTCCTTCCTTGTAAAGTGAGGCTTGTAACCACAGGGGCGGTGTGGCATCCAGAGACAGGGGCATGGAGTTCTTCATAACAAGCTATCCCTTCAGCTCTTCATTCAACTTGCATGCGCTCCAAATGCACACAAAGCCCCATAAGGGTATGGGGTGATCCCCCTGATTTTGCCATAATGGGCTCCTAATCTGGAGAGGGAAGACTGATTGAGCCCGTTTCCTTCTCTGGGCATGAGTATTGTTATTTGGCAGGGTCAGGCATTTAGTGGGTGGGCAAGGTACCTGTTACCACCCTTTTCCTTCCAATCTCCCCACCAAATGCTCAAACACACGTTGCTGTTACTGTTTAGTCACTCACTCATGTCCAGTTCTTTGCAACCCCATGGACTGCACCACACCGGGCTTCCCTGTCCTTCACAGTCTTCTGGATTTTGCTAAAATTCATGTCAAATGAGTCGGTGATGCCATCTAAACATCTCATCCTCTGCCATCCCCTTCTACTGCATTCAATTTTTGTTAGCACCAAAGCCTTTTCCAATGAGTTGGCTCTTTCACATCAGGTGGCCAAAGTATAAGAGCTTCAGCAACAGTCCTTCCAGTGAATATTCAGGATTGATCTCCTTTAGGATTGACTGGTGTGATCTCCTTGCAGTCCAAGGGACTCTCAAGAGTCTTCTCCAGCACTAAAATTTGAAAGCATCAATTCTTTGGTGCTCAGCCTTCTTTATGGCCCAACTCTCACATCCATACATGACTACTGGAAAAACAATAGATTTGACTATATGGACCTTTTTTGGCAAAGTAATGTCTCTGCTTTTTAGTATATCATCTAGGTTGGTCATAGATTTCTTTCCAAGGAACAAGCGTCTTTTAATTTCATGGCTGCAGTCACCATTCGCAGTGATTTTGGAGCCCAAGAAAATAAAGTCTGTCGCTACTTCCACTTTTTCCCCTTTTATTTGCCATGAAGTGATGGGAACAGATGCCATGATCTTAGTTTTTTGAATGTTGAGTTTCAAGCCAGCTTTTTCACTCTCCTTTCACCTTCATCAAGAGACTCTAGTTTGTTTCCACTTTCTGCCATTAGAGTGGTGTCATCTATGCATCTGAGATTATTGATACTTACCCAGCAAACTTATTCCACCTTGTGATTCATCCAGCCCAGCATTTTGCATGATGTATTCTGCTGCTGCTGCTGCTGCTGCTCAGTCGTTTCAGTCGTGTCCGACTCTGTGCAACTCCAGAGATGGCAGCCCATCAGGCTCCCCCGTCCCTGGGATTCTCCAGGCCAGAACACTGGAGTGGGTTGCCATTTCCTTCTCCAGTGCATGAAAGTGAAAAGTCAAAGTGAAGTTGCTCAGTCGTGTCTGACTCTTAGGGACCCCATGGACAGCAGCCCACCAGGCACCCCTGTCCCTGGGATTCTCCAGGCAAGAACACTGGAGTGGGGTGCCATCGCCTTCTCTGCATATAAGTTAAATAAACAGGGTGACAATATACAGCCTTGACGTACTCCTTTTCCAATTTTGAGCTAGTCCGTTTTTCCGTGTCCAGTTCTAACTGTTGTTCTTGATGAGCGTACAGGTTTCTCAGCAGACAGGTAGTGGTGGTCCTCCATTTCTTTAAGAACTTTCCACAGTTTATTGTGATCTACACAGTGAAAGGCTTTAGCATCAGTGAAGCAGAAGTAGATGTTTTTCTGGAACTCCCTTGCTTTCGCCATTATCCAATGGATGTTGGCAATTTGATCTTTGGTTTCTTTGCCTCTTCAAAACCCAGGTTGTACATGTGGAAGTTCTTGGTTCACGCATGCTCAAACGCATACGTGGAGGCACATGTACACATGCACATGTGCAGATGCACACAGGAGAGGTTGAGTCTTCATTTGTGGGGCAGTGACTTTCCCTGTTCCTGAGCAACACACGGGGCTGCCTGGCAACCGGGAACAGCTCAGCGTGAGCACTGTCCGACGCCCGATGCCCGATGCTGGCAGGGGCACGGAGAGGAGGGCTCCTCTGTGAAACCTCACCCAGACTTAGGAGGCGGTGGTGCGTGAGCCAAGCCCTGAGCATCCCATGCTGCCCACCCGGAGAGGCCACCCAGCTCAGAGGGTCACAGGCAGGCGGCCACATCCTGTTTCCAAGCCGGGCTTTCTGGTCCACAAGCCAGGGCAGGAGCAGCCAGACGGGGCTCTGCAGGGAGGGCACGGAGCAGGGGTCTGGGCAAGTAAGAGCTGTGGGGAAAGTCCATGCTGACGTTCCGCAGCCGGTCCTCAGGCCTCAGCTCGCAGCCTCCCTCAAAGCTGAGGACCGCTTCTGCCCTTGCAGCGTTTCATCACAAATGAGTATCACGGACCTTCCCCCTCCGTCCATCCCCATTAGGGACGCTGCTCCGAGGACTGACTAGGACAGAGACGCACTGACTGGCCGCATAAAGATGCGACTAGACCTTACTTCCTGACCCTCTCTCCATTCTTTTAGGGGCTGGAGCCCAAACCTTGCCTCACGCCTGACTCTCTCTCCTGCTCCGCATCCAGTCCATCAGCAAATGGAGGTGCTTAGACTCTGGCCGGACTCCTGCTCATCCTGCACTGCAGACAACCTCCTGGTGCCAGGCTGGATCATTTCAGCTACTTCCAGCTTCCTGGGGATCAAAGTGGTCCCTGCCTGGAGCTCTCCAGTGGCTGCCATCTCACTTAGAATAAAACTCAAAGTGCTTCCTTGGCCTGGCCATCTGCCCTGATATCTCTCCTAACTCTCCCCTCCCCCAGCCTCAGGCACTAACCTCTCATCCACTCCTCAGACACTTTGCATCTTCTGTTCCCTCTGCCTGGCATGCCCTTCCCCAGAGAGCTACTTCCGGTCTCTGCTGACCCCTCGTGTCAGACCTGTCTCTTCTTCCCACATTACAAGAATATGTTCCTCTTCACCTCCTGGAGACCTACCATCCCCTTCTGTCTTGTCCTTTGTAGCTCTCACTGCCAGTTAACACTTTGTATACTGACTGTGCCCATTTCACGGGTGCAAACTCTGCAAAGGAAGGGGGCAGTTCTCCACTCAACCCCCAGCTGGCAGTCCTCAGCCATGGCAACAAGCAGGCACCCAGCAAATAAATCCTGAACAAACGACTGAAGAGGAAGCAGAGGGAGGGCTGAATAAGTGAGTGAGCGAGCGAGTGAGTCTGGTGTACGCTCCAAGGGGTTGGTCCAGAATGAAAGGAGATGGCAAATGCTCTTCGGCACTGGCTTCCTCTCTGCACCGCAATTCCTCCAAAACCCCACACAACTGTCCTCATGGGCACACGCAGAATTCTTGTTCCTAAATTCATTACAAAAACACTGATGACTGGAGTTGAATCAAAGAACTTTGGACCTAGAAGAATCCAATTGACTGCCCAGAAATGGTGCTCCAGGTTATTTCTTTCCCCTCCAAAGACAGCCTGGTCTAGGGGAAATGAAAGACTCTGCAGGGACAATCCTGGAATCAAACTCTGAATGTTCTTTCTTCAATCTATAGGACCCTGGGTATGGTCATTCACTCGTCTGTGCCTCAGTTTCCCCCTGTGTATAATGGGGCAATGCTCCTGCACACAGATGGAGTGCTGACAGTTAGGCAGGGACAGAGCCCTCTGGGGAGCCACGTGGTCGATGCTGGGCACACAGAGCACCCAGCACGTAGGGGACACACGGCAAATACCAGTACCCTTTCCCCACTGCTGGCCCACAGCCCCAGTACCCTTGTCTCCTATTCCCCTGTGGAGCTAGGGGCAGCAGGAGAATAAAACAATTTACTCAAGGCCATATATGGAGAGAGTTCTGTGAAGCTGAAGCTGGATGACTCTCAAACCCTTGATTCCCAGCCCAGGACTCACCCACTGCCACCCACGAAAAGTGTTCATTTTAAAGACTGCCTGGAAACACAGCTCCCTGGACTACCACTGGGAGTGATGTTGAAGAAAGGAGCTCAAGTGAGCTCCACACTCAATGAAATCTCCTGAGCCGGGATGGTGTTTATTGAGAGCCTCCTATGTGACAAGCCCTTTGGTATAAATGCCTTCATTTGATTTAATCCTTATACAGCCCTGGGTGGCAGGGCATCACTCTACCCATTTTACAGAGGGGAAAGCTGAGGCTCCAAGAGAGGCAGCCACTTGCCCAAAGTCCCAAGCAACTTACAAATACTGGAACTGGGATTCAAACCCAGGTCTGTCTAAACCCCAGCTATCCCCACTGTGCCCGTCTACCTTTCTGAGTCCCCTGAAAGCCTCCCCTCTCCAGTCACATCCACCAGGGCTGTGACCCTGCTTTCTCCACAGCAGGGATCTCCAGCCCAGACCCCTGCAGAGCTTGAGCAGGTAAGGTGGTGAGCGAGGTGGGCAGTGTGGGGAACCAGACATGGGCTCCCATCACTCCTTCAGAATGCGGGGCAAGAAACCTCGTTCAAGAGGAAATGGAAATCCAAGTTCTCATGGGAAATGCCCTTTAGAACGCCAGTCACAGCTGCAGGCTGTGCGTGGTCCTCATCTGCAAGCCGGCATCACTGGATCACATACAGTCCAGCGGGAGGGAGCACACGGACGAACTGTCTCCTTTTGTTCTTTTCCCTTTCCTTCCTTCCTTTCTTTCCTTCACCATCCCCTCCCTCCCTCCTTTTTCTTTCTTTCTTTCTCACTGTTATGGCATGAGTCATGTACCCCAAAATATATATGTTGAAGCCCTAAGCCCCAGTACCTCCGAATGGGGCTGTATTTGGAAATAGATTCCTTAAACAGGTGATTAAGTAAAAAATTAAGTAAAAGGCCATGCGGGTGGGCGCTAATCCAACATGTGTGAGCTCGGGGGAAGAGGAAATTTGGACACAGCCCCACAGAAGGAAGGTCGTGTAGAGCCACAGGGGGAAGATGCTCTCCTGCAAGGCACACTGCGAGGCCCCAGAGGAGACCAAGCCCGCTGGCGCCGCGAGCCTGAAGCTCCCAGCTCCACACCTGTGAGGGAACACATTTCCGTTGTTTAACCACCCAGTCTGTGGTACCCGTTACAGCAGCCCCTGCAAACTGATTCAAACAGGTTCCTTCTCATTCGCTCTCTCCCTCTCTCTCCCTCCTGTATCCAGTAGAACTGAAAAGGATCACATCTCAGAAGGAAGCAGAGCTCGCAGGATGAATAGGTGACCCATCTGCTCCAGGAAGAACGTAATTTGAGCACAAATCTGCCTTAGCACCCTTCCCAGAGACCAAAGTGAAGGACACGCCTCTCAGGAATTCCCGCACTTCCTCTCAGGGACCTTATGGAATTTTCTTAGAACAATGCTTGGGGATGTACAGTGAGACCTTGAGGGCTTGTCACTCCAGCAACAAGAGCTGTCCTCCAAGATGCAAGAAGAATGAGGTTGGGGGATGGGAAAGGAAGGGTGTGAGGAGTACCTGTGTGCTGGGACCCCCAGCTGCCTCCCACCACCAAAGCTTGTATAAAATTCTATGCAAGCTCACAAAATGGTGCAGATGAGTAGATTTTGTTTTTTTCTATTTCTTTTAAACAAAAACATTTTTACTGAAAGATAACTGATTTGCAATTTCTGCTGTATAGCAAAGTGATTCAGTTACATTTCTTTTCACAGTCTTTTCCATTGTGGTTTATTCCAGAATATTCCCTGCTATACAGTTGGACCTTGTGGTTTATCCATTCTATATGTAACAGTTTGCATCTGCTAATCCAAAACTCCCACTCTATCCATCCCCCAACCTTGGCAACCACAAATCTGTTCCGGACGAGACTTCTTAATGAAACTTGTGAAGGAGCTGTAACCAGGGTCAGAATGAGACCAATATCTCATTTGTTGTTATGGTTTAATCGTTAAGTACCAACCGACTCTTTGTGACCCCATGGACTGTATAGCCCAACAGGCTCCTCTGTCCATGGGAGCTCTCCAGGCAAGAATATTGGAGTGGGTTGCCATTTCCTTCTCCAAGGGATCTTCCTGACCTAGGGATCGAACCCACGTCTCCTGCATTGGCAGCTGGTGTTAAGTTGGTCGGGGGCGTGGGGGCGGAAGGGGGGACAAGAAGGCCTCAAGAAGCCTCCTGTGCCGCTTATCCAGAAGCACCGCCATTCCCTGCGCTTCCCCTCCCCATCCCACCCCCAAACCCATGAGTCCGGGCCCTCCTTGTCCCCATTTTATATGGGGGGAAACGGAAGCTCTGAGAGGGCTTGCAGGCCACGAACTGCAGTGCCGGAATCTAACCGGTTTCCAGCCATCCTCGGCGGGGAGCTGGCACCTGCAAACAAAGGCAGCTGGGTCGCGGGCTGCGCGGGGAGACACTCACCGCCAGGGGGCAGCACGCGCCCGCGGACGCCGCCCGGACGGCCTTTGTCCGGGTGAGGCCGCTTCCCGCACCGGCTCCTCCGCCCGGCGGGCGGACTCAGCCAACCCCGCGGGCCCCGCGCTGCATCCCGGAACCTTCTTCTGCATCGCCTGCCTTCATTCCTCTCTTACAGACGGACTGGATTCCTTTTCATCTGTCGGGGCCTGGCTCAAATATCTTTGCAGTCTTTTCCCTTTGCAGGTTCTCTTTCCTCATCGACTGCACACAGGGACCCATGCGTCGCAGCCCAGTCTCCCTCCATCATCAGCTCCATCCGCCGCCGTGAAGGCACCTTCTGTTCCAATGTGGATTCCAGCATCCCCAGTTCGTCCAGAGTGAGCCCGAGGCCTGTCCTGGTACAAACGTGGAGGCTGCTAGGGCGCCTCGGCTGCAGGAGTAGCCAGGGTCTGTGTCCCTCCCCATGCAGATTACAGGGGCTGATCCAAGAAAATGGACCGAGACCTGGGGCCAGGACCAACTCTGGGCCCCTTTGGTTCCCCCAGGCCCATCTTGGTGCCTGCTGGGTAACTCCTGCGTGCGGTGCCTTGGTGCCTGGAGCCCCTGCAGCCCGCATTTCTCCTGGTGTGCGTGTGCCTGTGCCGGGAGGCTTTTACAAACTCAAAGTGAGCCTCAACCTGGCAGATCATTTGGAAATCAACAGAGCTTTCTAGCAGCTAAGGCAGCGCGTCTTCACTACTGCTCCAGATGAGAGCCAGCCCGGCCCCCAACACACAGGCATACACACAGACACCAGAGTTTCTCTGACTTGATCTGAACTGAATTTATCTTCTGCTCTTAATGTTCCCCGTGTGCTTTTCCCAGTTTCCTCTCAGTCAACCTTGCCTCACCCACTGGAGGAAACTGAGGCCCAGAGCAGGGGAGGGACCTGCAACACCCTCCTCCACCTGGAAGCCCACTTTCTACTCCTTCTGGAACCTGCCCATCCCCATGCCTCCTGCATTTGCCTTCAATTCCCAACTATTCCCCTGCTCTTTCTTATGGCTCCCCGTCCTAATTCTTCGGAGGGTTCAACACATGACCACTTTCTCAGGACACTGTTCCTGCCTGTCTCCTGTTCTCAGTTCTGAGCTCCATCAAGCAGAAACTGTGTGAATTTTGTTCACCAGGCACTCTGCCTAACATAGAATATGTATTCAATCAAATGCGTTAAATGAATGAATGAAACTTTGAAACAGCCTTAGGGAGGATGTGATATCAGCCCCATCATCCCCCTCATCCCCATGCCATGGATGAGGAGACCCAGGCTCAGAATGCCGACTGATATGGAAAAGAAGGAACACTTCTGTTCCATGTGAATCAAGACTTCTCTCTCTGTCTCTCTAGTTGCTCAGTCATGTCTGACTCTGTGTGACCCCATGGACTGTAGCCCACCAGGCTCCTCTGTCCATGGGAGCTCTCCAGGCAAGAATGCTGGAGTGGGTTGCCATTCCCTTCTCCAGGGGATCTTCTTGACCCAGAGGTCAAACTCGGGTCTCTTGCATTGTAGGCAGATTCTTTACCATCTGAGCCAAAGGGAAAGCCCACCAAGACATTTATTAAAGTGTATTTGGTTAAAGGGTTTATAAAAATGAAATTACATATCTGTGTACTGAAAATACATTGCATGTTTTTAATTGATCTGTGATTATTTTGTTATTATTATTTTTAATGAAAGTATAGTTGATTTACAATATTTGGTCAGATAAACAGTAAAATGGTTCAGTTATATATATATATATTTACACATATTCAGTTTTAAATATATATATATATATATGTATATGCTTCCCTAGTGACTCAGAGGAGAAGGCAATGGCACCCCACTCCAGTACTGTTGCCCGGAAAATCCCATGGATGGAGGAGCCTGGTAGGCTGCAGTCCATGGGGTTGCTAAGAGTCAGACAGGACTGAGCGACTTCACTTTCACTTTCCACTTTCATGCATTGGAGAAGGAAATGGCAACCCACTCCAGTGTTCTGGCCTGGAGAATCCCAGGGACGGAGAAGTCTGGTAGGCTGCAGTCCATGGGGTCGCACAGAGTCGGACACGACTGAAGCGACTTAGCAGCAGCAGTGGCTCAGATGGTAAAGTGTCTGCCCACAATGCGGGTGGACCTGGGTTTGATCCCTGGGTTGGGAAGATCCCCTGGAGAAGGAAATGGCAACCCGCTCCAGTACACTTGCCTGGAAAATCCCGTGGATGGGGGAGCCTGATAGGCTACAGTCCATGGGGTCGCAAAGAGTCAGACATGACTGAGTGACTTCACTTTTTTCACTTATATATGTATGTATATTGAGTGGGCCAAAAAAATTGTTTTGGTTTTTCCATAACATCTTATGAAAACCCTTAGCCAATCCAATATTATAAAAGAACATATATATGTATTCATATATATATATATATACACATACATTCTAATACATAAATATCCCAGTCCATGGGATCGCAAAGTTAGACATGACTGAGCAACTGAGTGCACGCACATACACACACACACAGACACAGACACACACACACATAGACACACACACAGACACAGAGATGCACACAAACACAGACACACACACAAACACACACACAGATACACATCACAGAGACACACACAGACACACACACAGACACACACACACAGACACACACACAGACAGAGATGCACACAAACACAGACACACACACAGATACACATCACAGAGACATACACAGACACACACACAGACACACACACAGACACACACACAGACAGAGATGCACACAAACACAGACACACACACAGATACACATCACAGAGACATACACAGACACACACACAGACACACACACAGACACACACACAGACAGAGATGCACACAAACACAGACACACACACAGATACACATCACAGAGACATACACAGACACACACACAGACACACACACAGACACACACACAGACAGAGATGCACACAAACACAGACACACACACAGATACACATCACAGAGACATACACAGACACACACACAGACACACACACAGACACACACACAGACAGAGATGCACACAAACACAGACACACACACAGATACACATCACAGAGACACACACAGACACACACACACAGACACACACACAGACACACACACAGACAGACACACACACAGAGACAAACACACAGACACACACACACAGACACAGAAACACAGACACAGAAACACACAGACACACACACAGACACACACACACAGACAGACACACAGACACAGACACAGAAACACACACAAACACACACACAGAAACACACACAGACACACATACAGACACACACACACAGACACAGAAATACACACAGACACACACACAGACACACACAGACACACACACAGACACACACAGACACACACACACAGACACAGAAACACACACAGACACACACATAGACACACACAGACACACACACACAGATACACACACAGAGACACACACACACAGACACAGAGACGCACACAAACACAGACACACACACAGACACACACACACAGAGACAGACAGACAGACAGACAGACACACACACACACAGATACACACACAGAGACACACACACAGACACAGAGACTCACACAAACACAGACACACACATAGACACACACACACAGAGACAGACAGACAGACACACACACACACACACACACACGAGGCCATATATACATATTCTTTTTCAGGTTCTGGTCCACTGTGTATGTTTTAATGACAGGAATAGAATGGACCAGAACAGTTGACTTAGTAAAATGCATCTCAGTGAACCGTGTGAAGACTAGGGTGATGGAATGAGGGGGCCTTGAAGCCTCCGGGTTGTAGATCCGGGACTATAGGTGAGGTGAGCCAAGCACACAGCTGGGATTTGAGGAAATGGAGCCCAGGGCTGGGCTGAGGCTGCAAAGTCCAGGCACCGTGCATACCGCCCTGGTCATGCCCTGTTCCTCTTGCTAGTGAGGTGGTAAGAATAATAACACTAATCACAGGCAAATGAAGTAAACAGCGGGGCTGGGCTGGCCATCGTCTTGCTAGCTGCCCCTGGGTAGGGTGTCAGGAGGAAACCCAGAGGTTTGCAGGGGGCTTGCAATTGCTATTGCTAAGGAGATGACCACACTGCCTGCTGGGTTTGGAGCCTATGAAGCTGTCCTTTAGGGGTGAGTCTGGGTCACCCCTCCTGTCCGGCTTGCCCCCATCAACAAATGAGAGAAGAGTGTTGGGGGAGAAGTAGGAGTCAGCGCGGAAAGCGGGGCTGCTTGCCTCAGCTTTGCAGTGGTGGTGGGGAGAGGATTGCCAGGCAGCTTTCTCTGTCTCCCCTGCAGCTGCCAGAGCTGTGAACTGCATCCTGGGGCAGAGCCAGGTGGGGCAGGGAGCCCTATAGAGCCTAACTCTGGCAGGCTTTTGTCCTAAGTCTCAGTCATTTGCCATGAATTACTCCTCTGGCGTGAGGGATCCCATCTGGGGCTGTCCACCTCACTGGCTTTTAATTTACGATGCTTCCCGACAGGCAACTGCTGGGGTCAGAGCCAGAAGAGGCTCAGGAGAGCCCGCAGAGGGCGTGGTTCCTGTCCACTTTTGTGAGACCCACGGCACATGCCAGGCCTTGGGCTCAGAGCGCCATAAACTGGCCTCCAGGAAGTCAAAAGAACTGGCTTCAAGCCTCAGGTCTGTCTCTTCCTAACTGTGTGACCTTGGGAAAATCACTCAACCTCTCTGGTCACTTTTCCTCGTTTATAAAATGCAGCCAATCACTCATAGCGTTTTGTGTGGCGCTGAAGAGTAAGATGTGAAATGTGGATGTGACTGATGGAATCGGAGCGGGGGGACACTGGGTTCCTGACCAGTGCCTTCTCTTCAGATCAGAAGGATCTAAATGGTGGTAAGACCAAGTTATGGGCCTTTGAATGCTGGACACTGAACCTGACTTTTCTCCCGGGAGCCATGGCAGGTTTGGAGGGAAGTGCTCAGACTTGTGTTTCAGGAGAGATCTGTGGAGGGTTGGTGGGAGGGGAGAGGCTGGAGACTGAAGGCCTTCAGGGAGATGACCGTGGAGATGGGTAAAGCTAGTGAACACAGGGGCCTCACAGAGGACCAAGGAGCCGCCCTATTCATGTTGGTGTTCCTGCGGGGGTCATCATGGAACTCTGCCACTGGGGATGCCCAGCTCCAGGACCCTGTTATCTGGGGGCTTCCTCACTCAGCAAGGGGCTTCCCTGGTGACCCAGAGAGTAAAGAATCCGTCCTCAATGCAGGAGACCCAGGTTCAATTCCCGGGTCGGGAAGATCCCCTAGAGAAGGGAATGGCAACCCACTCCAGCATTCTTACCTGGGAAATCCCACGGACAGAGGAGCCCGGGAGGCTACAGTCCAGGGGGTCCCAAAGAGTCAGACACGACTAACACTTTGATCTTTCACTCAGTTTTACCCAAATCCTTACTTGTGTCCCTTTCTGCCCATTCCATGTAAAACATCAGGATTTAAGCATTTTCTTGTACAGGAAGCCACGTGGTGTTGGAAAAGGGCGAGGAGAACAATGCAGACATGAGTTTCTCACTCTGCTCCTCCCCGCGCTCATATCCTCCCATAGAACCACGTGGAAGCCTGAATAACCTTCCCAAAGATGACCAACCACATCCTGGCCCCCAGAAGCCATGGCTGTGCACTTCACATGGTAAAAAGGACTTTGCAGGTGTGACTGAGTCAAGGATCTTGAGATGGGGAGATGACCCAGTGGCTTAGTGTCATCACAAAGGTCTTTATAAAAGGGAGGCAGGACACAGATCTGAAGACATGGTGCTACTGTGTTTGAAGGTAGGAAAGAAACCACAAACCAAGGAACACGGGTGGCCTTGAGAGGCTAGAAAAGGCAGGGAAACAGATTCTTCTCTCTGCTGACGTCTGAGTGTGTGCATCCAACATTCATATGTTGAAATCTTAACCTCCAGTGGTCTGGTATTAGGAGGTAGGGTCTTTGGGAGGCAAATAGCTCATTCCACCTTCATGAGGGGAATCAGTGCTTATAGAAGAGATCTACAGAGCTCCCTTGCCCCTCCCACCACGTGAGGACACAACGAGAAGTGTGTGGCCTGGAAGAGGGTCCCACCTTCCCAGGCTGGTCCCCTGACCTTGGACTTCCAGCCTCCAGAACTATGAGAAATACATTTCTGTTTTTTATAAGCTGCCCGGTCTGTGGCATTTAGTTACTGCAGCTTGAATGAACTAAGACACTCTCCGAGGACCTCAAGAAGGAGCAGAGCTCTGCTGATACCTTGATGTTAGTCAGTGACATGCATTTTGGACTTCTGACCTCCAGAGCTGTAGGAGAATAAACATGTTGGCTTAAGGCAGTGAATTCATGGTACGTTGTTACAGCAGCAGAAGGAAACTAAAGTATGCCTTCCCCAACTCTGGGCCTCTGTTTCCCATTGAGGCTGTGGCCACAGAAAAGCTTCAGGCACCGGCTGCAGTGCGTGGAGGTCAAGGGGAAGTGGAAATGGAGCAGGTCCTTCTGGGCAGACTGGGCTCTCCCTGTGCCCACTGCAGGCACGGCAGAGTAGATGCTCAGAACTTGATTCCTGCCTCTCAGATCCTGGAACTGAGTGAGATGAGCAGGTGAGAGTGGTGGTAGGAGCTGGTGGGGTCCCAGAGCGGAAACCCTGGCCAGAAGGCAGCCCTGCCTGCACTGCCAGGTGCAGAAGCCAGCCTGGGTTGCCCAGATCACCCCGCTCTGCTTAGAGAATCAGGATGATGGATGCTCCCGTGAAATCTCTCAGTCCTTGGGTGTTGCCAACCAATTAGAAAAGAATTAAACATGGAGTGAGCCAAACCAAACACATCTGCAGCCCAACCTGGCCTCCAGACCGCGGCAATGCTGCCTCCAGCTTGATCAAACTCTGTGCTTCGGCATCAGCCGGAGCTGGGCTGGAATCCCGGCTCTGCCACAGCCAGGTCACCTGGGCAGCTCGCCTGATCTCTTTGAGCCTCAGTTTCCTCATCTGTAAAAGATATATGAGTGCCAACCTCATGAGTTGGGGGAGGAATAGATATTGAAGTGCGTGTAAGGTGCCCCGAGCAGGGCCTGGCATGGAAGAAGCCAGTTATCACATGACCCTTCTTACTGTTGTTACTGTGTGAGCAGGAAGACGGCTTTCCATCCCCCTGTGCTCTGTGCTGGTCCTTCCTACAGGAAGGACCTCTGTGTCAACCAGTGATGGGACTCAAAGCCTGAGCTCCAGAGAATCCCACAGTCGGCCGTCTCTGAGTTCACACCTCAGGGCACAGATCCTGGTGCAAGAACACAAGCAGCACGGAGCTACAAAGAGCGACTTCAGGGACACAGCGTTCCAGTCACCGCTCTAAGTCAGCGCCCCACCCGTCCCTTCATAAAACCGCACTGGCAAACAGATTGTCCTGCCCCACATGCCAGACTGAGGTCTGGCTTTGCAACGCACATCCTCTGCACCCCCCCAAATACTGAGTAGATTCAGTGTTCCCCGATGTTCAGGTCCTTACAGTACAGCCAGTATCTTCTATTCTCATTTGCATACTGCTTTTCTTTTAATTGAGCTTCCCTTGTGGCTCAGCTGATAAAGAATCTGCCTGCAATGCGGGAGATCTGGGTTTGATCCCTGGGTTGGGAAGATCCCCTGGAGAAGGGAAAGGCTACCCACTCCAGTATTCTGGCCTGGAGAATTCCGTGGACTGTATAGTCCATGGGTCACAAAGAGTTGGACACGACTGAGCGACTTTCACTCACTTTCTTTAAATTGATCCATTTTCTTATACAAATGTAGTTCCCACTTGGGAACATTATATGTAAAACAATGGCTTTGATGAGCTAATTATTTTTTTCTCACTGATGTTAAGAAAAAAAGTGTCTCTGTTAAAAATGTAAAAACTTGTCAGTATGATGACAGCAAATCATCCTGCCAGCTCTTGCGATAGCTGGGGTGCCCTCCTCAGGATGTGCTGAGGCTAAAGAACAGTGAGATCCCACATCCTCGCTGCTTCTCCCTGAGGAGGTTTCTCCCAGTTTGGGTTCCCCTGCCATGGGCATTCACAAACGGTGAAGAGCGGAGTCCAGGAGAAGGTGAGAACGTGCCTGCAGGCGCCATCATCAGCTCCTCATTCTCTAAAACAGATCTTACAGTGCATCTGAGTAATTCATTCACACCTTCTACCTGGAAATGGTTTCCAGTCCTTCCACTGGAATTCAGGCTGTAAACTAGCCATGTGACTTCTGCGGCTCTCTCCTTCTCTAGGACCAAGTCCAAACCCAGCATGGCTTTCGAGGCTCCTTGAGGCCCCGACGTCCCCCTCCTGCCATCCTCTCCTGTACTCTCTGTGCTCCAGTGCTGTCCAGCCACTAAAGGTTTCCCTTCTGTGATTCTGTCCATGCTGGTCTCACTGTTGGCAGAAACCTTTAGCCTTTGCTTGCTGAGAAAACTCCTATTCAATCTTAAAAACCCTACTCACCGTCACTCTTTAGTTGGCATTTTCCCTGATGCACCCTCTGAGCTCAGTCTCCCCGGAAGAGTTGCTTACTCTTTCTCCCGCAGCAAATGCCCCACATCCTTCAGCTTCGTGTGGTCTCCTCTGGTAGTACCTTGCACTGAGCCCACAATACCCATCACCCAGCTGATGACAACATCCCCAGTAGGTCTCCTAACTTCCCCTCCAGCCCCTTCTACCTCTTCTGACCTCATCTCCACAGCAGTCAGAATTATGATAGAAAAACCTTAGTCCAGAGCATATCACTCCCAGTTTAAAATCTTCCAGCAGTTTCATTGTACACAGAATGAAATCCAAGCTCCTCTCAAGTCCCCCAAGGCCGGGTGTGATCTAGTCCCACTTACCTCTCTGCCTTTTTTCTTGGACTCTCTCCCTCATCTCACTGGCCCTGTCTTCCTGCCCCAGCATCTGCTGGGCCCTGGCTGGAGTGTTCCATGCCTACCAGCCTTCCATACATGTGACCCACCTACCCGGTCCTGCACATACATGTCCTCCCTTCACCTGCCCATCACCTGCCATCTGGCTGCCATCACCCAGACTATCACTACCCAGGGAAGCCTCCCCTACGTGACTGGATACTCCTGGAGTTAGGGATTGCATTGCATCTACTATATGTCCTCAGGCTGGAGATAGGGTGAGGCCTAGTCCACATGTGGGGATAAACCCACTGAGCCCCCCAGGAAGATCTCATGATGGGGCCCTCAGCCAGCTCACCCAGGCTCGCGCACAGCAAGTGTGAGCACCACTGGCTAATGAGGGATGTTTCTCCCATAGGGAGGTTCTTGGGGCTCAGGCACACTGCCTGCCCAAAGACCAGGCAGTGGATTTATAGAGAATGCGGCCCATGTGTCTTTGGGGATTATGGAGACAGGGACCTTCCAGGCAGTGAGTGCAATGAGCACACTGATTGCAATGAGCTCAAGGTCTGCAGTCAGGAGCACCCGGGCCGGAGACTTAGTCCTGTCCCAGTTCAGTGCAGCCCTGCGTGCCCTGCCTTAGCCGGGCCATTTCCTGGGGGCCAAGATTCGAGGTCTCCAGCTTGGGGTCAGTACAGATCAACTTCACATACCCCTAGTTTCTTTGCCCCCCAAAATAAGGATAACGATTCCTACCAGGCTGTTAGGATGAAATGAGACAACACAGCAAAGAACCTCACAGGGTTAGGCCCCACTGGGACTTGCATGGACCTCAAGCCTCCTTTTATTATTATTATTCATTAACTATTTAATGAACTTACTTGTTTGTCTGTGTTTGGCTGTGTTGGGCCTTGGTTGCTGCGTGTGCCTTTCTCTAGTTGCGCTGAGCAGGGTCTACCCTTTAGCTGTGGCTTCTCATTGTAGCAGCTTCTCTAGTTGTGCAGCACGGGCTCTAGGGTGTGTGGGCTTCAAAAGTTGCAGCTCAGTAGTTGTAACTCACAGGCTCCAGAGTGCAGGCCCAGTAGATGAGGTGCACAAGCTTAGTTGCCTCCCGATATGCGAAATCTTCTCAGACCAGGGATTGAACCTGTGTCCCCTGCATTGGCAAGTGGATTCTTAACCACTAGACCACCAGAGAGAAGTCTTACCTAAAACATTCTTGCCTTTACGGGTCCTTATTTTATTATTTCCTCATAAAATAACCTTAAAACTTTATGCAATTGGTATAACGATAACTACAACTCAGGTTGGAACTATGGTGTTGGAGAAGACTCTTGAGAGTCCCTTGGACTGCAAGGAGATCAAACCAATCAATCCTAAGGGAAATCAACCCTGAATATTCATTGGAAAGACTGGTGCTGAAGCTGAAGCTCCAATACTTTAGCCACCTGATGTGAAGAGCTGACTCATTGGAAAAAACCTTGATTCTGGGAAAGACTGAGGGAAGGAGGAGAAGGGGGCAACAGAGGATGAGATGGTTGGCTGCATCACCCACTCAATGGACATGAGTTGAGTGAACTCTGGGAGTTGGTGATGGACAGGGAAAGCTGGTGTGTTGCAGTCCATGGGGTTGCAAAGAGTAGGACATGACTGAGTCACTGAACAACAACAACAATTCAAGTTGGATACTGTTCATTTTTTCTTTCCTTATTTTAAAATAAGCTGAAACATTTCCATGGACTCCTAGGAGTATCTGCTCCCTGCCACACCACCCTTCATTTCATCTCCCACCCCAGTCCCTGCCTGCCCAGGGTCCTTGGCTCTGCCAGGGTCTCTGCCTGGGCGATGAGGGGCCAACCATGCCAACTGTGCCTAGTGTGAGAGTCAGCTTGCTAACTCAGCCAGTGTTTGTTGAACACGCCCCATCGCTGGTCGTGACAGATATGTTGGTGCCAGTAACTTCCCTTGTGTTATCACGGTAAAGTGGGTTCAGTAGGGTCCTCCAAAAACCCATGTCCCCTCAGAACCTCAGAAGGTGGTCTTCTTTGGAATCAGGTGTCATTAAAGACCTCAGGACAAAATCCTGCTGGCTCAATTCAATGATTGGTGTCCTTTTAAGAAGTGAGGACACAAAGAAGGAGCTGATATGAAGATGGAGGTAGAAACCAGGATGAGGTGTCTATAAGGAGTTCCAAGGATTGCCTGGAGAAGGAAATGGCAACCCACTCCAGTATTCTTGCCTGAGAAATCTCATGGACAGAGGTGGGTTGCAGTCCATGGAGTCGCAAAGCGTAGGACACCACTTAGGGACTACACAACAGCAACAACAAGGATTGCCAGCTGCACTTCCCTGGCAGCCACCGGGAGCCGCGAGAGAGGCACACCCACAGCACATCTGGCCTCCTAATCTGGGTGAGAAGACGTCGCTGTGTGGGAAGCCACCCCGTTTGTGATCATTTGTTATGGCTGCCCTGAAAGAGGAATATGCGCTGCTCATCTTCACAGCAGCCCAGCCCGTGAGAAAGACGCTTCGTCCTCCACTTTAGACACGCACAAGGAGGCTCAGAAAGGGGCAGCAGCTGCCCCAGAGCTACCCGGGTCCCCCACTCTGGTCATAACAGGCCCAGCATGGGGGGGAAGGGAGCGGACGGGCAGGAAGTGAAGCTGGCAGGTGAGCCAGGGCACTGCCCCCAAGGGGGAAGCCGTATTCTGCTGTGGTTGACACTGATAATTAGAAGCCCCATGGAGACGTGCTTACAGGGGACCTCAAAAGAAGAAACACAGTGAAAGCAAGACGGCTTCTGCGCAAGCTCTGCACACGCAGAGCTGCCGGCGGACAAAGCCTACAAAAGAGGCAGCACTGCACCCTCGGGCCGCTAGGTTTGTACGAGATTTTTTTCCGTACATTTTCCAAAATTTATCTGACGTTTTTTTTTTGTTTTTGTTTTGATAGGGAAAACACACAGAGAGACCCTCTCCCCATCCGAAAAGACACACACACATACACAAAACCAGAAAGCCAAGACAACCGGAGCCCCGGCACATAGCTCCCTCCACCTGCTCTGTGGATTCTGCTGCCCAAATTCCATTTCCCTCCCGTGTCTGCACTGCAGGAACCGCAGCTCTGCTGAAAACACCCCTCAGGCGAGCAGGATCCGTTGGAGCCGGCCTGTCAGAGCAAGGACAAAAGGAAAATTCTTTATCCGCGTGTTGAAGTCAGAACTGCTGCCAGAGCCCAGGACCGCATCCAGGACGGGTGGGGGCGGGAGAGGTGCTGCAGAGTGGGGTGAAAGGGGGAGCAGAAACCGCCCCGGGCACCACTGTGGAGGTGCTGCATCTGCACAACAAGCTGTATTTTTCCAGAGCGCCTATTGCTTATTCATTAGTTATTCCTAGACTTGCCTGGTGAGAGCACCTGCAAGGCGCTGAGGCACGTGGCAGGCGCGCTGAGCCCTCTCGTGGGTGGTGGGTGGCGGACCCTGTGAAGTCAGAGGTCCCGGCTGAGGAATCGGGTCTTCAAGGCCATGTTGATTCCTTTCTAGAGCCTAAAGACATGTTCATTAGTCCAGTGCATTGTTCCTCTCTATATAGTGATCACTCTCTATAGGGAGCCCCGCCCCCCAATATAGTTCTAGACGGAGACATCAAATGGTGAAAAAGATAAATGAGAACTCTATTCCTGCGGCGCTCACAAGCTGATGTGAGTGACTGGAGTCATTGTTAGACCACAGACCATACCAATGTCAAGAACTAGGAGACAGGAGAAGTACCTCTAGGGCCATATAAGGTGGGTTTCTCCATGAAAGGGAAGTTTGAGCTAATAGCTGCGAAGTGAGGAGGTGCTGGTTGAAGAGAGGAAGAAGGGTGGGACTGTGCAGGAATAACATCCAGGCAGAGGGGATAGCACATGCAAAGGCCCTGAGGCAGGAGGGAATGAGGCGCTTTCAAGGACGAGAAAAGCAATGTATCTGGAGCCAAGAAAGTGATAAAAGAGGGCTGTGGGAGATGGAGATCCAGAGAGGAGGGTCAGGGAGGAGGAATTAAGTCAGGGTTGATAGGATGGGCAGTAGTCTTGGTCTCTGGCTCTCAAACAATCGGAAACACTAAAGAAGTTTAAAGCTGAATGACATGATCAGATCTTCACCTGACTGGGGACCTTAAATCATGGCTGGAATCCCTAACACACACACACTTTGTGGCTGGGCCATTTCCTCCTTTGTAAAATTTGAGTCAACAGGACCACCTCCCTGGACCTTTACAATTTAACTAGGTGTCTACTGTAGGCCATGTGGACACAATCTTCCTTGCTATGGATGAGGAAACTAAGGCTCAGGGAGGTGAAGTGACTTGCCAAGGACACAGCAGGACAGTGGCAAAGGTTGGTGTGAACCTGAGTAATTCACGACTACCCCAAACTCTCATTCCTCGAGCTGGAGTGTGACCGGCTTGATTCAAGGGATGCGAAGTGGGCAGAAGGAGGCATCAGCTCCCTCTCTTTCAAATCCAGCCTTGTCAGATACACAGAGAAAAACACTAGAGGGACCTCTTTGTGTGTGTGAGTGTGTGTATGTGTGTGGTTCTAGTTATTTTTGGCACCAGGGGAACTTAATTAAGAATTGAGTTCACAGCTTTCCCGCTGAGAGCAAGCCAGGGGTGCAGAATGGAGAAAGGGAGTTGAAGTCAGAGCGGACTGCAGACAGTGACACTAAAATAAGGAAGCAGAGCCTTGGGCCCTTCCGCTGGGGCCAGGGAAGGGGCACAGATGCTATTCTGGGCCCTGGTCACGCTTTTCCAACCCAGTGTGTCAATGTTCTGCATTCTCAGGCAGAATTCGTTCTGGGTCTGAGACGGAGTGGACTCTAAGATGCCGTTGCCCTTGGTGATGGCAGAGACTGTGTCCTTGGACAGAGGCTGTGGAGGCAGGGGGCCCTTGGAGAGCCTTGGACATGGAGCCCTCCCACTGCCCCAGCAGCTCCATTCTTCTCTTCCTGCCACCTTCTCTCTTCACCCAGGCCTTTCCCTGCAGCCTGCCTCCTGAGTTCCGGATGCCGTGGGTCTTTACTCTCTCTTTAGGATTTCAGAAAGTTTCCTGGAGCATCCATCCAAGACAGGCAGCTGTGTAATGAATCTAATTTAGAGATGAGTCTTGTTCGGCTGTACCGTTTTAAAAACATGTGAACTGAAGCTTGATAATACGAAATTTGGTGCAAAGAGGCAGCATCGAGACAGGCCCTGAGTTAAGTGCTGGGGGACAGTGGGGAGAGGTCAGAGGCCAGGGAGATGGGTGGTGAGCAGGTGTGTATGCACAGCAGTGGAATTGGCTGGAGATAAGGGCCTTGAGGGGGGAATCAGCGAGACAGGGTATAGTTATGGTACATTGAGTGTTTGGGTGCCTCTGAGGCTGAGGAGGAGGCAACCCGGTGAAGCAGATGAAGGCATGTGGCAGAAAGAGGAACTGACCCTGAGGGAGACCCTCATGGGCTTTGTCATGAGAGCCAGGGGTCCACAGGTAGGGAGGAGATGCCGCTGTCAGCAGAGATGTCGCTGTTATTAACTGATAGGTTGTTTTTGCAGTAACTGCTACATTGATCAAGAACGCCTTACAGGAGTGTCAAAGACAACTTTATTTTTGTCTCCTGCATTGGAGAGGGCTCCCCGTGCCTCTCTTACGCCTCCCTCCTAGGCGATAGAGACAGGCCTACGCCACCCGAGCCCCCTGCCCCAGCCTCGGTTCAGAAACTAAGTGTCCACCGGTCCGTGTGAACACCAGCTGCTCCTTCGTGTCACACTGTGAGGCGAGTGGGGAGAGGGGCGGTGAAGCAATAGTTTAGACATGACAAGATGGCTTTGCATTCTCTGGCCAGGCAGGGGGCTGATGACGTTTTCTACGAGGGGGTCTCTGTGGGTTCTCCGGGAACCCTCTGGTTACACCTGCAGTGCTGGTGATGTCTCTCATTTAGATGACCTGTCTCTCCTCAGGCCCTTGGCATCCTGGGTTCCTTGGCCATCCCTCCAGTCAGTCCCTTCCAGGAGAGCCTTTCAGCAGGAGGTAAGCTTTCAGCTAGCCTTCTCTACTGCTGAGGCCACATCTGGCCCAAGGAAGCTCTCAGGTTTCTTGGCCTTGCCTGAAGTAAGTCAGTTACATCATCATCATTACTACCATCACCACCATCAGCATCGCCATCCTCCTCACCATCACCGTCACCATCATATTCTTAAAGAACCAGCTAGCCTTAGGAATGGTTTGCCATTTGATCTCTATTTCAACTACTACTTCACCACCACTTTTCTGCTGTTCTTAAGACCAACTTAAGAGAAAAAATTGAGTGCCAGTGGTGGGGAGTAGGAAGCAGTCAAGTAAGATGTAAGATTAACGAGAAAAAAGAGCATCTAAGAAACACCTTCTCTCTGTTGGAGAAGCTTGTAGCTGTCTCTTTAAGTCATTTCAGAGGCTCTGAAGGTTTGAGGTCAGAGAACTCCTGGATCTTCAAACCTTGAGGCAGAGATATTTTCTGACACAGCTGCCCTGGCCTTTCCTGACTTCCTGGAATAGCTGAGAAGAGCTGCCAAGATGAGTCTTCTTTGTAGGTTAAGTGACTTCGGTGATTCTTGCCACTGGTGGCATCTTGGGGTCATGCAAGGTCAGGGGCAGCAGACCCACCATCTGCGTGTCCTTGGGCGGGCACTTTGTCCCTTGACCCCGATTTTCACATCGGCCCCCAGATGGTGGTTGCAGGAAGTACACTAAATAATGTATGGCATGTGGTTTTTTAAAATATATTCTGAACTTAGTTCGGGGTATAAACACGAAGCTATCGTTTTTCTCACATCCCTGCTTTCAGCTGTATGTCACTGAAATGTGCTTTTCTATCCTTTGTCAACAACTTGAGCAGATGATGGATTCTTACCCGTTCTCTTTCCCTGGATCCAACCCAGTCCATCTTCCTTTGATCTCTCTCCTTTGTAAAGTCACTAAGTGGCCTCATTTAGTCATCCAACAGATACATGCTGACATCTGTTCCATGCCATGTGGCACAGAGATGAAGTGGGCAGGTTCCTTGTCACCTCAGAACTCAGGGTTTAGGAGGGTACTTACATAGACCAACTCGCCAGGGCCCTTAGATGGACAAGGTGAGACGGCCTTTGAGGCATCACTAAGAAGGAAGTCTGATCGGCACAAAACCACCCCAAGCCCATCCCCATGCCTCCTGGGCTACATAAGTGAAAGATAAGAAGGCAAGGAGGAGGAGATCTTTGGAATTTTGAGTCAGCATCTGAGTGCAGAAGGCAGGGCCTCATCCCTCTCCTCCGGGATCCAAATGTGTGCCCATGTGAACGCACAGGTGTCCAGTTCCTTTCACACAGAGGGCGTCAAAGCCCATCAGTGTTGTCCAGAGCAGCAGTGACCATCAAAGGCGGAGGACAAGAGAAGCCAGTGAGCAGATATGGCTCCTCTTCCCTATGCCTCCTCTTTCTTGTCCCCGGAAGAGGGAGCAGACAGGAAGGGTGTCAGAGACAGACGGTAGCAGTCCACTGTCCAAGAAGTTCAGGACAGAAAGAAGGAATCAAAGAGAAGACTTATACCCTCTCCCCAACTCTGAATCCCCTAAGCCTCCAGTCTGGCTGGCGATCAGGAAAATAGAGGAGAGAGGAGAGAAGTTGTAGTTCTACGTGGTTGAAACCGGACTTCTAATGACCTACAGCATCCAGAAAGCTCTGAGCATCAGCTGGGCACTTCATAGATGGTACCCCATTCTAACTTCACCACAGACATGTGTGAGTCAGGACTAATTTGGTGGCTACTTAAAGAAGACTGGCCCAGACTAGATTAAGCAGTAAAAGGATTCATTGCTCACGTTACTGGGGAAGAAAAACAGATCACCTCTTGAGGGAGGGGCTGCAGGAACCAGTGTCCCGCTGCCAGTTGTCCAGTTCTCTGTCTCTCTCTGTCTCTCCATCTTTCAACTTGCCCTCTGTTTCTCATTGCCTTGATTATTTTGTATTATTTAGGTACTTATCCACCAGCACCAGGTAGCCACTGAGATGTCTGCAGTAGTTTCCAATTGATGGTGTAACAGATTACCCTAAACTTGGTGGCTTAAAACAATACAAGTTACTATCCTACAGTCCTGGAGGCTAGAGGTCCAGAATGGGTTTCACTGGGCTGAAATCAAGGTGTTGGCAGAGCTATAGTCCTCTGGAGACTCTAAAGGAAAATCCTTGACCTTGCCTTTCCCAGCTTCTAGGGTCTCCTGCTCTCCTCAGCTTGAGGCCCTTCCTCCATCCTTGATGGCCAGTTGAGTCCTCACGTGGCATCACTCTGACGGCCTTCTTCCTCCTTCTTCCACTTTTAAGGGTGCTTATAATGATATAGGGCTCACCTGGATAATTCAGGACACTTCCAATTTTAAGGCCAGCTAATCAGTCAACTTATTTCCATCTGCAAACTTCATTCCACTTAGCCATGTAAGGTAACACATTTGTAAGTGCTGAGGTTTAGTATGTGGACACCCTTAGGGGCCATTTTTCTGCCTGCTGCAGTGTCTAACAGGCATCTCAAGCTTGACAAGTCCATATCTGAACTCTTCTTTCACTCGCCCCGGAAACTGGCTCAACCTGTGACCACCCATGTCTGAGCTGACGGCAAAGTCCGTCCTTCAGTTGTACAAGTCCCTGGGACCTGGCTCCGTTGTTCTCACATCCTGCCCCCAACCTGTCAGCTGCTCTGGTGCACTCTCCCATCAGCATCTACTCCCAGTCTCCACAGCCTGGACCAGCCACCATTCTCTGTCTCCTGGATGATGGCAAAAGCCTTCCCTCTCGGTTCTAACTCTTGCCTCCTGCCCTGTTCCCAACAGCAAACAAGGGGCCCTTTGAAATCCTAGATCGGATGGCGTCACTCTTGGTAGGTAGCTCCATCTGCTCCTGCGCTTACTGAGAGGGAAACAGGGCTCAGAGCAATGGAGGGCACAGTGCTGGTCTGTTCCTGGAAAGCTATGCTGGAGGGCATGGCTCAGGTGGTGCAGTGGGTTTGTTGAAACTCTTCTGAGGTGAATATACTTGTCCAAAACTTCAGGCAGGGATCTGATAAGGTGGCCAAGCAAGTGGACCAAAATACTCTCTTCCTGAAGGCAGGTCGATGTGAAGGAGAGGTAGGGGACAGGTCTGAGCCAGGATCATCTCTCCAACTTCCCACCTGAAGGAGAGAGTAAAAGATGGGGAGAGAGGCCAAGAGGGTCCTGGGGGAAATAATTGTTCCTTTTCATTTTCTACCTACGTGTCAGAATGATAAGATTAGTTTTCATGGTCTAGAGAAGTTCAGGTCTACGCTCAGATCTGTCAAGGGAGGGGATGGATTTGGACTTTGGGAGCATGGGACCTGGAGGATGTTAGTAATATCTGCTTCAGTATGGAAGGCATTTCTGACATGGCTCCACAATCCACTTCCTGGTAGTCATGTCCTGGTATAATCCCCTCCCATAAAAGTGATGGAATGTCCCTTCTTAGATATGATCATACAGCCGTTGAAGGACTGAAGTTCTTAGTCTCATAACCTATGAGATATTGGCTCCTGTCTACAGTACACAAGTGATCTTAAAAGCTGATGCTTCTCCAATAGAGCCTTAAAATATCTACAGCCCTGAGTGACACCTTGATCGCTCCTGTGAGAGACCTTGATGCAGAGGCCAAGATAAGCCATGCAATTCCTGAATACAGAAACTGAGATGATAAATTGTGTTAAGGCGTGATGCTTTGGACTGACTTCTTATGCAGCAATAGCTAACTGATACATGGCTCCTTAGCACAGAGCTCAGCACCTAAAATGCTCATACAAGGGACATTCTTTTTTTTTATATATCTGACTCCAAAATCACTTCTCCAGCTGTCTTTCAAGAGTGGCTGAGAGGGACTTTTCTGGTTGTCCAGGGACTAAGTCTGCACTCCCAATGCAGGGTGCCCGTGTTCAATCCCTGGTCAGGAAACTGGATTCCACATGCTGCTACTAAGAGTTCGCATGCCATAGCTAAGACCCACATCGCTGAATAGCCATAATAAGTAAGTAAGTAAATAAATAAATATATATATAAAGAGTGACTGAGAGATACTTCTAAGGTTGGGAATGTTTTCAAAATATCTTACATCCTGTGGTTCTTTTCTATCTCTAAGTCTCAGAAAATTAAGGGAAAGAAGTAGAGAAATGTTCTCTTTCCCTCGTGCTTGGGAGTCACCAAGAGGCTGAAACTGAAGTGAACTGAATTTTCCTCCCTACTGTGATTTTACTGGTCCTGAATTTCCTCCTCATCCCATGAATTTTGTTGCAGCAAAAATTCAACCCTAGCTGAATAGCTCTAAAGTGGTGCCAGGTTAAAAACAGCACAGCCCACATAGAAACAAGCCTCCTGTATCACAGTTGCCATAGAAATAAGGGAAAAGGTGACTAACAAAAAAGCTTCGCCTCGATCTTGGTAAACAGACCCAGGCATGGTGCCTGGGAAATTGCTTACATACAAAGTCCTCCAAAGCTGTCTTCAGATGGATGGTTACAAAAAAGCTAGTTCCACTGGGTTCCCAGCAATGTGGTGCGTGAACTCATAAGACAAATTGTGTTCTAAAGGTATCTAATGAGGTCATGTTTCATGTTTGATAATAATTTGTCTCGGGGGATTAGCCAACCCCTTCCTCCATAGACCGTGTCAGCAATTTCCCCGGGGCGGGGGTGGGGCACACGCCCAAGCCGTACAGTGAGGTTTTGTCACAGGATCCTGCTGGATCTAATGAGAAAGAGAAAACATTTAATAGCAGTTATTAGAATGTTAGGTATGAGCCACCATATCAAGATAAATTCCCTAAGAGAAAGAGGGGACACAGAGAGAAACAGACTAGAAAGTGGGAGGAGAAGAAAGGAAGACGGAGTCCCCAGAATGCCACTTGAACGTTTAGATCCGTCATCTTTTGAGTTGTTGGTCTCTGCTACCAACCAGCTTCATTTTTATTTAGTGCATCTGGGTCGGGTTTCTGTCCTCTGCATGGGCAAGAGACCTGTTAGAGATTGAATTGTGTTCCCTCAAAAGAGGTGTTGAGAGCTTAACCCACAGTACCTTCTACTGTGACCTTATTTGGAAATAGGGTGATTGTAGATATCATAAGGTAAGGTGGGGTCACCCTGAGGTGTGGTACATATGTAGAATGGAATTTTACTCAGACATTAGAAAGAATGAAATAATGTCATTTGCAGCAACATGGATGAACCCAGAGATTGTCATGTTGAGTGACATAAATCAGATAGAGAAGGAGAAATATCATATAATATCCCTTTTATGCAGAATCTAAGAAGAAATGATGCAAATAAACTTACTCACAAAACAGAAATAGACTCACAGACCTAGAGAACCAACTTAAGTTTGCCAAGGAGGAAGAATGGGGAAAAAGGATAATTAGGGAGCTTGGGATGGACATGTATGTACTGTTATATATGAAATGGATGACCAACAGGGTCCTACAGCGTAGCACAGGTAATCCTTCTCCTGGAGAAGGCAATGGCACCCCACTCCAGTACTCTTGCCTGGAAAATCCCACAGACGGAGGAGCCTGGT